>NC_086066.1:4047500-4388500 GCF_947568885.1 Cydia strobilella | reverse complement strand
CTTAGTTACACAGAAAACAACCATAAAACAGGAATTCGTGGTAAATTCACAAATGCTCTTACCGGGATTCAAACCTAGGACCTTGAAATTCATGGGCAAGGCCACAACCGTCGATTGGACTCACTGGACAGAATAAGTGGAAGAATAAGTACCTCTAGCGGTACCCCATCGCCATCCGGGCTCCGCGTCGCCCCTCGGGGCCACGGCTTCGCTCACCTGCAATGTTTCAATTACTTTTAGCAAAGATAGATATAACTCCGTAATAGATGGATACAGTCTAAGGAAAAAACGTGCCTCGAAAATCAAGAAAATTTGATTCTCGATCAGATGGCGCCACTAGTTTTGGACTACTCTCGTATAGAGGGCGTTGACTGTTTCGTTGTTATTTATAATTTTAACGCATACCAGTGAAAGAACATGGGTCAAAATCATATAAAAATAATTAATGCAAATAAAAAAATCATTTATCCATATTTAAATACATTTTATCGTATTTTTATAAATATTTATTTTTAGTTTTAAAGTGTGTCGACAGATGGCAGTGAATTTACTGGGGTTACAAAATTTACTATGACAGTACCGCTCTAGTATAAGTTACTCTATGCTTTTAGCAAGACGCTATGTGCATGTAGTATACATACACAGTCCAACAAGATATTGCGAAAGGTACCTTAATTTATATATAATATATATTACATTTTTATTTGCTTGACATAATACAAATCAGTTACATGCAGCCAAACCTTACCAACCGTCTCAGTTAAACAGTAGACTTATATAGTTGGTCAAACCAAATTGTCAGTAAATAAGAACAAAAAAAACCGGCCACGTGCGAGTCGGACTCGCGCACGAAGGGTTCCGTACCAATACGCAAAAAAACGGCAAAAAATCACGTTTGTTGTATGGGAGCCCCCCTTAAAATTTTATTTTATTCTGTTTTTAGTATTTGTTGTTATAGCGGTAATAGAAATATATCATCTGTGAAAATTTCAACTGTCTAGCTATCAGGGTTCATGAGATACAACCTGGTGACAGACGGACAAACAGACAGACAGCGAAGTCTTAGTAATAGGGTCCCGTTTTTACCCTTTGCTTTGGGTACGGAACCCTAAAAACTATACTCATCCTGAAATAAAACTATGAAAACGGATTATATCGCGTATATTGAGTTTTATTTCATGAGTAACTATCGCGGTAACCGATGACAATATTATATACTCATCCTTTTCTTTTGGGTGCTAGTACTAGTGGAAGACAAAGATAGTATGATTCTCTCTGTCTATGTGTGAAATGAGACAGTCTTTTAATATTGTCTTCGGTTACTATGAATAGGATCGTAATAAAACTATGAAATCGGATTATATCGCGTATATTGAATTTATACTACATCCCGACGTTTCGAACCCTTTACAGCGTTCGTGGTCAACGGGTGACCCGTTACCCGTTACCCACCCGTTGCACTCGTTGACCACGAACGCTGTAAAGGGTTCGAAACGTCGGGATGTCGTATAAATTCAATATACGTGATATAATCCGATTTCATAGTTTTATTTCATGAGACAGTCCTTTGACAAACTATACATTACATACCAAATCACCGCACTGTAGACTCAATTCATCCACCGTACGCGCCGTGAATTCGTATACGCAGCGCCAGCGGGGCGCTGATGATGATGATGATGTGATAGTAGATGCCACCGTCTCTGTCGCTGTCGACAAAGAGTTTAACTTTTATATTATAGAACACCACCACCAAATTCCGACCAAATTTAGAATTAGCCTCATGCATGAAGTTTATATTTGAACGAAATATGTTTTATTCGGATGTTTGTTACCGTTATATCATGTTACAAATGCATTTCCGTTTTTAAATTACCATTTAATTACTCAAAATTATAAATAAAAAGTACAAAAATTTGCCCGCGAAAAGCTAGTGAGCGAAACGCTCGAAACGCCACGTGACGTCACGCGTTCGACAGATTAGTGTCATTAGTAGCAAACGTCAGTTGGGCCGCCCAACGTGTGACGTCATCACGCTCTGTCGAATTCGCGCCAAAAATTATGAGCGTTTCAATCGCTCAAAAATTTTCAACATTTTAAATATTTTTTAATAAAATAATGTTAAGGTTTACAAAAGTATTTTTATCATTTCCGGTGTTCCAACGATATAAATTATGAATCCAAAAATAAAAATAAATTCATGCATGGAGCTAATTGTTTTAATTTATAATTACGATTGACATGACATTTGATTGTATTTCCGCTTTTCGCTTTAAGGTAAATGTATGCTTTGATTTGTTTTTAAGTTTAAACGATTGAAGTGATGATGTTTACATTTGTAATTTTATTTTATGTACTCTGGACGTGGAGCTTTATCAATAAATATTTTATTTTACCATAGATAAACGGGCTATTCCCATTTGCCCCTACTCTATAAATAGTCCTCAAATGGGTAGAAAATATTCTCTCTTGTTTGGTCAACTGGGACGAAAAAGTTTCGTGTTATCATTTCTATGTCATGTTTCGCAAGTTAACAGTGAAGTTTGATGTAGACGAAATAGTGTGAATAAGGTCGAAAAACGCCGCATATAAGACTCAATAATGAATAAACAAGATAATTTTAAAACCGAATGAGTACCTGTAGCGGGCGGGGCGTCGCCCCACGCAGACTCCGCGGCCGGCTCGCCCCACGCGTCGTCTGACGTGCCCCAGTCGGCTTCTGTAACCAAACAGGAACAATTACATTTGTAACCCGTTTAAAAATACCACTTAGGTATGTTGTTTGCGATAAAAATATTGGAAAAACTATGTCCGACAAATGCTGATTTTCTTCTTCCTACCGCTGTCAGACCTTCACGCTTGTTGTTGTTCTCAAAATCCTCGACCGCTTGGCCAAAAAGTACCAGGCGATCATAACTCCTTAAGAGCCTTACCAGCAGCACCCCAGGCGCTCTCAGCAGGTGCTGTGGTCTTCCGCTCCAAGTATTCTTGCTGTTTCTCTTCATACAGCTGCCAGGCCTTCTGACACTTGTCACTCTCTCTGTCTCCGACAGCTGTGGCTTGTCAAGTTTACAAAACAAATAGTGACATATCGCCGCTATACTTACTCAACCTCGTATCTGCAACACTCATTTGATGACAAAAACACCCGTATTCCGAATGAAAGAAAAGCGACATTTCCATCAAATGATTGTTGCAGATATGAGGTTGAGTAAGTGTAGCGACGAAATTGCTGTGTTTACGTCTTAAAAACTGTTTTTACTTTCGAAAATGATGATTATTACTAAAAAGAAGGAGAAAGCGGGCGTGTAAGAAAGAGCACAAGCTAATATCAGTACCATAACCGCACCAAACGACTTAAAGTATTGCCAAAATCCTGAATCCTTTGGCCAAAAAGTACCAGGCGATCATAACTTCTTAAGAGCCTTACCGGCAGCACCCCAGGCGCTCTCAGCAGGTGCTGTGGTCTTCCGCTCCAAGTATTCTTGTCGTTTCTCCTCGTACAGCTGCCAGACCTTCTGACACTTGTCGCCGAGCTCTGTCACTCTCGCTGTCAACTCTGACAGCTGTGTCTGATTGGTGTCAAGGTCGGTCTTCTTGCTTTCGACTATCGCCTTTGCTGCTTCCACCTGAATTGGAAATGGCAATTAGGGTCATTTGAAAGTATAATTTTGAGAAAGTAAGGTTTATTAGCTTGTGAGTGTCACAAAAATGTAAATATATTACAACGAATACCTTATCACGTAGTTGTTTGAGTGTGACCTCCATCATGCTAAGTTTGCCATCTTCGCCAGCGCCCTCTGACGCTTTAGCCTGTAAACAAACCAACTTTTAAATACACCATAATGATTTAGGACCATAATAATCTAGGTTAATTTTTTTCTAAAATTGACTTACTCTTGAAATGAAATGAAAAATGCTTTATTGCCACAAAAAAGTAGGTACAGAATATAAACTAACCTAATTTAAATAAACTATTCTAATAATATTAAATATACCTCTTAACCTATAGATTTCCTATTCCAGAACTATTTTCTGTTTTTTATTAAATATTTTAAGCCCACTAAGATTTTCGTATATACTTCGTGAAGACTATAGTCTGTCAAAGAACTTTGTCAGTAGAAAAGGCGCAAATTTCAAATTTCTAAGGGACGATAACCCTTCGCACCTACATTTTTACAATTTCCCGCTTTTTTCTACTGACGGATACGGCTTGACAGACTATAGATATCGTCGTGTTCGATTCTTTTTCCAATGTTGTCGATAGACATTTCATTAAAATCAAACTATGTATATGTAGAAACATAAAGTTCTTAATCGGTAGACTTGGTCACTTTTTCTTTAGTGTATGATATATGTTTTAGTTTCAAGTTTTTTGATTTAAAAAAAAGAATACCTTGGCATCGAGATCAGCCTTCTCCTTGTTAAGGGCAATTTGCTTCGCGTTGAGCTCTTTCACTCGCGCTTTAAGCTGTTGCATTTCGGCCATGCTCGAGTCACGGTCCGACCTGCAAATATAATTGAAAAATTATAATCAAAATAGAATACACATTCACTTTAGAACAGGAAGGGTCATTTTTACATATATATGTCAAGTAAAAAGTATAGACACAGAGGAAAATTGATAATTATGCTTGAGATTCAGCAACTCTTCAAAGAATTCGTTAACCATTTCAACGCCACGTCTATCGTGTGCGGCGCTTCACCATGAACCTTGTCTGAATGCACTAAGGTTGATATTGGGTTGTATTCGCGCGCGTCACTTGGCGTCTTTGGCCGTCAAAGGGTTACCAGAGCCAAAAAGAATTAAGAAGACATAGAGTGTTCACTCCATACATCGGTTTTGTTACCAAAAAGACTATTATTTTCGTAGTCTACATCTAGCGTCAAGTAGCGGAACTATCAGTACTGCTACTCGACAATAGATGTCACATGTGTCGCGACTAACGAAAAGTGTATTGCTCAACAATTTATAACTTATATTATAAACAGAAGGAGTTGAAAATAGAATTCCAGTTACTCTCATTGTTATAATATTAGCTGAAAATATTTGAGCATTAGACTTTCCGTTTGCCGCGGCATCTAGTGTCGAGTAGCAGTACTGAGAGTTCCGCTACATGACGCTAGATGTAGACTACGAAAATAATAGTATTTTTGGTAACAAAACCGATGTATGGAGTGAGCACTGTCTTCTTAATTATCTTTGCCAGAGTTTAGCTCTTCAATTTTTCACTCACCTCATGCCATCAATAGTACATTTAGCAGCAGCGACAGCAGTCCGACTGCTGCGTATATCTTTCGCCAAGTTGCCAGCTTTGGTAGCAACAGTGCTCAGCTCTGCCGATAGAGCCTGGCTCTTGGCTTTGAGGCTCAGGACTTTTGTTTGCTCTTCGGTGCGAAGAGCTTCCAGTTCCCGTGTTCTAGAAGGAAAAATTTATAGAATAATTAATTAATTCATATTAATTAGAATAAATTATACTAATGGAACTCAGAAAATCATTAAGATAAAATTGTACGACGGAAACTACAGATGTTACATTTCTAGAAATGAAGGAAAAATGGAGGAATTTAAAAAATATATAATGGAAATATTTGCTGCAATCGGGTAGGCTATTTTTTTCCATTTTATAATTATTTAAGCATACAGATATTCATAGTGCAAAAAATTATTACAGGATATGTCATCTTGACATTCGAAAATTGTATATTGCAAAGAATCAACCTCCATTCTATGGAAAGCCATAAAATTTGTATTCAATAAAATTATAAGTACGTGATATTACCTCTTTTTCTCCCATTCTAGTTGGCATTGCCTCTCCATCTCTTTTCTTGCGGCCTCACGTTTGTCCTACAAAATAAATACATCAGTAAAACACTTTTGCAACCACATTTTTTTAATACTATCATATTTCAGTTGTTGTTGTGTGTAAGTGTGGTTGTTAGCGCATTGTAATATGCTAACTTGAAAAATCTTTATCTCTTTATCTCAAGTACAATTATGTGTTATAAGTCGTAAATAAGTTTTTATTATTGTATTTAAACAATAAAAAAAAACAAAAGATATTTATTTCATAAAACTAGCTTTCCAAGAAAAGCTAATTAACAACTATTATTGCAGGCGGCAGGAGTTGAAAATAGAGTTCCGGTTGTAATATTAGTTGAAAATTGTTGCGACACTCGTGACATCTACTGTCAAGTAGCGGTACTGATAAATCTGATACTTGACGCTAAAATGTCGGCAACGAAAATAAGCAGTATTTGTGTTACAAGCATGTCAACGGGATTAGCTGTCTATGTATTATTAGTTTATGGTAAAGTACAGTTTTAAAGGGAAAAGCGTTAAATATAACCCACCTGTTCTTCCTTCTGTTTCCTCATAAATTCCTCTTGTTCCTTCTTCTGCGCCTCCAATCTTATCTTTTCTTTTTTCTCTGCCTCTTCCCTTTCCTTACGTTCTCGCTCAGCCTGCAAAACCAAGCAAGATATACAATGAAATGTGGCTTTCCATCAGAGAAGGGTCCTTATGCTTCATGTGCAATAAATAAATAAATATTATAGGACATTCTTACACAGATTGACCAAGTCCCACGGTAAGCCCAAGGAGGCTTGTGTTATGGGTACTCAGACAACGATAGATATAATATATAAATACTTAAATACATAGAAAACACCCATGACTCGGGAACAAATATCTGTGCTCATCACACAAATAAATGCCCTTACCGGGATTCGAACCCAGGACCATCGGCTTCACAGGCAGGGTAACTACCCACTAGGCCAGACCGGTCGTCCCGGTCGGCAATAAAGCCCATTCTATCAGTATTTGTGTTGGAATTTCAGATATAATGGTCCTTATTGCACTATAAATATGTAGAAAATGAGTTCCCATTAACTGCGAATATGTTCGAAAATCATGGAAAACTTTCAATCGAACAAAGTTCGCGAATATTAAATTATCGTATTGTACTTACCTCCGCTTCCTTTTGAGCGTGAAAAAAATGAAGGTTTTTGTGAAATTTAGGAGACAAATATGTATTGCTAGTATAGCCAAACTTTTTTGCTAAACAAAGGCATTGTTATTTTAAGCATTGTATTTTTTATTGAGAAAGAAGGAGCCCGTTTGTAATTTTACACTCATTGACCGAGCTTTAGCGAAGGTCTCCGTATCAGCTTGGACAAAAATGTTTTCGTATGTCAAGATGTTCTCGTCTACATTTCGACTTATGTTGTCGTCGTCGTGTATTTCTTAACCGATTCTGGTGAAATTTTGTGAGTAGTTAAATATAATTTAATATTACTATGTAGTTTCGTTTTTTGATAATGTTCAAAATGGTAAAAATTGGCATAAAGGACTTATTAGGGAGGGTCTATTGTTTTTTTTTTATGAGTCAAACGAGCAGACGGATCACCTGATGGTAAGCGATTACCGCCGCCCATAGACACCCGCAACACCAGAGGGGGTTGTAAGTGTGTTGCCGGCCTTTAAGATGGGAGTACGCTCTTTTCTTGAAGGTCGTATCGGTCCGGAAATACCGCAGGCGACAGTTCATTCCACAGTTTAGCTGGTACTTAACACCACTGTGAGTACGCTATGATAATGGCTTAACGAAATAAGTTTTTTATTTACATTTTACATTTTAGTTTTAAGCAGTGTATCTTACTCTCATATTTATATGCCTTCACTCCTTCGTGTCATGAAAAATCCTGCCTAAGATTGATTGTACAACCCGGTCACAATATCTGTGCACCTGACCTCGTGACGTCATACCGCACCGCACCCCACCGCACCGGGCGCACCGGGCAGTGCGCGGAGAGGTGACAGGGGAAGCGGGAGAGGCGCCACATTCCAGCGAGGTGCACAGATATTGTG
The DNA here is from genome assembly GCF_947568885.1 of Cydia strobilella. Classification (NCBI taxonomy): domain Eukaryota; kingdom Metazoa; phylum Arthropoda; class Insecta; order Lepidoptera; family Tortricidae; genus Cydia; species Cydia strobilella. The sequence continues at coordinate 4,380,630 of NC_086066.1, read as the reverse complement.
ACCGGGTTGTAGTGTACCTTTTCTTTCTCCAAGTGTTCTCGTCTTCTCTCCAACTCAGCCTGTCCCCGCGCCATATTTTCCCTGCGACGTTCCTCGTAAGACTGGTTACTGGTGATACTAGTCACGGACTGACGTCTGTCAATAAAAAGGGATAATTTTGTTGAAATTCAAAGAATATTTTCGAGATATGCTAAAAGGAAAAGACGGCCACTTAATACAAACGTAATTCCTCTCTGGCTATTAACATTATGGAATAGTTATTTACGGTACAAGTGCGGAAAAGAGGAAATTCGAAACGAGTGGCGATAAATTAAAACACGACCGCAGGGAGTGTTTTAAATCGACACGAGTTGCGAATTACCTATTCGCACGTGTATCGTACAACGTTTTACAGTACATATGGCCCTTTAAACTTTCGACATATGCACAAAAAGTGCACTTTACGCACTAGTGCGAGAAAGTAGCACCATATGTTCTGTAAAATATTTTTACTTAATTTGATGTATATTAATATAAACCATAGCTTTGCCCCAATAACTTTTTTATGTTTTTTGTTATTGTAAAAATTAGGAGCGAAAAAAGATTCCATACAAATTTTTCAATGCTCCTAACTGTTACTGATATACAACAAACAGTGTCAAAATATTTTCAATAATGTTATTATCTAGAGAGGAAAATGAGGACTACGTTTGTGTGAAAAGGCGATTACGCGCGGGTCCTCCATTTTCGTTTTTAGTACATTACGATACAAGTGCGAAAAATAGGAAATTAGCAACGCACAATAAATTAAAACACGACCAAAGGGAGTGTTTTAAATCGACACGAGTTGCGAATTACCTTTTCGCACATGTATCGTATAACGTTTTACGTCAGTACATATGTGGTATTTTCTGTAAAAAGGGATCTTATTGTCGATGGCGCTTACGCCATTATAAACGATGCTTCGATATAAATACAAGGCCGCGCGACGCTGTGCGGCGTAAGCGCCATCGACAACAATGTCCCTTTTCATAGAAAATGCCCCATATGGCAATTTAAATTTTCGAAATATTTATTTCGTTTACTTTTAGCGGATTTTGATAGCGGCAGTAAAAAATCGCCAAGTAAACAAGTCCGCGATCGCCGAACATCTACTTACATGCGGCGCAAATCATTGGATTGAGCTTAATAAACCAAAAGTTGTCTCCACTGAACGCCATTAATTATCCTCGAGTTGTGCGAGAAGCGATTGAAATCAAGAAGCACCCCAGAAATTTTAATAGGGAAGATTGTTTTAACTTATCGGCAACTTGGGGACCAGTGATCCAGAAGTTAAAGCCAAGGGATCTATCTTCGGATGTGTGCGCGGATGTTGTGAGTGTTGTGTGTCGGACTATTGACAATAATTAACTTTTATGTGTAGTGGGTGGTTTGAAAATGTGATGTCTACCTCGAACTTTAAATGCACTTTTCGTCGGGTAGTCACACAAATCTCTGTTTTGACATTTTGCTGGGTCGTCAGTTAGCCGCGACCACGACCAGTGAAACCTGTGTCGAAACGTCGGTAAATAAAGGTAACAAAATAAATTCGCGATAGACCCGTTTGTAAATGTCATATAGAAATAATTAATGCAAATAAAAAAAATCATTTATCCATATTTAAATACATTTTAACGTATTTTTATAAATCTTCATTTTTAGTTTTAAAGTATGTCGATAGATGGCAGTGAATTTACAGCGGTTACAAAATTTACTATGACAGTACCGCTCTATCTTATTATATCCTCTTTGCTTTTATGTTTGTTACCTGAACGTAGGTGGGATCAGTTCGGGCGGCAGCTTGGCGGGCACCGGCTCGCCTTGCGTCGCTTTCTCACACAGATACATGGCCAGCACGAACTCTTCGCAACCTGCGGATAAACAAAAATAATCATAAACAAATTGCTGACATGGAATATTTCATTTGTTACACGCTTTCGATTCTACACGCAAATAATCCAAGGTCTAGACACCTCCGGATTTCAAATATAAACCGTATAGACAAAGCAGTAAAGTTGCTTTTTAGGGTTCCGTACCCAAAGGGTAAAAACGGGACCTTATTACTAAGACTCCGCTGTCCGTCTATCCGTCTGTCTGTCTGTCATCAGGTTGTATCTCACGAACCGTGAAGTGAAATTTTCAAAGATGATGTATTTCTGTTGCCGCTATAACAACAAATACTAAAAAGTACGGAATCCCAGGTGCGCGAGTCCGACTCGCACTTGGCCGGTTTTTTAAACAAGTTCCTTACCGAGCCAGACATCTGAGTCCAAATACGCCAATGCCCATATCTAGGCCGGAGCCGCTTGAGGCATGCGAGATTGAATCATGGAGCTTTTCACAGGGTCTTTAGTTTGAACCATATAAACAAGGCGGTAAAGTCGTTAATCCTTCTTACCGAGCCGGCCGTCTGAGTCCAAATCCGCTAACGCCCATATCTAGGCCAGAGCAGCCTGAGGTAGACGTGATTGAAGCATGGAGCTTTTCACAGGGTCTATCGTTTGAGTTTGAACCATATAAACAAGCCGGTAAAGTTGTTAATCCTTCTTACCGAGCCGGCCGTCCGAGTCCAAATCCGCTAACGCCCATATCTGGGCCAGAGCAGCCTGAGGTAAGCGTGACTGAAGCATGATGGAGCGCGCACGAGCTCCGGAGACCCAGCCGGATTTCTGCAAGTCTGTTGCGTTGAAGAGTTGGGTGTACCTGAGGAAAACAAATGGCTGAAAGGTTTACCATTTATAGAGCTACGAAAACTCTGCAATGTTGTGAGCTACTTAACTCTTCAACAGCGTAGATCAAAGTCTGGTCTGCACACAGATATAAATATACCATAGATGACGCAAATGCACATGACACAAATTGCAAATGCATCTACTTCGCGTGTCCAAACCCCGACCAAGCGTCGAGGTTGACCGTCGTTCTTGACAGTCCACGCGCGTCAGTTGTTGCAGCCGGACGTCCGTGAAAACTTATTGTAAAATTATATCGTGCGTAAACTTTGTATGAAAAAGTCGGCACGCTTGGTTTCAATACAAATCGTGATATTTGCGCCATCTAGGGTATATATTAAATCTGTGGGTCTGCCCAGCAAACATACATATGAAATATGGGGTCAATTTCACACAGATCGACTTAGCCCCAAACTAAGTTAAGTTTTAGTTGATAACGTCAAAAATACACACTTAGGGCGCTGGCACACTAGCGATTTGCGAGCGAGTAGAAAGCGAGGCGAGCGCGCAACGAGTTCGCCGCGAGCGGGCAACGATATCGCCGATTCGCTGCGTACTGTCATACTGGGATGGGAGCGAAACCGTTGCGCGCTCGCCTCGCTTTCAACTCGCTCGCAAATCGCTAGTGTGCTAGCGCCCTTAGGTAAATACTAAGATAGATCAACGTCAATATTTTAAGTGTCCAAAGATTTACTTTATCTTCTGTGATTGCGGGATACCCCACTATGCGACGTAAGGTGGGCTCATGACGCCGAGCGGCACCAATGAAGATAAGACAGAGACACATTATGTAAGCGACTTACTTCAACTTCTGTGGTTGTGGGATGCCCCACTCAGCGACGGCAGGCGGGCTCATGACGCCGAGCGGCTCTACGGGACTTGAGCTGAGGCTTGAAGGCTGTACTGTAATGTTACTACGTAACACAATGACTTACTTTAGCTTCTGCGGTTGTGGGATGCCCCACTCAGCGACGGCAGGCGGGCTCATGACGCCGAGCGGCTCTACGGGACTTGAGCTGAGGCTTGAAGGCTGTACTGTAATGTTACTACGTAACACAATGACTTACTTTAGCTTCTGCGGTTGTGGAATGCCCAACTCAGCGACGGCAGGGTGGCTCATGACGCCGAGCGGCTCTACGGGACTTGAGCTGAGGCTTGAAGGCTGTACTGTAATGTTACTACGTAACACAATGACTTACTTTAGCTTCTGCGGTTGTGGAATGCCCAACTCGGCGACGGCAGGCGGGCTCATGACGCCGAGCGGCTCTACGGGACTTGAGCTGAGGCTTGAAGGCTGTACTGTAATGTTGCTACGTAGCACAATGACTTACTTTAGCTTCTGCGGTTGTGGGATGCCCCACTCAGCGACGGCAGGTGGGCTCATGACGCCGAGCGGCTCAACGGGACTTGAGCTGAGCCTTGAAGGCTATACTGTACTGTTACTACGTAACACAATGACTTACTTTAGCTTCTGCGGTTGTGGGATGCCCCACTCAGCGACGGCAGGCGGGCTCATGACGCCGAGCGGCTCAACGGGACTTGAGCTGAGCCTTGAAGGCTGTACTGTACTGTTACTACGTAACACAATGACTTACTTTAGCTTCTGCGGTTGTGGGATGCCCCACTCAGCGACGGCAGGCGGGCTCATGACGCCGAGCGGCTCAACGGGACTTGAGCTGAGCCTTGAAGGCTGTACTGTACTGTTACTACGTAACACAATGACTTACTTTAGCTTCTGTGGTTGTGGGATGCCCCACTCAGCGACGGCAGGCGGGCTCATGACGCCGAGCGGCTCTACGGGACTTGAGCTGAGGCTTGAAGGCTGTACTGTAATGTTACTACGTAACACAATGACTTACTTTAGCTTCTGCGGTTGTGGAATGCCCAACTCAGCGACGGCAGGGTGGCTCATGACGCCGAGCGGCTCTACGGGACTTGAGCTGAGGCTTGAAGGCTGTACTGTAATGTTACTACGTAACACAATGACTTACTTTAGCTTCTGCGGTTGTGGAATGCCCAACTCGGCGACGGCAGGCGGGCTCATGACGCCGAGCGGCTCTACGGGACTTGAGCTGAGGCTTGAAGGCTGTACTGTAATGTTGCTACGTAGCACAATGACTTACTTTAGCTTCTGCGGTTGTGGGATGCCCCACTCAGCGACGGCAGGTGGGCTCATGACGCCGAGCGGCTCAACGGGACTTGAGCTGAGCCTTGAAGGCTATACTGTACTGTTACTACGTAACACAATGACTTACTTTAGCTTCTGCGGTTGTGGGATGCCCCAATCAGCGACGGCAGGCGGGCTCATGACGCCGAGCGGCTCAACGGGACTTGAGCTGAGCCTTGAAGGCTGTACTGTACTATTACTACGTAACACAATGACTTACTTTAGCTTCTGCGGTTGTGGGATGCCCCACTCAGCGACGGCAGGCGGGCTCATGACGCCGAGCGGCTCAACGGGACTTGAGCTGAGCCTTGAAGGCTGTACTGTACTGTTACTACGTAACACAATGACTTACTTTAGCTTCTGTGGTTGTGGGATGCCCCACTCAGCGACGGCAGGTGGGCTCATGACGCCGAGCGGCTCAACGGGACTTGAGCTGAGCCTTGAAGGCTATACTGTACTGTTACTACGTAACACAATGACTTACTTTAGCTTCTGCGGTTGTGGGATGCCCCACTCAGCGACGGCAGGCGGGCTCATGACGCCGAGCGGCTCAACGGGACTTGAGCTGAGCCTTGAAGGCTGTACTGTACTGTTACTACGTAACACAATGACTTACTTTAGCTTCTGCGGTTGTGGGATGCCCCACTCAGCGACGGCAGGCGGGCTCATGACGCCGAGCGGCTCAACGGGGCTTGAGCTGAGCCTTGAAGGCTGTACTGTACTGTTACTACGTAACACAATGACTTACTTTAGCTTCTGTGGTTGTGGGATGCCCCACTCAGCGACGGCAGGTGGGCTCATGACGCCGAGCGGCTCAACGGGACTTGAGCTGAGCCTTGAAGGCTATACTGTACTGTTACTACGTAACACAATGACTTACTTTAGCTTCTGCGGTTGTGGGATGCCCCACTCAGCGACGGCAGGCGGGCTCATGACGCCGAGCGGCTCTACGGGACTTGTAACGGCTGAGACGTGCGCCGAGCCTGCCAATGACGCTAAAAACGACGCTAGTTTATATTTTTTACAACTAAGGTTTCAATTTAAATGAATGAAAAAAAACTCTGTATCGTCGTCGTTACATGAATCCAAAAAGAAATGTATCTCTCTCTCTCTCTCTCTGTGTGTGTGTTTGTGTGATCAATGTAATAAAGTCTGTCTCATCATAGGTTATGGTCTTTAGCCAATTTGTAATATAAAAGACTAGCTTTTGCCCGCGACTTCTTCTGCGTGGACTTAGTAACCCCAGCTAAAGAATAGCGCCTGGAGAAAATCTTATAGCAATCATTCAATTTGAGCATAATATGCATACAAATATTAGGCAACTAATTAATTATCTCAATTCCACCATGATTCCAACCCGCTTTTCACCTTCTTAAGGGATTATTTTCGGTATAAAAACTATCCTATGTCCTTCCCCGGGCTCAAACTATCTCAACGCCAAATTTCAACTAAATCGGTTCAGCGGATTAAGCGTGAAGAGGTAACACACAGACAGACTTTCGCATTTATAATACTAGCTTTTGCCCGCGACTTCGTCTGCGTGGACTTAGTAACAGCAGCTAAAGTATAGCGCCTGGAAAAATTATCATAGCAATCATTCAATTTGAGCATATTATGCACACAAATTTACAGGCACTTCATTAATTATCTCAATTCCACCCCGCTTTTTACTTTATTAAGGGATGATTTTCGGGATAAAAACTATCCTATGTCCTTCTCAGGGACTCAACCTATCTCTATGCCAAATTTCATCTAAATCGATTCAGCGGTTTAAGCGTGAAGAGGGAACACACAGACAGACAGACTTTCGCATTTATAATATTAGTATGGATTAATATTTTTTTGCGGACAAAGTTACGCAGATCGTTCTAGTCCAAAATAAGCAACCTATCAGTTTATGTGGGTACTAGGCGACGGTATACATTTATACATATATAAAGACAAAAATGTACACAAATATCTCACCTGGCTTAGAAGTCTCTTCAGCCTTAACAGCCGCAATGGGCGTGCTGGTAACAGGCTGGATTGAACCCGCGACCGTGTTCACAGGCTTCGGCGGGCTGCTAACCAAAGAGCCCATGGTCGTCCCCGATATTAGAGGCTGGGGTGGGGATGACATCAATGGCGCTGCGCCTACGAGTGGTTGATTTGGCACCAACGGCTGGGCCATTCCTTGGTTTGGTATTATTGATTGCCCCATAGGTGGGTTTGGTACTATTGGTTGTGCCATAGGTAGATTTGGCACTAATGGTTGACCCATAGTTTGTGCCAAAGGTTGATTCGGCACTATTGGTTGATTTGGTAATACAGGTTGCGTTGGTAGCATTGGAGCGGCCATTGGTTGACTTGGGATCAAAGGCGCCGCTGGCATGATTGGTTGGGTTGACATAACTGGAGCCATTTGTGGTTGCCCCATAGGTTGGGTCATAGGTTTGACACCGGATATGAGGTCGGGTACAGTAGGTCCGACCGGACGTGATGGTTGTCCGAAGTCACCCAGTAGTGACTGGGTTGGTTGTTGTATACCTCCTACTTGTGGTGGCATACCCCCTTGCGGTGACATACCCCCGATTAGGGGTTGTTGGGGGACTGAAGGCATGGGGGGTATTGGGGGCTTCGCTGGAGCTGGGAACGCTTGTTTTGGGGGCCCTGTGGAACAATGGTCAAATATTGGAGAATTTGTTTACACAGCTTTAAACGTTAAAAAGTTATTTTAGATATATGTACCTGGCTAGATCTCAGGGAGTATACAATTTGTTTTTTATCTGTGCAAGCTTTATTTGTCTAGTTAAGAGATTTTAAACCATTTTTTTAAAAGCAAGGAGGGGTCCTCAAGACCCACGCAGCGCAAGAAAACACAACAATAGTCAGCACTTTTACCGTAGTATCTATAACATTATTGTAGTTGTTCTGGAGAGTGGTGCGTACTTTAAAAATGGTTTATTTTTTACTATACATTTTCAATATACAATGAGCTTCTGAGATAATTGACCCCTTTGCAATGAAGTTTGTATGCAGGAGTGTCAACTATCTCTGCGGCTGACTGTACATTTTATTATGTTAAATTACCTGTGGGACTGAGTGATCCCAGCAAAGATGGCGGCAGGACTTTAGGTACTTCAATACCATGCAGTTTCAAATTGATTATCTGAAAAAAATTGTTTTTACCTAATTATACTTCTCATAAAGCTCTAGCCACCTAAAATAAAGTAATAAGGCTCAAATGGGAATACAACTTTGTCAACAAGCAGGAATGTTACGCCAAATAGTTTTGTTTTCGTCAGAACAAGTATGAAGTGTTGTATTAATATTTACCTTGCAAGCAATAGAGAATTCCTTGAGGTCTAGTTTCCCGTCGGCATTGCAGTCAGCCAAAGACCATATCTGGCCAAGTACTGGTGGGGGCAGTTGAGACTGAAGAAAAATAAATTTACACCAAAACATTTAATACCAAAAAAAATTAAAAATAACAAAAATAGCTTAAAACCATGTCACAGAATAAGTAATAGTATTATCATACAGAACGGCCACGCACCGCCCCGTCCCGACTCGAATTACCTCGCCCCGCGACAGAAATCTGGCGGACTTCTGGCGTGCTCTCAGTACTATTTTTAAGCAACTTACTCACACTATGACGACGCGTGAACGGACGTGCCGTTCACACATAGAAACGCGACTGATTTTTGATGTATAGCGTGTCCCCCATGTGACCATGTTGAAAGATAGGGCTTTCAATATAAAGAAACGCTAAATTTGCTTTATTGTTTAGGTGCTACAATGCCACAGACAGACAAAGATACACATACTTAACAACCCTTTTTTTGTGCAAGGAGTAGAGGTTTAGAAAACTGTTTCCATAAGAATGTCTGGCGCTAGGCCGAGAAAACGCTAGGCCGAAGAAGAAGATACCTGCAACATAAACCGCTTGGCCTGCTCCCCGCTCAGGTTCCCATTAGCCGGGCCGAGGTTCCGGAAGTGCTCTGCAAACTTTGCATGCTCATGCGGCTGTATCACCCACGGATCTCCCATATTGCTGCAGTAAACAAGGCAAATTATGTGTTCTGATCAATGAATTAGTATTATTGCGAAATAAAATAGGTATGTATGTATATTTATTAGACTACGTTAAATATTGATGACCAAGTCAATAACAAACTTGTATTTTATATACAAATATTATTGTTTTAATAACACAAGGCAAATTACATATTTTGATCAACAAATGAGTATTATAGTGAATTAAAATAGGTATGTATGTATATTTCTTAGGTTATGTTAAATATTGATGACCAAGTCAATAACAAACTTGTATTTTATATACAATGTACTACAAAAAATATTGTCTTAATAACACAAGGCAAATTACATATTTTGATCAATAAATTTCAATTTCAATTTCAATTTATTTCCTTTAAGTATAATTTTAATTTACATCATGTTGTTCATAAGAGCAGGAAACGATTCCTCCGTACTAGTAAAAACTGTATGACGGCAGGAAGCACCACCTCTCCCGGATCACATTTACTCTTATCTAGCGGTAGGTATACATGTATTTGCGCAGTACTAGATATATATATATATGTAATATTGTATAAAGATGACAAGAAAATGAAAAAAATAAAACAGGTTGCAACTAGAAAAAAAACAGCAAATAGCATTGAATTACAAATGAGTATTATGTAATGAGTATTATAGTGAATTAAAATAGGTATGAATGTATATTTCTTAGGTTATGTTAAATATTGATAACAAGCTCTTGTATTTTATATACAATATACTATGAATAATATTGTCTTGATAATACAAAGCAATTACATATTTTGATCAATAAATGAGTATTATGTAATGAGTATTATAGTAAATTAAAATAGGTATGTAGTGATGACCAATAGTATTGTCTTGATAATGTTTTCATTAACTACATTATTAGACACATATTGGAATGGTTTTTTTTTTTTTTACAATTATTTATTTATGTTATTTACGCCCTACATGCCACTGAATACATAAATCAAGTATAGAATACGTTTAAGCACCTAAACAAATTTATTCGATACATAATTGATTGATATTTCGGCAAAGTTTCACATTCCGTTTCCGTTTTTACGGAGTAATTAACTTTGTAATGTAATGTAATGAATAATTTATTTATTTAAAAAAATTATAATCAGGCAACAAGGCCCATATTACAAATACCTTACAGACTAACATATATATGCATTTTATAAACTTAACACTATTTAGGCGACAAAACGGTGTGGCTCCGTTGAATCGTCGGTGAATGTAAAAATGTGTATAATATTATATGAAATAACCTTAGGAATGAGAAATTAAGATGTAATGTAAAAATTACCCATTTAATGGGGTTGTCTCACTGTGTGCTATAATACATCTGATAAAGTGAGATTTACATGTCTCCAAAAATAATGTGGCAAAAGATATTAGAGCAAAAAATTGTACATAAAGTCTCTTATGCTGTAACCAACTGCAAATAATGAGGAAATTCAAATACATGTTAATTAAACAGGTGTTAAAAGATTAAGATAGAGTACTTGCCCATACTGTTACTGCAGATGATGTTTAATTTATGACGTTTATATAGTAATTAGAGTGGTAATACTTACCTAGTGCGTGTTGCCGACGTATAAAGTGTGTCTAACGCCCCTTTTTCCTAATAAACGTAATTTATTGGGATAAATAGTAGGCAGGAAATCTCCCGAATGTATTGATCGCGATGAACTGTCAAAATTGACAATCATGTACCGTTCAAAAATGGTGATTGGCGTAACCTCAAATTACTATACATATACTATTATACTCTTTGCTCAAAGCCGTTTCACACCTCAGAATAATGACTAAAGCATAGAAGTCAGACAAAAATAAAAGCTTGGTAAAAGGTATCGTATTCACAACACGCTATTACTTTTTGTCTATGAGTGAGTGAGACAACAATCCGCAATTTCTTTCGTTTTTTTTTCAGTGTTGTCATAAGATGAACTGAGTAAAATGTCAAATGGTTCTATGTGGTTCTCTCAGCTTATGACACCGTACGTAAATGAGAAATAACAAGCATATATGCATCTCTTTTCGGCACATTATCTAATTCGTAAGGAAGTAAAGTACGGGTATACATATTTGCGAAGCATTTTTGCCCGTCTTCTATGCTTTAGTCATTATTCTGAGGGTAGGTTATTAAAGCAGGTATTTAAATCAACTAGATATTTTATATCTACCGCTGCAAAAACTTAAGTGATTTCTTAATGTACCGTTTTAAATATAAAGAAGATTTTGTAAAGAGCATTCGTGCGTTAGTTGCATTCTTTGATTATTTAATTAAGTGGTGCATCATGCCGATAGAAGTGTAAGTATGATTGAGAAATTATCATTTATTTATATAATGGTATAATGTTTTCGTGTTAATACGCTAAAGTCAACGATAAATAGCAGTACGCATGTAGAATCATCCTTCAATAGTAATAATTATTAAAAAAACGTACTTCCAGAGTATTTATATATACAAAAGGGATATTTCGCGAAACCAGACAGTTTTATTCTTTTGAGTCCCCAGGGGTTAAATTTGCCATTCCAATATTCTTGAGGTTCAATTTGGATTGTCATTACGGTCGCGGACATTGTCAACGTCAACCTTTTACTCTAGGCTCTAGAGAAACACAAGGGTCATTTGCATTATAATGTGCACTAACCGAAGATAATGTAATTTGTTTCAGAAAAATTCAAGAGAGAAGGCTTGGTTCATTCTTGAAACTGAGATGTATGATTAGCCTTTGTTCTTTGAATGCAAAACCCTTGGAAACCATATCAAGTCAACATTTTAATGTCACTGACTTAGCCGAAGTGCAGCTTCAATTTAACTTCAAGAACAAAAACTTTGTTGAATGTTATATTTTAGCACAGAATCATATAAAGGCAAAAAACATTGAAGTAAAAATTAAAGCATCTTGTCAAGAAATCTCTGAACCATTTTACTCAGAATGGATTTGCGACAATCAATGGAAAACAATTGGAATCAGAGAAAATTATGATGTCAATTTAAATTGTGTGTGTACAACCTTGCTGGATATTAATATTTCAGCGAGAAAGGTTGGCCCTTCGCTTCTCCTAAATCTTTACAATGATGTTGATTTTACTGACTTCAGCTTGAGCACATCTGAGGGCAGTGTGGGCGTACACAAGGCATGTCTAGCAGCCACCAGCGATGTGTTTCGCGCTATGCTTAGTCACGAATGGAAGGAAAAGGAAGCGGGCCACATTCAGATGAAGGGGGTCACTTTGCAGACCCTTAAACATTTAAAGGACTACATTTACATTAGAAAGCTGCCCGATGACGATCTAAAGCCTTTACTTACACTCGCCTCCTGCTACTTAATTGACGATCTTATAGAAGATTGCGTCTCCAAGTTGGCTATGAATAGTAGTTCTGAAGACTGGGACAGTCTTATAGCATACACCGCAAGGAATAAAATAGTTGAACTAACAAGAGCTATTCTGTTTGTAAATCCAGCTTGTGAGATCAAAAATGAAGTCGACTAGAACGGGCAGAAGCTTACTTTAAATTTATACTTAAATATAACATCTAATAATTTAATAATATAACTTAATTTTTTTTTAATAATATAATTTGTAATCTTTTATTCCTTTGAATTTAATATAATAAAAATATCAAATAAGAGTGACTTATTATTAAACCTTGACAAGATTCTGATTGGACCTGATCCGTACCCAAAGGGTAAAAACGGGACCCTATTACTAAGACTCCGCTATCTGTTTCTCTGTCTGTCTGTCTGTCCGTCTGTCACCAGGCTGTATCTCACGAACCGTGATAGCTAGACAGTTGAAATCTTCACAGATGATGTATTAACAACAAATACTAAAAACAGAATAAAATAAATATTTAAGTATGGCTCCCATACAACAAACGTGATTTTTTTGCCGTTTTTATAAATGGTATGGAACCCTTCGTGCGCGAGTCCGACTCGCACTTGGCCAGTTTTTTTCATGTAAATGTTTTATCGTATTCAAAATAGTTTTTCTTGCATCTTTGACAATCTATTTTGGCATTTTTGTGGTAAAATCTCTTCTTGTTTACATCGGTGGCATGCGATGACTTGAATGTCTTCTTCTTTTAAAATTATGGCTTCAGTCCAGTGGGACTATTTCGCCAGTATCAAGGTATTAAGAGGTTTAAAAACGACAAAAATTGTACGGTTGTACAAGACAGTGTACGGTGATTTGTTAGCTCTTGTAAATCGATAGCTAGACTTTACAAGAAGCACGTGGACTACCGGCCGTTGACTCCAAGATGGTGGTTAAACGCGCTTCAAAATTAATTCTCCATTCACTGCACACTACCACATTAGTTTACTGTATAATAAGCTATCGATATTACACTTTAAACAATATTAATGAGCAAAAAACAAAGTAATTAATCACGATGCTAACTATCAAAATGGCGCTCGAACCGGAAGGAATTGAATGTCTGTTGTCAGGTTGTCACAGAATATCCTTGCCAGTAAAAGGGTACTAATTTACCCCTGAAAATACGTAACATGGCGAAGGCCAAATATAATCTTGTCAAGGTACCTTGGGACACCTTCCACTTCCAATTTTTCTTTCATCATATATATGTACAGTCAAGGGCATAAATACATATACATTCCCAAAGTTTCAAAAATATGTGTACACTCTCACCTTAGACAATAAAATCGTGTTCACATATTTTTCACCCATTTGTCTGGATCAATATTTTTGCCTTTGACTGTACATAAAAACCCCGGAAATAAAATGTAGTTTTTGAAAATCAGTATGTGACAACACCAAAGAAAAAAGTATTAAAGTGTCTTGATACTTGTGAATTAATCTAAATAATTGAAAATTCTTTAAAAAATCCACATTAGTTTTTCAGTGGAAGAGACTAAATTAACTAAGCGGGTGAGACATAGAAAATTTTAACTTCGACGAAATAAGCAACACGAACACCTTAACCATCTATATAAAGGAGCCAAATCTCTATGTATGAAATGTGTCCATCAAAAAACAGTAATTAGGCGGCGCCACCATACACCGAAATACTACCAAAAACAACCTACGTAATTTGGTCGGGTTATTTGATGCCTTATATGGTTCATGTTATACTCATGTCCCAGAGCCTAACTAGCGCCACCGGAGAGATTAGGAGCTATTATTTAAAGCTGAAAGCGGTCACTTTTGCAACAATTCCGCCATAAGAGATTGGCGTCCTTTCTATACCATCTATAAACGTAATTTAAAAGCAGTGTTGCCAGATCGTCCCAAATAGGACGATTTTCCGTCCTTTTTAATGCCACACCGTCCCTTTGTCGTCCCTTCCGAACTACCGTCCCTTTTGGGCATCGAGCGTCCAGTATAATTTTTTTTTTAAATCTTTACTGGAATACTGTCCATAACGGTAAATATTGAGTACCTAAGTAGCATTTGCCTATGTATTTGTCTTACATCGATCATTTGCGTGTTTTTTAGAAGCCTGATGTACTAACAACACACTAACATTGATAGTTTTGACCATTTGTATTGATCGCAGGTACACAAATTATGATAAAAAGGTTCCAACTTTGTTTCGTCCCATTGTGATAAAAACCGTCCCTTTTTAGATTACACATCGTCGGAAACTGGGGATACGGGCTGGTAACACTGTTTAAAAGTCATTTTACAGCTGTGTAAATCACGATTTCGCTTGTTTGTTTTTTTTTCTACCCAAAAGCTCAAAAATGACAAAGGTCGCCGATAATCTCAATCCTCACGTATACGAGAAGGGTTCGAAGCGCCAGATAACGTCTACAGACCACGACGAGGACGTCGTTGACGAGATAGACGAGCGGGAAATCTTCGATATCATACGAAACATCAACGACCCTGAACATCCGTTGACGCTAGAAGACCTGCGGGTATTGGAGGAGAAAAATATTACTGTGAATAATAAAGAGAACACTGTGCATGTTAATTTCACGCCCACGATACCTCACTGCAGCATGGCAACCCTCATAGGTGAGGATAGAAAATTTGCTCCTTTATTATTCAAAATATGGCGAAAAAGAATGAGTTACTCAGCCCCAATTTCATTTCCATTCAGCCAAAATTTTTAACTACACTTAACACTGTTTCAGGCCTATCAATCCGTGTCCAGCTTCTCCGAGCACTCCCAAGCCGGTTCAAGGTGACAGTAACCGTCACAGAGGGTACACATGCGTCCGAACATGCGGTGAACAAGCAGTTAGCTGACAAGGAGCGCGTTGCTGCTGCACTGGAGAACAATAATCTGGTGCAGATCATTAATCAGTGTGTATCACCTTTGTCATTATAGATTTAAGATAACAGGCATTTTTACTGAGGCGGTATAACATTTTACCAACCACCTGATAAATGGGTAACAATTGAATATGATTTACATTTTATCAAACTGTGTAAGTAGGTAGGACTGTGATGTGAGCCTTATGAGGATATAGGTCATTCTGTACAACTTTTATTATGGAGTGATCATTAATATATCTGCCGCGGACTGGACGGACACGGACACGTCGCGCGGCGGGCCACCTCTGTCATCCAAAACAGGTTCATTCAAGTCTGTACATGTTGATCGGAAGTGGGCAGCGCGAGCAGTGGTTCGCGCGGCACAATCAAAATGTATATTGATTGAACCTGTTTTGGACAACAGTAGTGGCCTGCCGCGCCGCCTGCCGCCCCGCTCGCCCCGCCGCGTGCGTCCAGTCCGTGGCCTAATGGAGTAGAATATTTTTTTGCGATTTTGGTTATGCGCCCATTCTAAAACTGCTTCAGTAAGACCTACATTCTCACCTTACAAAATATGGCTAAACTCTGAAAATCCCCCTGTAGGGTAGGTTATGTAAATGAAAGTCATTTTTATTTTATAATAATTTTATTTAGTCAGTGTGATAAAGCTGTTCATGTATATAAATAAAAAATGCTGAGCTTAAATTATATGGTTTTATTTAGAGTTGGCTGCCTTGGCTTCATTCTTCAGGTCTTCGTATGAAGTTTGGTTCTGTGAATAATATGAATATTAAATATTATCTCCAGTGGATGAAATTAGGTAAGTATCATATCATACATTTATGGAATTTACAAAATGTGTTTGAAATTTAGTGCTACAATAAAATACTATTATAATCGTAAGGGTGTGGTGTGGGTGGATGGTAAAATATCATGGCTCATGCAGTATAGAGCAGAAAATAGTTTTCGAGAAAAACACAAAAAGTGGACTAATAATTTGGTATAAAATAATCCTTCTCAATTATCATACATAGACGAGAGATTAAGCAAGAAACTTTATAAAAATCGACATCGGCTGATCGGCTCTAACATTTTCAATGAAGCCTAGAATAATTTATAAGGGGCTTATAAAGACAAAAATCAATGTAACTGGTTTTTATTCTTAGACAGAATAGGGATGATGAAACATGTTGAATTTTATAACAAAATATAGTAAAATAGACAGCAAATGAGCAGTTTATAACAGATAAGTAGTGGGACAGTTTACTTATTCCCCAATATTTTTTAATATTTACCTATTTTTATTCATTTAAATATTTTTATTCAATGGCGCTACCCTGTCGAACGCGCCGCTGCTCGCTCACTACTGAGTCCTTACACTATACATACCTCGTTTTTTTACCATTAGAACAAATGAGCGGTTTCGACTTAAAACACGTGAGTGACCCGTTATTAATATATTTAATATGTCTGTGTCTCACGGAAGTTTTGTTATTAAACATTAGAACAAAGAGAAATCTTGACGTATCATTTAATTAGCCGGGTCTACACAGAGCGACGGCGCGGGAGAGGCGGCGCGCGTGGGGCACGTCTAAGTGTAAGGCCTGAGTGGACGCTCGAGTTGGGCGTGCAGCGGAGCGGAGCGTGCAGCGTGCATGTTAAACAAATGCAAACGTATGCGAGCGGCCTCCGTGCACGCTGCTCGAACCCCTTGGATGCTCGACGCCACGCTGCACGCTCCGCCGAACGCTCCGCTTCGAGCGTCCACTCAGGCCTTACACTAAAACTGTCGATACAACACGCACGTCTACACTGGCCATTTTGTGCGCGAGGAAATTGCCTCGCGCGTATGCTCGCTCTGTGTGTACCCGGCTTGAAAAACGTAAAAAAAAAATGTTGCATATTTGCCGTGACTTATTTTTCAAAAGTGATATTCAATAAAATTACACGTCAAGATTGTTTACCTTTTTTCTAATGCTAAAAAGAACGAGGTATAGTAAGAGCCAGAATACTTACGTCCCACATATCGTCCTCCCAGCTAGGGAAGAGCTTCTTGAATACCTTCGGCTCCGCGCCCTGCTTCACAGACACCATAACAGCCGAGTCCACTGTGCGGTCCAGTCCGTCGTCCGCTATGTATTCCTGTATAAAATACATTATTAATTATACATTTTCTTTGAACCTTCAATCACTCAATAGAACTTTTATTTTTCTAATTATTTCTAGTAAAAAACTTATTATGAAAAATAACTGCTTATGTGCGCAACTTTTTTTTTGTATAGCTCGGTCCCTGCAAGTTGTCTAAGGTTGGTGCCATACAATAAAATTAAATGATACTACGATTAAGAGCTTTATAACGACATATGTCTCAGTATACATCCATGGGACACTCCCCATAACAAATTGCCCATTCTCCATTAGTGAAAATTTTGTTACTTTTTTCGCCGTGGCTTTTTTCCAACACGTCTCAGGAATGAGCTCTGCTGGCTCTTTAGACGACAAGCTCATCGTCTCTCCAATTGTTTCTCACTCGTATAGTTTCATGACGACTCTGTCAGGCACACCATTAGGTACTCTAGTCGGGCCAAGACTCTGCATGGCATATGCAATGACAAAGTGTGGCATTGTCATCGTTAATGTAAAATTTGTATGAAAATACGTTTATAATGGCACCTACTCACAATGTTCTATTAAAATTGGTGCAGTTAGCTTAGATTGCCTCTACTTTAGACTAGGTTATAGATGTAGGTAAATAATGACCCAGGTAGCAGTGACGTCAGCGACGTCATAATGACGTAATTATGGCTTCATAATGACGTATAAATGCTGTTAGGAGAACTAACCTCGATTATCTGACCCCGGGCAGACTTGACACGCTCAGGGATGTTCTTGCCCTGCCACAGATACAACTCTTCACCCGTGTCCAGAACGTACACTCCGTCGTCAGAGAGATCCTGGAAAAGGTTTTATTCACGATTTTATATCAGTCATCAGATGCAATAAGGACTTTACAATACAGAGTGTGGCAGTGTCAGCATAAACTTGACTTGATGCAATTATGATGTTTATGGCACTTTCACACTTTGTCACGTCACGTCCAAGTCAGTGAAGAGTCCGCTTATAATCTTCCTAAACCACTGACCTCTTGCTTATAATCCAGAGGCAACTCTTCAAACTTGATCTTCCCGGTGACAGAGACACTGACAGTTGTCAAAGTGGGTGGTGATGTTACACGCCTGTTCACTTCCAAGGTCCAACCTGATGCGTCTTCTTTTTCCTCTGCCATTCCCCCTGAAGAAGAAATAATTATGCTCTGTGCAACCTTCAAAGAGGAATTAAAAAAAGAAAATGATATCCTAAGGTACCTATTTATAGTATTTATACTTTATGACCATACCTAGGACCTCCCAGAACTGGTCAGGCTCTTCACCCTGCTCCACCTCCTGGCATTCTTTACTATCAGCAAGCTTCTGAGCGCAGTTTAACCCATATTCACGCTCTAACGGCAATGCGTCCTGAAAAAAGTATTTTAGCATTACTTAGTATTTTAGCTTTGCTTACTTTGGAGTCTTTGGACCGAATGTTAAAGAGCTCTAAAGCTGCTTACCTACGTTTTCGGTACACTATTTCAGTTTTGACACTTCGGTGGCGTGGCATCCGAGTGACAGCTTTTGTGTTTGACACGGCATGTAAACGGCTGGTAAATATCATTTGATATTTACCAGTCGCTTTTCGGTGAAGGAAAACATCGTAAGGAAACCGGACTGATCCTAACAAGGCCTAGTTCCCCCTCTTGGTTGGAAGGTCAGATGGCAGTCGTTTTCGTAAAAACTAGTGCCTACGTCAATTCTTAGGATTAGTTGTCAAGCGGAACGAGGCTCCCAGGAGCCGTGGCAAAATGCCGGGATAATGCGAGGAAGAACAAGAAGGAAAGAGATTCAACACCTTACTTCAACACCTTTTGGACGCCAATGACGGATATATCGGCAGCGTAGGTCCAACGCCAAAGACCGATTAATCCGTCACAAACCACAGAGCAACATAGACCTACGTGCATTCGTATAAAGTTCAATTTCAGTTTTGACACTTCGGTTGCGTGGCGTCCGAGTGACAGCTTTTGTGTTTGACACGGCGTCGAGAAGGTTAATTCAGTAACTGACGACGCAAGAACGCAGCTATACGTTGATATTTCTTCGTATTGCTGCGTTCCTGTCGTCAAGTGGTCGTCGGTTGCTGAATTAAATAAGGTATGTGAAGCATTTAAGCGTTCTTGTCGTTTAAAAGGGTCAATATTCCTGTGATTCAAACCAGTACTTACTTACTCAAGAAAACGTAAAATACCTCACCTTTCCATACCAACAGTAGACCACATCAGGCGTCTCCAACACAAAAACATCATCATCTTGAAACGTGTTGGGGCTTTCGGACACTTGTATGAATCTTGTGTCTACTCCTTCTGTCGTTCCGTGCGCCTGGGACCGGCAAAACGGTAAATTACAACACTGAATTAATTGTTTGACATGATGCCAACGGCGGTTCCTCCAAAGCCGGACCATTTCCCGATTGCACTCAAGTTCCAATAATGAAATGTACCCTTAATATACCTTATGTACCACTTGGTACCACCTCGTAAATCGAACGTACCTCTGTAGATTGGCAGATATATCTGTTTAAAAAGGGGTCCGGCTGGGGAGTAAAATTGCAGCCGGACCACGCCTGGACCCGCTGATATCCTTAACTTCAAGATATAATTTAAATAACACATGAATGTACCACTGATTAAATCCTTTTTTATTTCAAAAATGGTCTCATAAATATTTTTTTTCATACAAATTTCATTTTTTAGGTATTTCCACGCGGAATCGTAAACGCCTGTCAAAAAAAAATAGCAATTTTACGTGCGTGTATGTGTAATAGTATTGACAGGCGCTTACGATTCCGCGTATACCCAAAAAATGAAATGTATGAAAAGAAAAATATTAATATTGTCTTCGGTTACCGCGATAGTTACTCATGAAATAAAACTATGAAAACGGATTATGAACCGATTTTGCATGTACAACCAGCCTTAAAGTTTGTAGTCTATGATTGTTCATTATTTTTCCTCAGTCACCCGTTGACCACGAACGCTGTAAGTGTTATGTGTATAAGGTAAAATGGCTATGTGGTAATGAATATTGCCTCACCCTGAAAAGCCGAACGAATACGTCTTCTTCAGAGCTGGTCTTGTTACAGGAGTTGACAGGAGCATAGTCCACCTCTTTACCTCCGTAGAAAATGCTTAAATTGCCTAAAATACATGAAACAATTAATAGAAATATACTTATACTTTAACACAACCTGGGCTACTGACACAGGGCGGACACGCTATACATCAAAAATCACTTGCGTTTCTATGTGTGAACGGCACGTCTGTAGTCTGTACACGCGTCATGCGTCATAGTACTGAGCGACCGGCAAACGGCCGTCAATCTGCTGTCGCGGGGCGAGGTAATTCGAGTCGAGGCGGGGTGGTGCGTGGCCGTTCTTGTATGATAAAACTATTACTTATTCTGTGCTACTGATGTACAAGCCACGGGTGTACTAGAGTAGTTTTAAAAATTGGGTAATCCCGAAAATAATTTATAAATCACTTATATTCCGTGGTGATAGTTTCTATTCGGAATTATCCGCTACTTTTTAGTGGATTTTTCTTTCGGAATTACCCGAATATATATAGGTACAAGGTGTAATAAAATCCAGATACTACTCTTTTTTATTGACCTTTATCGAGGAGCAATTTGAGCAAGACATTTGATAATAGGAAAGGAAACGAGATAAAATGTTCTGAAAGAAAGAATCAAATAAAGGACTGTGTCTCACTCGCACTCCTGTAGTTTGTGTTAGGTACATTATAGTAAATATTATAGGAAACACCCATGACTCCGGAACAAATATTCGTGCTTATCATGTGCTCATCACACAAATAAATGCCCTCACCAGGATTTGAACCCAAGACCATTAGCTTTAAAGGGAGGCTCAATACCGACTGGGCCAGACAGTGAGACAGGTCGGACTTATGGCAATATTGGCAATGTTGGCATTATCGACCGATAACATATAAACAAATGTTCTTACACTGATTTAAACTAACACGATTTTCACTCATAATTTTAAAACTAACACAGGACGGGAAATGAGGGACAGGGGATTTCGTCTTCGTGGATTCCAGAAATTAGCAAATGTAAGGGGGAAAAAACATCCCACCACATACCATCGGATGTCGTGAGTGTTGTGTGTAGGCAAAGTGACAACCCTAGCGTACAAGTTAATAATCAAGATCAAGTGCGGGTAGTTCGCAAAACCCGCGCGGCAAGAAGATGTTGATACAATTCCTTGCCAGTCTGCCTGTGACCACGAACGTAACGTCACGTTCGAAACGTTAGGCCATAAATAAACGTAAGTTTGTACGCGATTAAGTAAGTTAGTTTAAAATTATAAATGTTCTTACCATGGAAAATGCTTAAGAAATGTTTTGGTTCCTTCCCGTGAGGTACTTTGACTACCGTGACTGTTTCGTCCAACTGAAAAAAAATGTAAGTTTATTACTAAAATAACTAGTCAAAAATAAACTTAACTTGTGTAACGTCAAAACAAAGAGCTGTAAAGCCTAAATAATTAACCTGCGTAAATCAATTTTAACAAAAAAAAACATAAAATAAGTGTGATTACGGAACCCTTAGGTTGCGAGTCCGATTCGCACTTGCCCATTTTTTTCTTATATATACGCATAAGCGGTTTTAGGTATCGGCAGGAAAGTTGAGGTGAATGATTAGTAATTACACACACAGCTACATTAGAGTTATCGCAAAAAACAGTATTGAATGAATGAACGCATGATATTAAGTTAAAAAACAAATAAAAAAAACCTTGAAACTTTTTGTTCCATATTGCAGTTGCTGTTCAAATTGCTATCGTTACAAAAAACAGAACACTATTTTTTATATCTCACTGTCATTATATGAGTTGTTGTGTACAATACATTTTTTAAAGTAATTTTTATTTTATTTAAATAAAAAAAATATATTTGGTAGCATACAATGTTTCGGCAATTGGGCTAGTATCTCTTTTTAAGTATTGTAAATACTTGTATTAAGAGAATACCGCTCTTCCACTATAGGTAAGTTACAGTTTTTTACATTAGTTGCAGTTACGGTAAAAATTTACAATTACAATAGTTGCAAAGATAACTTAACCCCCCGTCTGGATAGAGACTTGTTTGCAGACAGGATCAACTATCTTTGCATCTGACTGTACGTGACTTAAACTCTAGTGCCGATACCTATAACTACACCTATAACTAGTTGTAATACTTAAGTGGCGCAGTCGGTAGGTTTTATTCTTTATAACTGTATATTGTTCTTACCTCGATCTCTAAGTCTGTGGTCAGTGCGCGCGCTGCCTTTTTGTCATCAGTCGACACATCTTTACCCTAAAATGGAAAATAATACCTAATAAATATCATAGGGTCCCTTTGTTTGACATAATTATTGAAAGTCATAATGTAATGATTGTCATATTATCATTAGTCATAATTCTGAAACCGTTAACTATTCAGGATTTTCCTCAGGTTATCCTATAGATAGGTTAGGTTAGTTTAAGTTAGGTTTGTTTCCCCCCGCGGGTTGCTCACCTTGTCGTGGTGGAGGGGCTTAGTAACCGTGTCTTGGTCACCCACGGTGAAGCGAAGAGGCAACCAGGGCCGGCCTGTTTGAGGCGCGGGCTGGCCCGAGGAGGACGCTCCAAGTGGGCTGGTTAAGCCCGCTTGTGATGCGCCGAAGGTGGACCGTCGAGGAAGAGGAGTGTCGGTATTGCGGTAAGTCGTTCTCCCTATCCTCGGCGGCCGAGGTGGGATCGCAGGGGAAGAGGAGTGATGGTATTTCGATGCGCCACTCTCCCTATCCCCTGCGAACTTGGCGGGGCCGTTCCGCTGTAGCGGCGTTGGTGGGGCTGCAGAGGAAGAGGAGTGTCGGTGTTACGATGTGCCGTTCTCCCTGTCCTCTGCAGCCGAGTTGTGGTTTTGCGGCAGAACCATAGACCTGATCTGTCGCCGGGCGCCGGGGAAATTCCTGGCGCCCGTGGCTTCCTTGTGGCGGACTCGGGGGGGTCCGCTACAATACAGAATGGAAGCCGAGGAGGAAGGCGCGTCTTACCATCTGGCGCGCCTAGTGTGAAGGGCCTTCGGGCATTCGCGAAGGAGCCGCGCTCAGTGGGCGGCTGCCGCCGGTGGGGTCGCGGATGACAAGCGTTCCTGTAACCCCACCAATAGGGCGGCGAGGCGGCATATGGGGGGTTTTTAGTGGGTACACCGTGGGCCTCATTAGCCTAGACGGGAGTCCCACATAACCACTCGGGTCACCCCCCGCACCCGGGTGGTATGCGTAATGCATTTTTCCCTCCTAACAAAAAAAAAAAAAAAAGGTTAGGTTTGTTTTATGGCAATCCTGATCAAGTTACGTGTTTCTGAGAAAAACCAAATTATGACTATATGATATGACAATCATTACATTATGACTTTCGATAATTATGTCAAACAATAGAGACCCAAATATCATACGCACCTACCGCTATTACTATTGTTAATTATTAAATACTCCGCTAATTTTCATAGATCAAGCCTTCATAAGGCAGAGGGAATATTATATTCCCTACCGATTTAGAACTTTATTTCAGTGATAGTTTTTTTTACATACAGCTTTCACATACACATATAAGTAGAGTTAAACCAAGAAAACTCTGCAAAGATTTTGACAGCCCACGTAGTGCACGTGTTATTTTAAACGTCAAACTTCAATGAAATATATGGATAAAGGATTTAATTATTACATTTATTATTTTTATATGATTTTGACCCATGTTCTTTCACAGATATGCGTTAAAATTGTTAAATAACGAACGAAACCGTCGCCATGCTACGGCCGCAGCTCTCTTAACTTTTCTGAATCTTCACTAGTTATATATAAGTCTAGAGACTTACAATCCACCAGTATATGACGTATCCTCCGTCGCTCTCTTCGTTACACTGGTACTTGACGACATAACACTCTGAGCTGTACAGAGCTGGGGATTCGGCCATCTTCTCGGTTATATCCTCTTGCTCTCCCCCTGATAGCCTGGTGACAAAGATGATTAGAGTAATTAAAATGAACGTGATGAACTCCTGCCGCAATCTTGGCCTTGGGGGAGTATCTTATTATTGAGACCTAGAGTGCCTAAATTGTCTAAACTAATTTTGTACCGTCTTGAACATAACAAACTGAGGAGTGTCATTACTCATTGTAATCGTCATGTTTGGGTTCCCCTCATCTGGCAGAATAGTATTTGTCAGAAATACACTTCGCATAACACGTATCGCAGAAAACTTTTAGTCGAATGATACTTCCTCATAAATACCTATATACTTGCCATAATAGTCATTTCGTATAATATTCATTTGGCAGAATTTTCTAAGTGGGTTAGGTAAGGGTTTCCCGCCAAATAATTTTATGCAAAAAGAAATTCTGCAAAGTAATATCATAGAGTCACTTATACTAGAGCGTTATTGTCATAGTAAATTTTGTAACCTGTAAAATTACTGCCATCTGTCGACACACTTTAAAACTAAAAATAAATATTTATAAAAATACGATAAAATGTATTTAAATATGGATAAATGATTTTTTTATTTGCATTAATTATCTTTATATGATTTTGACCCATGTTCTTTCACTGGTATGCGTTAAAATTATAAATAACAAACGAAACAGTCAACGCCCTCTATACGAGTGTAGGCCAAAACTAGTGGCGCCATCTGATCGAGAATCAAATTTTCGTGATTTTCGAGGCACGTTTTTTCCTTAGACTGTATCCATCTATTACGGAGTTATATCTATCTTATTATGCGAAAAGCAGTATGCGAAAGGTAATTCTGCCAAACGACATTTCTGCCAAGTAACATTATGCAATACAAAAATATGTCAAAAAACTTTCTGCAACAATAGGGAACCGTCATGTTTCCATAGAAATTTGACATTAACGATGACATTGCCACACTTTGTTATTGCAAATGCCATGCAGAGTTACGACACAGAATAAGTTATAGTATTATTATACAGAACGGCCACGCACCGCCCCGCCCCGACTCGAATTACCTCGCCCCGCGACAGCAGATTGACGGCCGTTTGCCAGCCGCTCAGTACTATTTTTAAGCAACTTACTCACAATATGACGCATGACGCGTGTACAGACGTGCCGTTCACACATAGAAACGCAAGTGCTTTTCTGATGTATAGCGTGTCCGACCTGTGGTTACGAGTAGCTTGGTCCGTAACTTATTCAAGTTCTATAATAGTTTGTATCAACTGTACCAATTTTATTTCATCTACACTACAGTTTGCGCACCTAAATACAGCTTCCAGATTCCCAGCTCCTAGATCGGGCATGTATCCTCTCGCAGCAGCGCTTTTGCCGATCAGCTTGGCTGTGGCGGCCGATTCTTCGGCGTCTCCGGAATAGTAGCCAGCATCTGAAAGTTTCGATAAATTTCAGTTAAATAAATAAATAAATATTATGGGACAATCTTACACAATTTGACCTATTATTATTATTATTGGGGCGTTGTGGGCCTTTGAGTGTCACGTCGACCAAACAGTGATCTATTGTGACGGCCCTTTAAAGCTCATTACTAATGCCCGTTGAGTCCAGAAAATTCCAGATTCTTTGGGCCGTAATGTTCTGTACCTCATAGGGTTACAGTACGTGCCGCCCTAAGTAGGTACTTCTTTTTGTCATTAGTGGTCCACAGGAACAGAGGATGTGCATTGCAGTCTCCTCTGACTCCTGGCAGAACCTGCATGTCGGATCTTGTATCTTTCCTATTTGATACATGTGTTTGTTCAACTTGCAGTGTCCAGTCAGTATTCTAGTCACCGCGCAGGTTTTGTGTCTTTTGAGCCCTAGAAGCTCATACTCATACTCATAATCTTTATTGCATATCACATTGTATCTTAACCTATACTTAACATAGAATTGTGTACAACATGACACCCTGTAGGGCACAGCAAACAGTTTATTCCTATAGCTCCTTAGCAACTTTGCTGTTGAACCCTTTGATTAGAGCTTTCGAGTGTTTTTGGCCTTTGACGAACTTCCACCAATCGATTTCTCTCGTTAATTCGACCTAGCCCCACAGTGAGCGCAATATTATACCTGTTTCTTAACTTAGAAAAATGCAATGTCATCACTTTCTCTAAAAAGAAAAATGTAATTAATTACCCCTACACCTTATCCGGTAAAACCTTAAACAGAGTAACCGAAATCAGAGATCTTGGTGTGATTATGGATACCAAACTCACATTTATCCCACACATTGATCAAAATCATATAAACAGTTAGGTTTCATTATGCGCGTTGGCAAACCATTTAAAAGCCGCCTAACATATAAAATTCTCTACAAGTTATGTTCGAAGCCATCTTGAATTTTGTAGCTCAGTATGGAAACCTTTCTACAAAGTACACATTGACAGAATTGAGAGACTTCAAAAAAGATTTATTAAATCACTGGCCTTCAGGAGTGGACTGGCCTATACTGCTGACTATACCTATACCGACACCTGTCAACGTTTTAATATTCAAACTCTTAGTGACCGTCGTGATTCCACTGATTCCGTTTTGCTCTTTAAAATTTTCCATTCTCAACTAGAAGCCCCTATTCTTTTACATAAAATCTGTTTTAGAGTTCCGCGAAGACGAGAGCGCCGTTGTCGTAAAAGAAACTTATTTTTCCCCTCACTAGCTCGGAAAGTTGTCGTTTATCCTTCAATACAAGCGGGGGAAAACGCGTTTTATCCACTAGTGGGGAAAGTAATTTGACCTTGGATGGAGCGTGTTTAAGTAGCTTGACAGATAACAAAACGTAAAACGCTCATGATAATGGTTCGTTCGATATTAATTATCATTAAATAAATGGTTTGAGAATCTAATAAAAAATACCAAATTTAGCTTTATTTAATAATTTTAAGTCATAAACCTTAAAATTCCATAAGAAACGTTAGATTTTTTATAATGATGTTAAATATAATTCTGAACGCACAAGTTAAGTCGATGCAATTTCAAAACGCAACGTTGACATTTCATACGTCAGGTCAGAACAGAAATGTCAACATTGTCAACAATTTTTTTACTTAAAAACAATTCTCACCGACTCACGTAAAAATCAGAATTTTCAGTGTTTTCTGTTATAATATCGTACAAAATAAGTGATTCCAGTGATGAAGATGATCTAACGCCTGTGGATGTTGCACTTTCCTCGCTATAGTGAGAAGAAAAGTTTTGTGTTACACACGGGTGCAAATGTATTTTACTTCTCGTGTGTTGAAACACTTGCTACGCTCAGGATTCTATTTTAGAACCACTCGCTTCGCTCGTGGTTCAACTATAGAATCCTTTCGCTTGTTCGTGTTTCAATTCCACACTCGCGGGTAAAATACAACTTTGCACCCTTGTATAACAAATAACTATTACATAAAATCTGTTTTAGAGTTCCGCGAAGACGAGAGCGCCGTTGTCGTAAAAGAAACTTATTTTTTATACCATTCAGTAGGACTGGTTACGGTGGGAATGTATTCATCAAACGCGCATGTAAACTATTTAATGAGAACCTTAAACTTAATGATATAGACATTTTTAACTGTACACTAACACAACTAAAGAATGCATTTAAATAGTAAATATCTATAACTAAATTTAAATCTTGTTCAAACGCACTTACAATTTAATTTTGACAAAGGTATCAATTCATTGATTTACATATTTTAAGTATATTTATAGTAATTGTAAAATACAAACTAAGTCTTTCTCTTATGTAGTTAATAACCACGGACCTATTTATATGTTATTTTGTTATGAAACTATAGGTCTGATCTTCTTGTCTTTAAACTAAGTTCATAAACTATGTATGACTGTTTGTTTCTGAATAAATAAATAAAAAAAATATATATATTATAGGGCTTGTGTTGTGAGTACAGTCGAAAGCAAAAATATCGATCCAGACAAATGGCTCAAAAATATGTTTACGGTCTGCTTGACGATAAAGAAATAAAGTTAACTTGATTGATTACGCTAGCCGACGGCAGGATTAGCAGGGATCCCGAACTTTAAGTTCAAACCCCTTGGCGCTCAACAATTCTTAGTTTATAAATTAGTTTTAAGTCCCCTTTAGTGACTAGTTTTCTACCTTATTACGAGTATAATAATTGTTTATATCCGTCTTTCATTTGATACAATACAAATTTTTATTGTTTGTTTGTTTTTTGATGAACCTCGAATCGTATTCGACCCGTAACAAATGGCTTTATTGTGTAAGGTGTAAGAGCATACACATATTTTTGAAACTTTGGGAATGTATATATATTTTTGCCCTTGACTGTACTAGTACTAGACGACACGACGATATAGACAGATAGAAGATAGTACTCTTTATTGGCACACCCAAGTAAAATATACATTAATAGGTGGTCTTAATTATTTTTCTATTATTTTGGCCCATGTTCTTTAATGACTGATATGCGTTAAAATTGTTAAATAACAAACGAAACCGTCAACGCCATCTATGCGAGAGTAGGCCAAAGGTAGTGGCGCCATCTGATCGAGAATCAAATTTTCTAGATTTTTTAAGGCACGTTTTTTTTCCTTAGATTGTATCCATCTATTACGGAGTTATGTCTTTCTTTGCTATTATTTACTTAGTCTACATCTAGCGTCAAGTAGCGGAACTATCAGTACTGCTACTCGACACTAGATGTCACACGTGTCGCAACTGACGAAAATGTATTGCCGAACAATTTATAATATTATAAGCAGGAGTTGAAAATAGATTTCCGGTTAATCCGGTTATAATATTAGCTGAAAATCGTTGAGTATTAGATAAATAGTGTAGTCTAAAAACCGGCCAAGTGCGAGTCGGACTCGCGCACGAAGGGTTCCGTACCATTACGAAAAAAAACAGCAAAAAAATCACGTTTGTTGTATGGGAGCCCCATTTAAATATTTATATTATTCTGTTTTTAGTATTTGTTGTTATAGCGCCAACAGAAATACATCATCTGTGAAAATTTCAACTGTCTAGCTATCACGGTTCATGAGATACAGCCTGGTGACAGACAGACAGACGGACGGACAGACGGACAGCGGAGTCTTAGTACCCTTTGGGTACGGAACCCTAAAAACGGTTTCTTACCGAATTCGGAGACATAGCTCCGTACGGACGAGTATCCCGTTCCGACGGTCTCCCAGTTGCTGAAGAACTGAATGAAGGTGGAGCTTTCGGCGCCCTCTGTCACCCTGGTCACTGGCAACTGAATGTTAACAATATTATGAAGGTTAAAGCAAATATCAATATTAATAGTCTATATAAGCCGGTAAATAAAATTATAATTTGGGAAAATCAGAAAAAGTTAGCCCTATTTATGATATACACTGTGTTTCTTGACCCACTGAAAACTTAAAAACAGTGTTCAGAATCGATAGGAGAATCGATCGCGCTATGTTTTAATGGGGGTATTTTTTTATTATTTTTACATGCCCATTCTACAGGTTTGTAATGCAACAATATCAATAACTAGCATTTGACACGTTATTTGTCAATGAGCAACACCCTTAACTGGCCATTGGTAAACCTTATCTCGTTGTAGTAAGGTATGCGAATGGTCAGTTAACAGTGTTTTCGATGGTAACTAGCAATTGTTTGATGCCACTAAAACGACGAAGCATCTTGTGTAGAGTTACCAGTCGAATAGAATTGTTAAGAAAACTAAACAACTAATATTTTTTTAAATATTTATCGAATTAAAAAATAAATACTCAAGATGAGATCAAAATAAAAAAAAACTGTTGGGTCTCAGGTTTTCAGTGGCTCAAGTAACACCGTGTATATGTAAATCAAACCATACCCAAGAAGGATATCCCTTGATCTCCAAATACTTCTGAGCGACGTCGTGGTAATTCTTCTTGGTGTCGGCTTCAACGTCACTGCCCAGCCACAGGAACACGCCGGAACACGGCGTATCCAGGATGAAGATAGCCTAAATAATAAAATCATTTTTCATACAAGCTTTCTTTCAACAGAGAACTTTTTTATACTTCGTCGGTGGTAAACAAGCATACGGCTCGCCTGATGTTAAACAGTCTCCGTAGCCTATGTGCGCCTGCAACTCCAGAGGAGTTACATGCGCGTTGCCGACCCTAACACTCCGCACCCTCGTTGAGCTCTGGCAACCTTACTCACCGGCAGGAACACAACACTATGAGTATGGTCTAGTGTTATTTGGCTGCGGTTTTCTGTAAGGTGGACGGTGATCTAAATACTCATCGAGACAATTCTAACACATGGTGCAAGGTTTTTGATAGGTCCAGTTATTGTATGCTCTGAAGTCTTTGTCTCTTTTAGCAGAAAGTATCCGACGGTACTAATAATCCCTGATGCTTTGAACTCCTCGGTTTGAACGACTTACGTCGGAAGTAAGGTGGTTCTGCTTGTAAGGCCTGTTGACAGCCACCAGCTCCAGCTCGTCTCCTACCAGAACCTTGTACAGGAACACCGTCGTGCCGTCCCGGGTGTAGGTCTGAAAGTAACACAGGAAATAAATAAATACATTATTTTTATGTTTTTTTTTTAATTTGTGATATTTCAAGTAAAAATATCATTAAAATTATAAATTGGTTGGACGGCGTATACCAGGACATCAGGACCTTAGGAGTGAAAAGGTGGAGAAGGAAAGCCACAAACAGATCGGACTGGAGAGATTTGCTTGACCAGGCTAAGGCCCACCCGCGGCTGTAGTGCCTCAGGCCTCAGATGATGATGATGAAAATTATAAATTGTAAACTGAAATATATAACACACACATATAAGTTTGTGCTTATATGTGTAGGCATAATGTTTGCTTGAAGACTGGCTGGAGAACCTTAAGCAGAAAAGTCTTCGTCGTGCTCTACCACCTCCTGCGGACTCGCTTTTTGTGTGCGATCGACTTGGCAAGAAATGCGATAGGTCTTTATAGCCATCAACGCCGATGCAGGACCCCATAAAGCCACAAGCGCCGCAACAAGCATCTACAACAGATGACGTGGCCAATGTGATGATGAATGTTTGCTGTCATAGTGTGCGTGACCGCTGAAGCAGGCGCGGCGTGCCGTTGCAAGTACACCCCGCGACCTTGTGGATGTAGGATCCTACATCCGATATCGGAACGAATGTGAAAACGCTCTTGAGTTTATTCGAATGATTAAAAACTTTTCGACCTACGTACGTAACATGCGACCTGCGCAAGTGTAAAGTAAAACATGAAAGTGCAAAAAGTACCTCCTCAGCAGAGTCCTCAGCAATGTCCTCCTTGGACCCGGAGCCGAGGGTTTCGAAGAACAGTGCCACGTCTTCGTCAGAGGAGAACTCGTCTGAAAACGAAACATTCTATTGTTTTTAGTTCATAGGAGATTTTTTTAAACAGTTTTGATCAATCCGGTAACATACTTGGCAAGAATAAGTATCAGCACCAAAGTATACCTACGTGGAATGATGATGATGATTGATAAAAACTACCCTACCCGGGCCCCAAACTATCTCCATTTCATCTAAAACGCCTCAGCGGTATAAGCATGAAGAGATAACAGGCAGACAGAGAGACTAGAGTTATTTTTACATTATAATGTTAGTAGGGATTACTCCTATTTACCACCACGGCCACGGCCACGGGATGGTGGCCCGTCCGTTGTGATAGTCTGATAGTCATCCCGCAGAGTGTTAGCCACGCTAATGATCTTTCGTCTCTGCGTGGCCTTGGCTCCCTCCGGCATCAGCACGAAGATGTCGTGCTCGTTCTCCAGAATAAAGCACTGGTCTTTGGTTAAAGACCGGCCATTCTAACTATAGAAAACATTCAAAGTAGGGATTACTCCCAAAACTTGCCAATGATTTTGATGGTGGCCCGCCCGTTGTGATAGTCATCCCGAAGACTGTTAGCCACATTGATGATCTTCCGTTTCTGCGTGGCCTTGGCTCCCTCCGGCATCAGCACGAAGATGTCGTGCTCGTTCTCCAGAATAAAGCACTGGGTCTTTGGTTAAAGACTGTCAACGCCAACTATAGAAAACATTCAAAGTAGGGATTACTCCCACAACTTGCCAATGATTTCGATGGTGGCCCGCCCGTTGTGATAGTCATCCCGAAGACTGTTAGCCACACTGATGATCTTCCGTCTCTGCGTGGCCTTTGCTCCCTTCGGCATCAGCACGAAGATGTCGTGCTCGTTCTCCAGAATAAAGCACTGGTCTTTGGTTAAAGACCGTCAACGCCAACTAAAGAAAACATTCAAAGTAGGGATTACTCCCAAAACTTGCCAATGATTTCAATGGTGGCCCGCCCGTTGTGATAGTCATCTCGAAGACTGTTAGCCACACTGATGATCTTCCGTCTCTGCGTGGCCTTTGCTCCCTCCGGCATCAGCACGAAGATATCATGCTCGTTCTCCAGAATGAAGCACTGGTCTTTAGTTAGAGAAGAGGCTTCTGCTGGCACCTGTCACCGTCAACGATAGAATATTTGTTTTACAAGGGGGCAAAGTTGTTATTTAACCCCTCGTGCTAATATTGATACCTGAGCAAGTGAAATATCCCAAAATTGAAGTACGAACGTACGTACGTCGGTTTCAAGGCACGAGGGCCGAACAAACTTAGCTACCAAAATTACATAATTTTTCACCATATCTAGGCGAGGAAAATATTAACAGTAAAACATTACTACTCAAATCTAAATGAATGCTATTAAATATTTATCATTCAAAGTCACCGCCAACATGAGGAAAGAACTCAAAATTAGGTTCTAATTACTTTGCCACTCTTGTAGAAGTTGTTGATAAAATGCAACTTTCTCATAAGTCTATGACGAATAAAGAGAGCCTTTACGAGCTCGTGTGGTGAAAAAATATGATTCAAAAATAACTATTGCAGTTTGCAAAACCTAATAATTCTAATAGTATTACCAGTCTTTTAGAAATTTTCATGACGCGACTCTCTTGTCTTAGGTCCGATTTACTTTAGGTACACATTGATTAGTGTTCAGTGCGAGTTGATACATTTGCTACTAAATGCAAGTAGCAAATGTATGATTTGTATGAACACGCACTTAACTACATAATTTTTATGCAACTCAATATGGACAATATGCCAATAAGTAATTTTTTTCACAATCTGCTTCCAAATAAGAATAATCGATAAACTCTTTGAGTATCGCGCCGATAAAATAAATTAGTTTTCGGAGAATTTTATCAAAAATATTGCTGATTATCTGTAATACTGCCATTAATCATATATATCATAATTATAATTTGATACACAGAGTTGATAAATTTAGTATTCTAGGCCTATATGATTTGATATTTACTTGTTGCTTTTCATGCATGCATTGACAATGGCAAGAATTGAGCTGGCTCTCTCATATAATTACAAAGGGCCTGGGGGCCTAGCTACGATAACAATCCTACAAATGCCAAACGAAAGTAGATACCTAATCATCATATAAGAGTCATAATTTAACTATGGAGCCAACTCCGAACACGCAAAAAAAAACGATAATCTCATTCGGCGAATCATATGTCAATGATTTCAATAGAACAGCAGATTTTTTTGTGATTTAATGTCATCCATAGTAAAAGTTTACATTATCACCTTCATATTCATTCACCCCTCAGAGTATGATAAGACAACAAAATCACCCTGTATATAGCCCCTATAGGCTGATGATGAGCTATCACTGACCCAGTGGCGTAACTAGGGGGGGGGGGGGGGGGCAGAGGGAGCAAGTGCCCCGGGCGCCATCCAAGGGGGGCGGCAAAATGGGCAAAAGGCAGCAGCAGGGAAACTTTTGTCAGTCGTCAGGGGGCGCAAATTTGGTCACTGCCCCGGGCGCCATATCCTCTAGCTACGCCCCTGCACTGACCTCCTCAATCCTCATGTTGTCGCAGCCAGAGAGCCGGAGCAACCTCTTCTCAGCGCCAGCGTTCGTTTCTACCTCATTGAAGCCGGACTCGTTCCCGCCTTCTAGGTATCTGATTGCTGGAAATAAGACGGAAATTAGAAAACGCAGGTTTTTAGATAGTTTTATATGTATAGAGCATGCGTGTTTGACAAGGAACTAGAATAGGTATTGATACGAGATGATTTCTGGGTCGTGATCGTGATCCAGAACCACTTTTCTGACTGTAAATGATCCAATCCACATTATCATTAAATGGTAGTATTTGATTAAAAGATAATTTGTTTAATTTTTCAAGAACAATTCATCTTAAGTAATCGTGGTCACCCTTTTAACATACGCTGTATTGGAAAGCGACAAGACGTCATTCAGTAGGGTGACCAAATTGTATGCAAAAATCTTTTTTTCTACTTGTCATCTGAAAAATAATCAGCATTAGGTATTGGTGATAAACAATAGGTAATTAAAAACATCATTATTTGTGCCATTTTCAACCAAAAGGGTACTTATTGTGGCTTGTCAGTAAGGCGCTATATATGTGATACCTTTTGGTTGAAAACGTCACATTTAGGCTCATCTTTGAGTTCTGTATGATGTCTTGTTCTCTTGCTCCACGACCCCGAAATCACGCTGTAGGTAGATAACTAGAACTTAATGCCATTCAACATAAAGTACTTTATCAACAAGCGAAGTAGAAATTTAGAAAACCACTGGCGGAAGCCGAAACCGAGATAGATGTTGAAGGTGCGATCATGATCATATCTGATGAATACCCCTCAATCCCCCCTCCCTCCCCCTCCCTCTGATGAACGTGGAACGTGTCTCAAGAACGATCAGACCTTAAGACAAGAGGTGTAAGCATCTGCCCTATCACATTAGAAATGAATGCTAAAGATCAGCCAGACAAACAAAGAACAAAAAATACATATTGCGAAGTATCTGGCGAATTGCATGACGAGCGCAGTCAATTGACTTGTCAATCTTGCGTCTATGAGCCTTAGTGGCCTGACGATAAATGATAACAAAAATCTCACCAGGTTGGAAATACCCCAGGAACTGCCCAGTCTCGTGGCCCTGGACCTCGCGATGGTGGACGGCGCGTCCACCCAGCATATCGTCCAGCGTCACGGTCCAGATGGCTGCGGACCCCTTCTTGTCTTGGGTGGTTTTGGAGCCGAGCCAGAAGTGAGCGTCGTAAGAGAGCGCGGATTGGTCGTCACCTGTCGTCTAAATCAGAAATAAATTATGAAATAAAACTATGAAAACGTATTATATCGCATATATTGAATTTATCACCCGTCACCCGTTCATCACCCACACATTCATAATCATAATCATAAATCATTTATTTCGTGATAAACTTACATACTAGCATTACAAGAAAAATTAAAAAAAAACATATTTGCAGTGTTTACCACGAAATGGACTCGCCTCAGCATAATGCCGACCCAAGTGTCGGCGCTGATCTTCCGGCGAGTCCATTTGTGGGTCACGATCGCAGCTGCACGGCACGGCCTCGTAAAATTGATTATTTATCATTTCATTATTATGATCATTTGTCACCCGTTGACCACAAACGCTGTAAAGGGTTCGAAACGTCGGGATGTATTATAAATTCAATATACGCGATATAATCCGTTTTCATAGTTTTATTTTATGAGTAACTATCGCGGTAACCGAAATGTAGTTCAGAAATAAATTACTTAAATAAAGTAAGAGAAACATAATTATGTCGTTTACCGCATGGCGAGAGGAAGTATGATTTCGTACCAGCGTTTCTCTTTTATCAGGGGACATGTAACAAGATAGTCACTTACGATGAAACATGCTCAATACAACAAATATCACTATGGACAAAAATCCCCGAATCCAACGGTATTAGTTATGGATGCTATCAGGCTAAAAACCTTGAGTGCTTCAATGTTCCTGAATCCGACTGGACAGAGGTCAAAGTGGAAGGGAAAACATTAAAGGCATGTATCATCTAGATGGGAATAATATTTGATAAGGTAAAAAAGTGGGAAACTAAAAAAACAGTGATTTTGGTTTTAAGTAAATACGTAATTTCGTAGGTATTTTCAGTATACTTAAGTATACAATCAAAGCATAAAACTCACCTTCAACACGATGTACGAGTCTCCATTGTAAAATTTTCCATACATTTTCTTGTCTATAGGGACAGGCTCAAATTTCTAAAATCAATAAAAAACATAAGAATTTCTAACAATAACATAATTTGCTAATAATACTGACAAAACGAATATAAAACTAATGTTAAAAAAGTTAAGTACCAGAAAACTAACGGCAGTAGGTACTGCACAGGCTATCTTCTTTAGCTGTCATATTTATGTCTACAATTTTTTGCACACTGCATGTATCCTTTGTCTATCTGCCTACTATCTGTTTATAGTCAACTGATTATTTACATACCCTTAATATTACAAATGATACAACCACCTTTAGCAAAAAAATGTACTCGATATACTATTTTTTAAGAGAAAAATAGATTTTAAATACTTACATCTATGGTCCATATTTCGATACCAGCCGCTGCTCCAGCCTCAACAAATGCTGGATGATCCATTATACAGTAAAAGGTATACAAACACTACCGAAGCCACTACAAAAATCTCCTAAACACTAACGCAAGTACCTAAGTATAATGTAAAAGTATAAAACAATTGAAAATCACAGGCTATCTAAAACAGTAGAAAAACAGTAGAATGCTTTAAATGCAATTGCCTTGAATGATGTTAGGATACCAAATATCTGTCCTTCAAATACGAAGCGTATATAATTGTGAGTCATGCATCACCAATGACTTACTTGTATACTGCCACACATAACAGCCTAACAGCCATTGGGAAACCCATTCACTTGTATACCGTATACTTGTGCAATAAAGTCCAAATTCAAACTGATTTCTAATGACTGTTACATCATTTAGCGTGGTTGAGCAGTATAATAAAACCTGAGTCTTCGTATTTCCATTATATCTTTGAACTTAAAGTTAATTAGAAATATAAGTAATCAGATATCATCTTATGCTAGTTTTTATAGTTTGTAGGTAATTCAGGTGCGATGAGAACATTGTTTGATATGATAAGATTATCTTTTGATAATATATACAGGGTAAGTAGTAATTGATGTTATATTTTTATCACTGGAAGTACAGCTATGTAGAATGTAGAGTATTTTTACCTATGCAAATAGAGGAGAATAAAAGTGATTCATATTTAGGTGTTATATTTTGATATCTAACTGCCTATCAGCGGCCGTAGCACGGTCGCATTTTTGTCACCAGTCACCATCTATCACGTTCTAACAAGTATGTAGTAAGTGCGAAAGTGACAGGCATAGTGACAGGCTATAAAAATGAAACCATGCTGCCGCCGCTGCTTATTTTTTACCGCTTTGAAAAAAGGATTATAGAGTCAGTTATTCAACGACAAACTTCTATGAAATTATGACGTTTAAAATAACGCTGCAAGCCTGCTATCAAAATCGCTGCAGAGTTAGCTTGGTCTGACTCTAACTTCTAGAATTGGTAATTTTTTTGTTTTTTGGTATTTTTTAAAGCTGTATGGTAAAAAAGTCAAGTAAAAAGTAAGTAAGAGTTAAAAAACAATCATACTGTACCTGTAATTGTCATTTAATTTAAAAGATAACTGTGTTCGTATCGATAATCATTAAAATATTAAAAAACCCCTGACTTCAATAGGCGGACTATCTATACTTACAATACGATCAATAAATTGCAATAGTTTTTTCCCCCCACTAGCTCGGAAAGCCGTTTTTTATCCTTTAAAACAAGCGGGGAAAAACGCATTTTATCCACTAGTGGGGAAAGTAATTTGACCTTGGATGGACGTGTTTAAGTAGCTTGACAGATAACAAAACGTAAAACGCTCATAATAATGGTTCGTTCGATATTAATTATCATTAAATAAATGGTATGAGAATCTAATAAAAAAATACCAGATTTAGCTTTATTTAATGATTTTAAGTCATAAACCTTAAAATTCCATAATAAACGTTTGTTTTTAAATAATTATGTTAAATATAATTCTGAACGCACAAGTTAAGTCGATGCAATTTCAAAACGCATCATTGACATTTCATACGTCAGAAATGTCAACATTGTCAACAAAAATTTTACTTAAAAACTTCTCACGTAAAAGTACAGAATTTCCAGAGTTTTTTGTTATAATATCGTAAAAAAATTAGTGATTTCAGTTGATGAAGATGATCTAACGCCTGTGGATGTTGCACTTTCCTCGCTATAGTGAGGGGAAAAGTTTTGTGTTACACACGGGTGCAAATGTATTTTACTTCTCGTGTGTTAAAACACTAGCTACGCTCAGGATTCTATTTTAGATTCTATTTTTCAACTATAGAATCCTTTCGCTTGCTCGTGTTTCAATTCCACACTCGCGGGTAAAATACAACTTTGCACCCTTGTATAACAAATAACTATTTTAACACAATTAATGTAGACCTAGCGAACCCCCATGGATCCGACTTTTTGAAAAGTTTCCTTAAACTGAAATCGTGGATGAATCGTACACATCACAGGCATGCTCGGCGTCACAGGCAACCAGAGAACGGGAGCGTTTCAGAAAATCGGCATATATCACCGACTGCGCTGGGGAATCTGTCCGATGTGCCA
Organism: Cydia strobilella; assembly: GCF_947568885.1. Lineage (NCBI taxonomy): Eukaryota > Metazoa > Arthropoda > Insecta > Lepidoptera > Tortricidae > Cydia > Cydia strobilella. Next base: position 4,341,718 of record NC_086066.1, on the reverse strand, counting down.
CAGCGAGTTCGATCGGGACTCTAATGCCGCAAAAAACGTACTGATCAACCACACCAGGTCTACCATCTGTAGGCCACAATGTCTTCCGGAGAAGGCATCGTAGCCTCCCGAAAGAAAAATAAAGCTCTGATGCTTCTCTTCTTCTTCTTCGTCGTTCCCTCATGACTGAGGATCGTGACCAACAACTATATCCCTCCATTTAACGCGATCGAGGGCTATAAGCTCTGATGAAATAAGGTTGAAATTTCTATTTCAATTCATTTGTGTCTGGGAGTTCTGGGACTAAACTGAAATGACGAAAAATAGATGTCGAACCTACTCACAACATTTTACGAAAATCGGTTGAAAAATGCGACCATACGAAAGCAGTTTTGGTCAAGCTGAATCTGAGATGCTTCGCTCTCTCTTCGCGTTCGCTCAGTCACTAAGTAAGTAAGTAAGTAAATATTCTTTATTGCACCAAAATTATACATTTTACATACATGTAAAACTACAAAGAAATATTTAAAGAAAAAATAGAACCAGGTAACAACAGGCGGTCTTATCCCTAAAAAGCGATCTCTTCCAGACAACCTTTGGGTAGCAGGAAATGTAGAACTCATACAAAAGTCAACAGGTAATGCAAAGAGCTAAATATGGAGACTATTAAACACAAACACACATACTACAATTACTACTTATACATATAAGTATTAGAACAAAACCTAACACACAAATAAATATACAATACAATATATATAATATATATTTATACAAGCATATATACAATATATAAAATGGCAAGTTAAGGCAGAGATAGAAAGTATAGTTTTAGCTGATTTTTGAATATGGGGAGAGATTTAGCTAATCTTAATTCACTGAGTAATCACTAAGTATAATTAAAGCGATATATATTGCTATGATTACCGAAAAACTAGCGCTGTGGCTGCCAGTCTACACTGCACCACAGCAAATGCTGAGATCATCTCTTTTGTCACACTAGCTGCTTGTTTTCTTGTTTAGTTTTAGAAAACCCTGTTTCTTTTTATTATTTTTTCTGTTTTATCTTGTTGTGTATGTCTATGTGAGTGGCAATAAATCATTATTCTATTCTATTCTAAAACATCACAGTACAATGAAAGTGGTCATTGTATCTAGTGGTGTCAAAATAAAAGATGAAACAAATGTCTACAACAAAAAGGCAAAATGGGGGTTAAAAACCATAATTTATTCCATACTTCATAATTTATAACCGTACAAGTAAAATAAGGCAAAACATAAAAAAGTGTTTCATATTATTTATGAGTAGAAAATACCCAGGGTGCACATAGTAAATAGCGCCATACTGACATAAGTGCTTGCCGCCTTTTGAGTACTCGGGGTAGTCCTGGTGTCCTGAAAACAGATAGCTTTATTATATTAAAAAGAACCTTAATACATTGGGTATAAAGTTGAAATTACTAGTATACGGAGGTGAAGTAGAGGCATGAGGCGTGCTGTGTACAATTATCATGTTGTTATATCTTGTGTTAGTACAAGAAGCACGACCTTGGGCGACCCCTTCTCCATACAAATGCGGTCCCGATTTTCCTCCCTGGATACATTATGATAGTAGATTGTGTCACAAGGAAGCAAAATGACATATTTACGGCGAGGGCGTACATTGAATCCTAAACGAAGCAAAGGATTCTATAATAGAATCCCGAGAGTACGGAGGGATTCTAAAGTAGAATCCTGAGCATAGTGAGATTAGTGAGGGATTCAAGTGTGTTACGCCCAAGATGGAAATAATTTTGGTACCATGTGACACATACTGCTTTTCGCATCACCTATGAGGTAATTATTATGTTTAAAAATATTATTTAAGTTAAAAAAATAATGTGCAAAAAAATGTAAAAATATTGTCCTAGAACGGAAATGCTACTTTGATCCCTCCTAGCAGGGAAGAAAAGTGCCACTTTGATCCCTCCTAGCAGGGAAGAGAAAGCCCGTTTTCGAAATGATGATGTGAAATAGTTATTTACGATACAAGTGCGGAAAAGAGTAAATTCGAAACGAGTGGCGATAAATTAAAACACGACCGCAGGGAGTGTTTTAAATCGACACGAGTTGCGAATTACCTTTTCGCACGTGTATCGTACAACGTTTTACAGTACATATGGCCCTTTAAACTTTCGACATATGCACGAAAAGTGCTCATTCCCGCACTAGTGCGAAAAAGTAGCACCATATGTACTGTAAAATATATTTTTAACCCCCGACGCAAAAAGAGGGGTGTTATATATTTGACGCCAATGTCTGTCCGCCTGTCTGTCTCTCGTCAACGGATGGACTGATTTCGATCCGGTATTTTACGTGAAAGCGAGTTAAGTGCTTGCGGTGGTATTTCTCATTAGTGAAGATTCTAATTAAAACAATACCTTGCTTAACAGCTTAGGGTTTGAGGGGAAAAAATCATTTCAGATAATTCATACTATAACAGTTTGTAGGATTGACGGGTAAAACGGCTGGCGCCATCAGCCGGGCTAGCTCATGATTGGCGCGAGAGTATCTCGCCGCGACATAGTCTTCCCCCCTTTAATTCATACAGTTAGTAAAAGACGGGTAGTCTATCTCGCGGCAGGCGTGTCTCACTCCGCGATTTCGTCGCGTCGCTACAAGTACCTGCGGCCGCCTCAATTTTGAGGTTTTGCCATAGTAATTGCCGCGCACCGCTACGGAACGGACGCCTGAACGCCCTTGCGCCACCTTGCGCGTAGCAGTCGCGTTTTGTTAGGGAGTGAATCTTCTGTACCTAGTACCTATATTCTGTGCTTGCGGCGAGATACTGTCGCGTCAATCATGTGTTCGGCCTGCTGTAATAGTACATTTCGATGCTAGTGCGGAAAGTATGTCATTACCTGAAGAATGACATATCCGCACGTGTATCGAACGACGTTTTTTAATACAGTTGCGAAAAAATAAGAAAAGCATCAAATATTAAGGAATGGAATTCGAAACTTTTTATATTATTAATTCTGTGACATCATTGACATTGACATTATGAAGAGGTGTTTTTCTAGCTTTTATTCGACTAGAATAGATTTTGTTATTATTATTGAACCCACTTCAATAAAAGTTTTTTTTTTTTCAAATGCATGTTCTATAAGACAGAAACAATTGTAAATATTAAAACATTGTACTATTATTACCTAAATATCGTTATTTACGATTATTTGTGTATCGTATATTTATAAAAACAATATCGAATGTTGCCTTTGGAAACTTAAAACATTCTTGCAGTAAGAAAATACGCCTCTTCTTTGACAGGCGTTCCGTTCCATTCAGACAACTTATTAAGAACGGTTTTTCAACATTAAAAAATAAACGTGTAATGATAATCATCTTATAGTAATGATGAAGAGGTAAGTAATAAAATATGAAATATGCATATTTTTCATATTCTTACATTAACAGTAGGTTTTTATGTTGATTACGACGTTTAAAGGAAACTAATATAAACACTCATCAATAAGTAGTCATGAATTGGAACAAGTATAAATTTTAAAAAATTTGAAAAGTTAAAAGCACTAGTTCGCGAAAACCAACTTTCCGCACGCTAAACAGCCACGAAAAGTAGCACTTTTTGAGCAACTGTATTAAAAAATACTTGGAACGGCTACCCCACCTGCTTATCGCAATAAATAATGTCCGGCGAAGTCTTAAAATGCTCCACCTCAGCCGGGTTGTCCAAGTCTGGCTGAAACTTGAACGTGTTATACCTGCGCCATGGATTATCAGCAATTAATTAATTATGGTATTAGATTTGATACTTGGGCCGATTTTTATTTTGTGGTCTATATTTGGATAAATTTTGGCTGGTTCGAACAACTCTTCATTCTGCGTGAAAAAAATACGAAATCTAAATTTAGGACAAAAAAATTGTAATTTTCCATTGACTTTTCGTAACTCAGTGGATTTTTTTTTGGGCGTATACGGTGAAATTACGCTTATTAATACTATTTATCAAATGTTATAACAATTTAAGCTGACGTAAAAAAATCGAAATCAATATAAAAATCGGCCCACATTGTTTTAATTGACAGCCTCCTCATTTAGTCGGTATTGACCCTGCCTATACGAGGCAGTAGGTCCAGAGTTCGAATCCTGGTAAGGGCATTTGTTTGCGTGTTCATCACAAATATTTGTTCCTGAGTTATGGTTGTTTTCTATGTATAAAAGAATTTATATATAACTGTATATTATACAGGGTGGCTAAAAAATAAGTGCATTTCCGTTGCCAGGGAGGATTTGGGATTATACTGAGCAACTTTTACTATGGGACCAACCCCGAAATCGCGAAAAAAAATTTAGCTGTTTCATACATTTTGGCTGGTCCATTTTCTATGGGACGGTTTTTTTTTCGCGATTTCGTGGTTGGTCCCATAGTAAAATTTGCTCAGTATAATCCCAAAACCTCCCTGGCAACGGGAATGCACTTATTTTTTAGCTACCGTGTATATGTCGTCGTTTAGTAACCACGACAGAATCTCTATTGAGCTACTGTGGGATTAGATCGATCTATGTAGAATTGTTTTATAAGTACTGTAATATTTAATTAATTTCGATCTTGTCCCATAGTAAGCTCAATAAGGCTTGTGTTGTGGATACTAGATGACGATATACCATTATAAACGATGGATTTGGATAAATACTAGGAAAAATATTCGTAAACACACAAATGCCCTTACCGGGATTTGAACACAGGGTGTCATTATCGACTACTAGACTATGATGCCGGGGCCTAACGGGAAACGGCGGGAAACGCAGCATTAAATCGCTATAATCCCGTACGAAAAACGTCGAATTAACGCAATAATTAACGCGTTTCCCGGCGTTAGTGTGGCTCCAGCACGAGGCCGTTACGACAATATTCCATGGCACAGGTTCAAGTTCGGCCTAAACAGCTGATTAGCCAATAGCAACACCTAAATATCTCATAGAAGCCGTAGTATTACTCAACTTAGCGCGCAAGCTCAGTCGCTCAAGCGGGGCGTACAACGCGGCGTCCATGTTTAACAAATTTAGGAGTATGCGAGCGGCCTCAGTGTACCTTTGAATCCTTTGGACACTCGACGCCACGTAACACTCCGCTGAATGCGTCGCTGAACCCGAGCCACTAGCGTTGTGCCCGCCAGACACAACGAACTAGAATAATACCTCCTCCTAAGGCCCAAGGTCCTACCTATAGTACTTTTTCAGTTCCATGAAATTTAAACCATATTCAATTGGAACAGAGTTGCATTTCTTTTGTTTCGTTAAATTTTCTAACAAATAAAAATTAACTCTATTCCTTGCACTATAGGTACACATTTCAGTGGCAAATTTTGGGTTTTTTATTTGTATGCCTGGGCCTTAGGAGGATAGAAGTCCGACTAGAGTTTAAAAATGACCGCGAGTAACACAACTGTCTGTACAGCGCGCATCTTGACAACGTCAAATATTGTAATGCCGCATAATGCCGGCTACACACGTAACTATTCCTAGTAACTATATATCGTAGCGATTTTAGACTGTGCAGATAAATCGAAGGTTCGTAGTGCCTAGTGCCTCCACACGCCTCCGATGTCGTCGTCGATCGTCAGTTCCAAAGAGTATAATAGTATATGTATAGTAAGTCAGTTCTCCGCAGAAGCTCACCCAAGAAACATGTCATCAAAGTCAATTATGGCCGTAAAGTTTTCTTAAATTTTCTAATGTTACGCGCAACTTTCTTATTTGTTTCTCTCATAAGAATCTGAATAACAAACAGGACAAAAATAATTAGCGAAATTGGTCCAGCCGTTCACGCGTGATTGACCAAGGGAAATAGGGATTCATTTTTATATTTTTCATAAATTTACATGAAGAATTAACGTGCGCACACAAGTAAGTTACGTGAAGTACTGCCGAAATGAGCGATCGCCATCCACACGCAACGATAAAATTGTGCAAACGCAATCGACAACGATTTATTTAATTTAAATTGCAACTGCCACCAATGAACGATTTGTCATATACACGATCAATAAATTTGCGCAAATCGGTTTGCACAGATTAATCGATATATAGTTATGTGTGTAGCCGGCATAAAAGGATTACATATACAATTTTATTTTAGCCAATCAATACTTTCAGTAGTGACCAATCAAAACGTATGTATTCAAAACTGCGGGCGGGATATATCTGAGGGATATATGGAGAAAAAATAGCTGACAGTGACATGTGCCAGATAAGTATCAGTCATACGGACAGTTTTTCGAAGTCAATATTTACTGAGACCTTTTTCTAAGTATATATTCCGTCGCTAGCCAGACACATCTGCCAGGCAGATCCTGACGAACACAGTCATCGTATATCCCTAGCTCCTGAGGTACACTTACATGGACGAGTTTCGACTTCTTTTCGCATGCTAAATCGTCCCGAGAGGTCCGGAAGAGCTCCACCTCTCTCGGATTATTCAAGTCTGGCTGAAACTTGTACCTGCAGTCACCAAATTTAACCTCGTAAGTCCCAAATTCATTTTTGCAGTTTTGAATTTGGAGCCTTTTTTACATTATAGTTCAAAATACGATTTAAATTTGTCCTTTTAAAAGGACAACAGGACTTAGGAGGTTTAAAAAAATACGATAACCTTTTGATTATTCAACAGGGTTCATTTCTGCTATTCTATGGCCAAGTTTCATATTCCAATGTTGCCGGACGAATCTAGGAAGAATTAAACCACTTAAAACGACCCCAGTAAGATGTCAGCATTTCCGGACCTCAGTCGAAATAGCTGCTTAAATGGAAATTTAACTAGCCGTAGGTACGAAAAAAGCAGATACCGCTTCTTTTACCTGATGCTGTTGTTGAATTTATATAATACTAGCGACCCGCCCCGGCTTCGCACGGGTGTTATACATATAAACCTTCCTCTTGAATCACTCTATCTATTTAAAAAAACCGCATCAAAATCCGTTGCATAGTTTTAAAGATCTAAGCATACATAGGGATAGACAGACAGCAGGAAGCGACTTTGTTTTATACTTATACTACCTATGTAGTGATTTCCGTTATAGTTGTAAAGACCTCAGCAACTCATTCTAATACTATGCATGTTATCTATACTATTTGTCGCACAAAATCACAGGAAGCAGCATTTTTCTGTTTACATATTCTAGAAAATGCCGATAACTACAAGAAAAGTCTTGTGGGTTAATGTATTTTTCAAATAATATTTTAATTTTGCATCAGAGTTGCTAAGTTCTAGTTCAGGGATAGTTATTAATTATTATAATATAATTTGTTAGTTAAGCAAGTCAAACCATTTTCCCGGATACGAAATGCAACGGTGTTCAAAAGACCTATTAATACCTAGATTAAATCGATATATGTAGATCCTCAAGCCTTCGCCGAGGAAAATGGTCCGACCGGCTACGAAATGCGACGCAATAGATATGACAATGTTATCATAGAAATCTCTTTTATCAATATGCTATGCCCTCCAAGTTCCAGAGTCATTTTCACAGTTTTGAATTGTACCTTCTTTAATTTTAGAAGAGATAATAATTCGATTTGAATGTTTCCTTTTAAAACGACATCAAGATTTGGGACGATACGTATAGCTTTTTAAAGATTAAAGCGAATGTTACTCGTGCAAGTGCGCTCAAGCTCTGAGGAAACTCTAGCCCAGGTAGCAAAATGACGTCAAATGACGTCAGCGACGACATAATGACGTAATAATGCCGTCATTATGACGTCGCTGACGTCATTTTACGTCATTTTGCTACCTGGGAGGCATCAGTAGGTATGTACACTATACACCCAAAAACTATGGAACAACGCATTTTTTTTCCTTCCTAAAACGTATTACTATTTTTTTCTGTTAAATACTAGACTTTCGATTTTAATAGTGTCTATAAGCATATTCAAGTCTTTAAATTTCCATCATATGTCCATAAACTAGTCTCTACTGCTGTTATCAAAAGGCCTATGATGGTCGCTTATTTCATGCAAAAATATCGTCACATATATTGCGCCAAACAGCCGTCGCATCGCACCGGTAAAAAGGTCCAACTTACGCTAGCGAGCTTCTTTTTTTTGCAATCTATATAGTCGGGGGACGTCCGGAATTTCTCCACCTGCTGGGGGTCGTTTATGTTCTTGGGCGCGAACACGAAACTGTGCCATAGAATGAGCTTATTACTTATTATTTAATGCTTTAGTCGATTGAAATATGTGATACGCGAAAAGGCACTTTCCAATGAGTATAAACGCATAAAACACAGAAGCAATCATTACAAACACAAGTCTTTATATATGATAAATCTAATTTAAAAAAAACGTTTGTTTGGTTACAAAACAAGACCGTTTGAACCAATATAATCTGCGGGTTATGGGGGGTGTCGTAAAATTCTCACAATCGCTCGTGTTAATTACCAAAACTCATTTGGAATTGCCACTTACCTCATGTGTATCACAAATAAGTATTTTCTACTCTATACCTTTTTGCCTATCATGTTACTTTACCAATAATTTAGTCAGGACTTTTGATATTCTCTTTTGGTGAGGGAAAACAACGCGAAGAAATCGGACTAATTCCTATAAGAGAAGGATTAATATGTCAGAGGATCCTACTTAAGAAGGCGCAAAATACATTCTTGAATGACGCCACACATTTGCATTTTTTGGATAATTCTTTTGAAAGTAGCTCAACAATTGTTTTCAAGAAAATCTCTAACATGTCATTCAAGGCCAATAGTTTGCTCCTCAACACGAAAAAATGAGAAATCCATGGGATATAATATTCTCGGTGGTGACTGATAACTCACTCAGTTTTCTTCCCCTGTCTTAAAGCGGTTTCGCCTTCGCCACTGGTTTTCAGCTCGTTGCTGTCCGCTTTGTAGTCTGTAATACAGAAGTTTGTCTCACTTAATGGGGCATTTTCTATGAAAAGGGACCTTATTGTCGATGGCGCTTACGCCGCACAGCGTCGCGCGGCATTGTATTTATATCGGAGCATCGTTAATAATGGCGTAAGCGCCATCAACAATAAGGTCCCTTTTTATAGAAAATACCACAAATATACTATAAACTTGCTGCGAATAGCTTAGTACCTAATACAACGAGATATGAGAATATTGATGCTGTCACTGTAACTACATTGCTTTGTCCTAAATAAAGGACAGTGGGCCCTACAAGGATATTAACTCAACTTTAAAGGGCAACAAATGGCAAATACACTTTTCGACATACGTACATTCTCACCCCCTTTTTCCCCTACTTGGCCTTTATTTCTGTACCACCTTTCGGTAGCGGAGTCAGAGAATATTAATCAATAAGAGTAGGTACAAAAACGTTACAATGTGTATACATAGTTTTGGCCTGATCACTATCTGTACAGTTAGCAAAGCTATTAGCCCTGCATAGGCATTTATATGTAGATACCGTTGTCCTTGTAGATGTCAGCTATCTCTTTCTCGACACGTTGCTCGTCGTCCTCTTGCTCTACCCCGTCGATCCTGTCAACGTCCTTTAACTTGCGTCTTCCATCCACCATCTACAAATATTGTTTAGGTTAGGGTAGAAGTTAAAGATTTTAAGCAGGGGCCGTCCCATGTAAAGGACTTAGGGCCCTACTACATAATGTTGTCCTAAATAAAGGACACTGGGTTATACGCGGATGATGAGGATATTGATACTGTCTCTGTCCTGAATAAAGCACAGTGAGCCCTACGAGGATATAGATTCTTTCACTGTAGTTAACTAGGTACATTGTTTTGTCCTAAATAAAGGACATTGGGCAATACTAGGATGTAGATGCTGTCGCAAACCTACATATATCGTGTTGTTCTAAATCAAGAACATTGGGCTCTACGAGGATATTCATATTATCGCTCTGCTTTTCCTAAATACATTTTTTTGTCCTAAACAAAGAACATTGGGTAAGACGAGGATATTTATTTACCAAGCCAGGGGCCTTCTTGGCGTCTCGTTTAGTGGCTGGGGCTGCTCTCGTAGTGTCGTCATCCTTTTCCATGGACGGTTCCTCTTCTAAATCCGGTTGAATTTCTAAAGGATCAGATCAATTAAATTGAACTAAGGTTATACTGAAATAAATAGATGACTATTAAAAAGTAAAAGGGAAAAACCGGCCAAGTGCGAGTCGGACTCGCGCACCGAGGGTTCCGTACATTTTAGTATTTGTTGTTATAGCGGCAACAGAAATACATCTGTGAAAATTTCAACTGTCTAGCTATCACGGTTCATTAGATACAGCCTGGTGACAGACAGACAGACGGACAGCGGAGTCTTAGTAATAGGGTCCCGTTTTTACCTTTTGGGTACGGAACCCTAAAAAGTAATAACTATTAAGGCCTCTTAAGATGCTCTTAAGACAATTCAAAAGTGCATGTTGCTAGGCCTACTTGAATAAAGAATATTTTGAATCTTGTAAGTGGCCTACGCCGAATACTAAACAAAGAACCAAAAATACGAGTAAATTAGGCGGATCCAGGGGGTGGGTCATGGGGGACATGACAAGGGGCCCTGGATTGGGTCTACAATAAATAAGTTTGAATACTTTCAATTCTTTAATTAAGAAAAAATAACTAGCATTTGATCACGTGCTGTTTAACTGACCATAAAGCTGGATCCGCCCTAGCAAAAATAAGAAACAAAATAATCGAAATTTCGCCCTACTTTAATATGATTATCAAGTTCAAAAATTACCAATAATTGACCATTGACTACATAAAAGGTCCTTCAGTTTGTATTATGCCAGTGACATTTGGATCTAAGTGTGCTTCAATGTGGCAAATTAGAATGTCTAAATGCAGCCGTTTTCATAATAGTTTGCGCCAATTCTAGGGATTATTAAGCGTGAAATGAACCCTAGGACTCCTTTAAATCAATATTTAAATATTCGGAGACAATCTTACACAGATCTACCTAGCCCCAAAGTCCCCAAACTAGCAAAGCTTGTACTCTACAATGGAAAAGATATACATACTTATATATAGATAAATACACTTAGATACACTTAGATAACTAGACTTATATCAAAGATAGATATAACTCCTTAATAGATGGATACAGTCTAAGGAAAAAATGTGCCTCGAAAATCAAGAAAATTTGATTCTCGATCAGATGGCGCCACTAGTTTTGGCCTACACTCGTATAGAGGGCGTTGACTGTTTCGTTTGTTATTTATAATTTTAACGCATACCAGTGAAAGAACATGGGTCAAAATCATATAAAAATAATTAATGCAAATAAAAAAATCATTTATCCATATTTAAATACATTTTATCGTATTTTTATAAATCTTGTTCACAATCGTTGGTCTGTCCAAACACACTACACTCACGGTGTCACTACGCGTGTTTGATTCGGATATCACTGGTTTTTTACCGCGACCGTTGGTAACGTTGAAAGTGAACGCAGCCGACGCGCAAGAATGAGGGTAGACAGAGCGCTGTCTACACAACTTTGACACCCACCCGCTATCTTCAGTCACCCGTGAACATGATGCATGTAACTGCGTCGAAATATCGGGAGCTCACAAATAATACAAAAGGTAATCACGGTCTATATCCCGGTCAATATAAGTCTAGTGAAACTAACCGTGAATCATTCAAAACTCTACACTTAGATAACATCCATAACTCAGGGAGCAAATGAAGGAGGGTAGTAGTAGGAGGGAAGCGGCAGTTTACCTTTAAGCGGAGCTCCAATCTCTATAACCTCTTGCCCGAGGGACTCCGTCAGCGCCTTCGTCACGGTCCTAGACAGAGCGCAGCTGAACAGCAGAAAACAACATAAAACCGTGATACGCATTTTTGCAAGATTTGTGTGGCGAGTGCAGTTGTTTCAATTTTAATAAGCCCACTGGATTTTAGGAAAGTCTAGTAGGGCAAGGTATTTAACAGGTGCAGGAAAAGATCGTATACAAACTGTTTTAAGCAAAGAGGATCATGTCGCTACTATCTCTTCTTAATATTATAAATGCACTAGCGACCCGTTCTAGCTTCGCACGGGTAGACCCCGTAAACCTTAAAAAATTATACTGTTATATGTATAATTTTTTGTAATTAAGGTGAAAACCGCATGTAAATCTGTTCAGTAGTTGGTTGCAAACATACAGACAGACGCAACGGGGGACTTTTGTTTTATAAGTATAAATTTTGACATATCCCCTTTATATAACTTGACTCCATATTATATTTATTCGTATAAAAGATCATATAATACAAATGCATATACATATATAATCATTTTAAATTTGTAATGTTTAAATGTGTTGATTTTGAATTTTTGAATTTTTGAATTTTAATCTTTTTAATTTTTATTTCAATTTTTTTTTTTTTTTTTATGATTTAATTGTTCGTTTATTTATATTTATTTGACTTGGTTTATGAATTTTGTGATTGATTAATTTTAATTATTTTTAATTCTGCTTGTAAATTGTTGTGTAGGTACATAATATGGACTATTTGTCTGCAATAAACGATACGAAATAAGGTGTAGTGGTAGTGAGAAGTAACTATGTCTGTTTGCTTGTTCCCTCTTCACGCTTAAACCACTAAACTGCTTTAAATGAAATAAAACTATGAAAACGGATTATATCGCGTATATTGAATTTATAATACATCCCGACGTTTCGAACTCTTTACAGCGTTCGTGGTCAACGGGTGACCCCATAGTCATAGTTTTATTTCATGAGTAACTATCGCGGTAACCGAAGACAATATTATGCTTTAAATGAAATTTAAAAAAACGGGACCCTATTACTAAGACTCCGCTGTCTGTCTGTCTGTCCGTCCGTCTGTCACCAGGATGTATCTCATGAACCGTGATAGCTAGACAGTCGAAATTTTCACAGATGATGTATTTCTTCTCGCTATAACAACAAATACTAAAAACAGAATAAAATTAATATTTAAGGGGGGCTCCAATACAGCAAACGTGATTTTGTTGCCGTTTTTGCGTAATGGTACGGCACCCTTCGTGCGCGAGTTCGACTCGCACTTGGCCGGTTTTTCATTAATCATCATCATTACACGAAAACAAAGTCGCTGACAGAAGCTAAAGTCTGTCAAGCCATTTCCGTCAGTAGAAAAAAGCGGCAAATTTAAAAAATGAAGGCGCCAAGTGTTAGCGTCACTTAGAAAATTTGAATTTCGCGCCTTTTTCTAATGCCAAATGTGTTTGACCGGCTATAGTTCCCTATAAATTCCTATTCTCAATCTTCCAACTTGTACATTTGTACCAGTTATTCTAGTCTTTGATTGAAATGGGTACCCAATCTATCGTCGTATCACTCGTATCTCAATCAGAATGCGGTCACCATCTCAGTGCCAAGTTTAACGGCCAGTTAGCGTTTAACTGTGCCCTGGACCGCCTGCTACTAACAATCAGGTAAATACAGAGCCCGCTTTATACGACCTCGTTTAATACTATTTCCCGCGTACGCCTTTTACACTGGTCCCTGCAGTTTTCATATATTTTATCATGGTTACGCTTTCCCGTTTGAGACTCGTTTTTGACGTGTCTTCGGGATCTTCTTAAGCGGGTTTTACTTGTGTTGGATTTGTGCCTTAAGAGTCGTTTTGCCAAAGGTGACAATTGTGTACATAACGCATAATTGCAACCCGTGGGTGGGCCAAGATTGGCCAAATCGTGTGTTGTTGCCATGAACTGTGTTGGATTTGTGCCTTAAGAGTCAAGTTTTGCCAAAGGTGACAATTGTGTACATAACGCATAATTGCAACCCGTGGGTGGGCCAAGATTGGCCAAATCGTGTGTTGTTGCCATGAACTGTGTTGGATTTGTGCCTTAATAGTCAAGCTTTGCCAAAGGTGACAATTGTGTACATAACGCATAATTGCAACCCGTGGGTGGGCCAAGATTGGCCAAATCGTGTGTTGTTGCCATGAACTGTGTTGGATTTGTGCCTTAAGAGTCAAGTTTTGCCAAAGGTGACAATTGTGTACAAAACGCATAATTGCGACCCGTGGGTGGGCCAAGATTGGCCAAAATGCTGCAAATAGGGGATGATACTACGCGTCAAAAGTATCTACGTACAGTTCTCTAATACAGTCGGACTATGCTAACTCTGCATAGCTTTTGCAATGGCAAAATGTGGTTATTTCTATGAAAATATAACGATTATGATCACACTCCGTCACTTTTGTTCCGTTCAAGCTGTTTTCAAGTCAAAGAATAGTTTAGACAAATAGATATGTCACTAAAACATTAAGTCAGTCAGTTAAAATCGGACGTAATTCTTGTAATAGAAAATGACAATGATTTTTTTTATTTGTTGTTCTGACAGAAATTGTTAGGTCAGAAATTATCTATTTAAAAACTTCACAGGAATTGAATAGTTATGAGACTTATGAGGTCATAATAGCAGGATTACAGGGTTTATTATACTTTGTTGGCTATTCTTTACTAAACTTTTTACTAAGTTAATAAGTTTTGTAAGTTGTGAGACTGTTATTAAGAAAGCAGAATTGCAGTTATACATTCGCGTGTCGTCGCCAATGTCGGGGGCCTAGTCAATATCATAATCGTATATCGAATCAAATCGCTGAATCTTTGATGATGGTTTTGAACAGATGGAGGTAGAAGTACGGCTATCGAGGACGGGGGAGGAGCCCTGGGGCTTCAGACTCATCGGGGGCACCGATTTCAACATGCCGCTCACCGTTGTCAAGGTAACGTGAACTGTAGAAGTAGCACTAGTTAGGAACCTGCTTATTGGCTAAGTGTCAATATCAAGTATATGTTTCCGATTTATGCCACTAGATGGCAAGGCCTCCGACACGCAAGGGAGTGCGCGTCTACTGTAGGGGGAGGTGCTGCACCTGCTTATTGGCGTGAAGTGTCAATATCAAGTATTTGGTTCCGATTTAGGCCACTAGACGGCAGGCCCTCCAACGCGCTCGGTCCCTACACAAACTATGGCGGCAATCCATTTGATAACTACTAAATAAAATGTGTAATTAATTTCCGAAAACTTAGGTTTACAATTGTATCCCAGAGATCTGTTTCCCTCTTGTAAAGACTAATACAATATTCTTGTCAGAGATAAATTTCTCAGTGACATCTATTAGAACGCGTAATTCCGAGCGCTGCCTGTTTAGTCTACCCAGAGTTCATACCAACTATGCTCAAAATTCGCCCATATATCGTATTCTAAAACATTATAATAAACAATTTAGTAGTATCGACTTGTTCGACTGCACAAAATCAACTTTAAAAAAACGAGTTCAGTCACTGCTACTGAAATCTAAAAATAACGACAATTGACAAAATCTAACTAGGTAAATATTCACACACCTTAATTTTATCCGTCTCACACTACACATTCAGTCACAGTCACATACACACACACACGTTATGCAAGCCATATCTAGTTTGTATAGAATGCTTTTTTACTCCCTTCTTTTTTTTGTGTTTCCACTTAGTTATTGCATGTTAATTGTACTTTTGTGGACATCTGTTATTGGCTATGTTTTCTGTTCACTATGATTTGTATTAATTTTTGTATTGCTGTTGATGCCCCAAATAAATAAAATAAATAAATAAAATTTCTGCATATAATTACGGGTGAAAGAAAGCTAACACACAGAGTGTATAAGGGAGAAGTAGAAGCGGGAGTTGAAGGGACCTCGGAGGACTTTCTCTGATCAGATTGGGGGAATCCTGAAGACAGGGCAGGTCAAGAGCACCCTAAACCGGCGAGCGTGTATGAGGAATGTTATGAAAGTGAAAGAAGCGAAGAGGTATGTCAGGATCGTCTCACACACCGTGCGTAAGTGCAAAGATAGATATAACTCCGTAATAGATGGATACAGTCTAAGGAAAAAACGTGCCTCGAAAATCACGAAAATTTGATTCTCGATCAGATGGCGCCACTAGTTTCGGGCCTACACTCGTATAGAGGGCGTTGACTGTTTCGTTTGTTATTTATAATTTTAACGCATACCAGTGAAAGAACATGGGTCAAAATCATATAAAAATAATTAATGCAAATAAAAAAATCATTTATCCATATTTAAATACATTTTATCGTATTTTTATAAATACTTCTTTTTAGTTTTAAAGTGTGTCGACAGATGGCAGTGAATTTACTGGGGTTACAAAATTTACTATGACAGTACCGCTCTAGTATAAGTTACTCTATGGTAAGTGCATTTCCACTCCGTCAAAAAAAAAGATCGTAGCAAGTGAAAATCCGTGGTCTCTGCCTACCCCTCCGGGAAATAGGCTTGATTATATGTATGTAATATGTATATACAAGGTGTTCACGAGGAAACCGAAAGATTTTAACCACGCTTTTCTGAGGCCAAAAGAAGGAAAAATTGAATAAGTTTAGGTCAAATTCGCAAAAAAATATTTTTTTTTTGTTTTTTTTTTTCGATATTTCATATGTATTTGTACATAAAAAGTAAATATTATTGGTAAACTTGTCACTTAAAATGGGCTTTTACTTTTTTTTCGTAAAACGTAGTTTTTACAAAGTGTTACTTGTCACTTTTTTTATGAAATAGGAGGCAAACGAGCAGACGGATCACCTGATGGTAAGCGATTACCGCCGCCCATGGACACCCGCAAAACTTTTTGACATCTATCAATAAGGTTACTTAGACTACGTCCCACAGTGGCAACATCGACATCAAAAATGCGTTTTGCACTATGTAACAATAAAAACTTGTTTTTTTTTATTGGTATTAACTTTGAAACTAGGCAAATTACAGAAAAGTTTATAGGACATTTTAATTTTTAAATATGATCAGGAATACGCTGTTAAAATTATTCGGTATCCTCATGTTACACCGTGTATATGTAATTATGGGTAAATTATTATTTAAATTAATAATTCTTGTTTTTATTCTTATTCTTAAATTAACACACCTATGGTTAAATATCATTTATTAAATGTTTGCACAAAACAGAAAAATCCAAATAGCGCGCGGGCTCAACGCCATAAATCACATTTTTACCAGTCAACCTTCAACAATTTGGCAGTAAAAATATATGCCAATGACTGGTAACTTCAGTGCCAATCAATGGGTAGTTTACTTAGACGCGCATTCAAAACACGCGCGTGTTGAAATGCTTGGCCTGCACACACATAAGCCCTCAATCAGTGTGTCATGTCACAACCATCGTAACATTGACATCCAACTGCCAGAATTAGACATGTCAATAATAGATCGCTGGCGGCCGCTCGATCGTTTGCGTAACGTCAGTACTGATTGATGGATCTATTGAATAATAGGTATAAACATCGATGAAAACTAATGATGGTGATCGATGTTATGTGTTCGTTTTACTATTTTTAAAGAGGTCTTAGTTATCCAGACTGGAATTTAGGGGGCAAAATTTAATGTCAGATAGCGAGTTCTTATATTTATAGATAGATAGACAGATTTATATACTCAATTATAGATGCTTCTCTCATACACATGTCTTTGACGAAATTGCGTAATTTTTTTTATTATTTAAATTAAAATAAAAGATACTCTTACACTATACATCTTGTACAGACAATAAGTACATAAAACATACATAAAAAGAGCAACAAAAAAGCTTAGAGGAATAGGGAATATTACGTATTATATTAGGATTAATAACAGGACATAACACACTAAACAAACATCTACATAATATGGGTAAAACTGACAGCCCCATGTGCAGAGCGTGCATGGAAGAAGAAGAAACAACAAAACATATTCTCCTAGACTGTAAACAGGTAGAAGTATATACAAGCAAATACCTAGGGAATCCATACACACTAAAGGTGGCAAGACTTTGCTAGGCTTCGTGGCGGAGCTGGGGTGGTTAGAGTAGCGCTACCTCGTTTCACGCAAAATAGGCACATTGGATGTCGATTTGCGGAAAATGCCCAGCATAACTAACTAGGGAATATTACGCGAAACTCTGCGTAGGTGGCGCCACTACCACAATCTTAGGGTCTATCGCGAAACAAGAAAATCGATATTTCGTTATCTAAAATCTCAGTCACTCTTGTATATTCGAGCGATAAAGAGGCAGATTAGTGAATTTTCGGATTTGCGTTTCTCGGTACGTCCTCTGTAAACAAACCGCCTTGATGCATCAATGTCATATTTTATTATCTCTGAAAACTTGTCAAAAACCTGTTAAAGGTACAGTATGTTTAAGTTACTCTATGGTTTACTAAACGGGCTAGTGCTGCACTCTGGTGGCAGAACATTGCAGAAACCCCCCTATTAGGAAACCTTCCTTTAGTTTTAAGCCTTTTAAGTCGATTAAAGTATTAAATGAAGTTTACGCGCTGTGCCAACGACGCCTATGTGCTACGCCGTAGCCTCGTGTTCCTGCTACGTGTGGAGAAAACTATTCGTAGACCCGTAGACCCGTAGACGTACGCTCTGTAGGCATCAGCTACACATTACGCCGCACTCGAAATTGCACCAAATTGACAAGAACAAACGGTTCAATTTGAAGTGAGCATTGTAAGTGTCGTCAGGCTAACCCTGAATCCCTGTCTACTTAATTCTCTTTGAAATGACGTAGTTTATTGAACTATTACTAAATAAATCTTAATTAAATCTTCTAAATCTTCATTTTTAGTTTTAAAGTGTGTCGATAGATGGCAGTGAATTTACTGTGGTTACAAAATTTACTATGACAGTACCACTCTATCCTATTATATCCTCTTTGCTGGTGGTGAGGACGACCAGGTCAGGCCAGAGGTGGCACTGACAGCAGTTTGTTTATCACATCGTTACGTCATCCAGATCACGTGACAGCTTGAAGCGTTTTTGCGCGAAATTTAAACACTAAATTAATTAGTCGATTTTCTATTAAAAATTAATGAATAAAAAATTTTTTTTTGCAGTAATTACGTGTCTATCTATATAATTAAAACAGTTCTAAAAATTGTCAACATCCCTATTGAATCTTGTCAGGCTTTAAGGAAGGTATTTTGACTAATGCCCCTATTTCTCCAGGTTCTACCCGACTCACCGGCGGATCTCGCCGGCATTCGCAACGGAGACACCGTCGCCAGCATACAGGGGGAAAAAGCGGCCACCATGACACATGACGGGGCTAAAGCGGCTGTGGCGGCGGCAGCGGACGTCCTGAGCCTTGGAGTGATGTGGTGAGCCTCATTACATTAAGTAGGTACAATGGAGCTTGCCAATATACAGGATGGACACATAACGGGACGTAATTATCATCTTATGTGCATACGTCGCACTACAGCGGGCATTTTGCGGGCATGTCACTTCGTAAGGTTCACAAATCAATTTTCGAGTTGTCTGAATAAAGTATTTGTACTTAGTATTTGGTACCTAGTATTTGTAATGTGCAAATCTAAATACCTTAGCAACTAAGGCTGTACGTTAGTTAGGTATCCATTAGTTTATATCCCTTCGATTTTAAATAAAAAAAATAGACTGAATAATATCAACGACAGTCATAATGACGCATGTCAGTTATTTATTTGTTTTTTAGATGGCCACTTAAATGGGCTTATCAGTTGTCACTTCCAAGAGTACACATTAAATATTAATACATGATAACAGGTAACTATGTTACAAATACTAAGTACATGTACACGTAAGTTAAGATGTTTTTTTGTAAACCTTACGAAATGACTTGCCCGCAAAATGCCCGCTGTTGTGCGACGTATGCAGTTATGTGTCACTAAATCATCGGAGTGATTAGATGACACATATAATTGAGCGAGCAGAAGCCAAGGTCTCCAACTTGGGCAAAACTGCGTTCGTTCGTAAGTGGGTACTTATTGACACAATCCTTATTGAGTTTACTGTGGACTAGGTCGATTGGTTAACAGAAAAAGTAAGGGCAAATCGCCTAGCATGGTACGGGCATGTGATGCGGAGGGATGAAAGTCATGTGACGAGAAAGGTACAGAGGTAAGGTAGGTAGGTAGGAGAATGAATGTGGAGGGAGGTACGAGGAGAGGAAAACCGAGGAAAAGGTGGATGGACTGTGTGAAAGATGATATGAAACTAACGCAAGTGAATGATGAGATGACGGGTGACAGAGAGGTATGGAAGAAAAAGACATGCTGCGCCCACCCCAAGTGAATGGGACAAGGGCAAGCGAATGATGTGGACTAGGTCGATTGGTATAAGAATAAGATTGTCCCATTCCATGTCCCAATATATTTTATTTTATTTTAAGGGTTCCGTACCTCAAAAGAAAAAAAAAACGGAGCCCTTATAGGATCACTCGTTCGTCTGTCTGTCTGTCTGTCACACCTATTTCCTCCGAAACTGCTGGATTAATTAAGTTGAAATTTGGTACACATATGTAAGTTTGTGATCCAAAGACGGACATGTAACGTAAACAAATTAATTTTAAACATGGGCACTTAAATAAAAAAAATAAGTTTTCCCCTCACTAGCTCGGAAAGTTGTCGTTTATCCTTCAATACAAGCGGGGAAAAACGCGTTTTATCCACTAGTGGGGAAAGTAATTTGACCTTGGATGGAGCGTGTTTAAGTAGCTTGACAGATAACAAAACGTAAAACGCTCATGATAATGGTTAGTTCGATATTAATTATCATTAAATAAATGGTTTGAGAATCTAATAAAAAATACCAAATTTAGCTTTATTTAATGATTTTAAGTCATACACCTTAAAATTCCATAAGAAACGTTTGTTTTTTTATAATGATGTTAAATATAATTTGAACGCACAAGTTGAGTCGATGCAATTTCAAAACGCATCGTTGACATTTCATACATCAGAAATGTCAACATTGTCAACAATTTTTTTACTTAAAACCTTTTCTCACCGACTCGCGTAAAAATATACAACTTCCAGAGTTTTCTGTTATAATATCGTAAAGAAATGAGTGATTCCAGTGATGAAGATGATCTAACGCCTGTGGATGTTGCACTTTCCTCGCTATAGTGAGGTGAAAAGTTTTGTGTTACACACGGGCGCAAATGTATTTTACTTCTCGTGTGTTAAAACACTCGCTACGCTCAGGATTCTATTTTAGAACCACTCGCTTCGCTCGTGGTTCACCTATAGAATCATTTCGCTTGCTCGTGTTTCAATTCCACACTCGCGGGTAAAATACAACTTTGCACCCTTGTATAACAAATAACTATTTTCAAACTATATCGTGTTACATATCAAATGAAAGAGTTTATTGTGAGAAACTCAATTTTTTTTTGCACTTTTAAAATAAATAGTTTAGAATATATTTAAGAAAATAGACAAATAATACCATCCCCCCCCCCCCCCCCTTTATCTCGTAAATAACTCGTAAACGGTAGCCCATAGCAAAAAATTGTCTGGTGTGTAAATAATCTATATAAAAATTTCTACAAAATAAATATACAGGCTGTCAAAATACCACATCATACTGACACTGGAGGTATAGGACACCCTAAAAGAATCCAATGTCCCAATTCTAGTGAGTCACTATTTACAATGTTTGTATACACACACACACACACACACACACACACACACACACACACACACACACACACACACACACACACACACACACGCACACACGCACACGTTTTTCATGCATTTATAGTTATTATTATAAATTATTTAAGTTACAATATCATAAGTTTGTTAAAATTTAGTGTAAGTTAAATGGTCATTTTTGTTGTTTTGGTTTTAGAAATTAATCTTTAGATTTTAAATTTTTATTTGTACAAATAGTTTGCTTTAACCTAGGGAAGAGCGGTGCCTCCCGACACAGGCAATTTTTTGCTTACCGGGCGGCTCCATCACCTAAATCATTGCAATTTGTGTTTAAAACAAATAAAGATTTTTGTATTTTTTTTTTGTATATATAAATATATATAACGATGTCTATTTGCATAGTATACCTATACCCACATTTAATAGGAAAAAAACCGGCCAAGTGCGAGTCGAAATCGCGCACCGAGGGTTCCGTACTTTTTAGTATTTGTTGTTATGGCGGCAACAGAAATACATCATCTATGAAAATTTCAACTATCTAGCTATCACGGTTCATGAGATACAGCCTGGTGACAGACAGACGGACAGACGGAGAGAAGGACAGACGGCCAGACGAACAGACGGACAGCGGAGTCTTAGTAATAGGGTCCCGTTTTTACCCTTTGGGTACGGAACCCTAATAATAACTGCGAAGGCTAATTAAGTACATAAACATTAACAATGACCTAACGTTGTAGTATTAAATTCAAAGGGCAAATTCCTGTAGTACTACTAATACACGACCAAAAGAACAGTCAAAAATGTACTTCAAGAGAAACCCTTTAAGTCGAAAATACAACGACAACACGTTTTAAAAATATAACCCAATGTCAAATCATCAATAGCTGCCAATGGTAAAATTAATCGATTTTCGATTTTAATTTAGTTTTGCGACTAACTTCACTCCGTGCGGTGCAAAAATCAAAAGTGGTTTAGTTAGAAATTACATAGGCAGGATACGCTCATTGGTGGGAAACATTTATTTTGACAGTTAGGGAAGTGCCGCCATCTTGAATTCTGTTCACACAGAAGTTAGCTCCAAATTGTGCCCTTCCTTTATAAACAACTTCAAAGAGCGCGTAAGTTTTTCATTGCATTTACGATTTGTGTTCCGAACGAAGTTATAACAGTATATTTATTTTAAATTTGGCTGGTCGAAATGAAGTTTCACCTGGTCTATAAGGATAAGTAAGCATTTATTTTGTTTAGTTTCTGTTCGGATTTTGTAAGGATATTTTGTATATTTATTGGGTTGATAGGTTAATGTTGTGTCATAAATTACACCCTGTATAATGTAGTCTGTTCGTCTAAAACTTCGTCATTGTAATGCCACTTTCAAACAATAACATAAATAACTACTTAGTATTTTCCATAAATCCTATTTGATTCATATCTACCCTACCTAACCACCAATAAATATAATTCTATTGTACAGTGATATTCAGAATTTAAAAACCGGCCAAGTGCGAGTCGGACTCGCGCACCGAGGGTTCCGTACTTTTTAGTATTTGATGTTATAGCGGCAACAGAAATACATCATCTGTGAAAATTTCAACTGTCTAGCTATGACGGATCATGAGATACAGCCTGGTGACAGACGGACAGCGGAGTCTTAGTAATAGGGTCCCGTTTTTACACAGCAGCGGTTGAAAACAATATTTTGCGGAGTAGAATCATGAAAAATTAAAGCAACTAGAATTCAAAAAAGTGTTACTCGTACTTACTGCATCTTTGCATTTATGCGGCAATCTCAATGTACACACCAGTAAACTTTAACTGAATCTTTCTAAGGGTCTCTACAGACCTTGCAACAAGTGGCATGCGATTATACACGGTGTTTCCTGTACCAGGAGAAATAACTTAAACTGGAGGTTGTACGCCTCAAACTGACCAACATTTGTTCAGAAACCTTTTATGATCATGAAATTTTTAGATTATACCTTCTTCATACTAATTAAATATTATTTTCAATGTACGGTGCCATCTGTGTGTTTGACGTTGCTTGTCACCCTTTAAACATAACGAATTTTGCAATACATTGCGTCTTAGAATAAACTTTAAAGTGTAATGAAAATTAAAACACGTTATTTTTAAAAGTTGCCGAACAAATGTTGGTCAGTTTGAGGAGTACAACCTACAGCTTAATTTATATTGCTCCTGTTACAGGAAACACCCGGTAGATAATGCAACTACGAATTTAATCGGTCTATCAAATGCCGCAATGTAACACAAATCGCTTGCAATTATCGGTGAGGTGTAAAGAGGCCCTAAAACTGAATATTTCATCCAGTTTACAGCACTTTTGTAGTGTTTATGTGTGCTAAACAATTATTTACTTATTTTGGAATGTTGCTGAATTCTTACATAGACCAGTACCTTAATGTTAGAAATATTAATATAAAAACTGTAAAATGTAACACATAATAACATTATCCTCTCCTCGGTGGCTTGTCTAAAATGTTCTAATTAAATAATGACCTTGAAGTTTAGAATTGTGCAACGTCAGATACTTAATTCTGGTCTCGCCGCAGAGGAGAGGTTAGATTGAAAAATAGTAGATTGTTAACTAAGGGATGAAAGGCAGCCATTCCTGCCGGCGTAGTTTGGCGCTCGAACGCAGTGAGAGCGCCTATCGGAAGCTGAAATGATGCTTTTCACCCGAGCTAAACACTACTTTTTTTTAAATATGACAAATTTTATAGTATTTCTTGAGGGTACTTTCAATTAGCAATTTAGGCAAAAGTATCGTTGTTTATGGAATGAGGAGTTAAATGTCAGAATGAAAATTGTATAACAAATCAATCTAAACCCAAATTTCAATTGCTTATCGTAAAAAAATTAAAAAAAACTTCTTGGAACTTAAAATGCTCTAGTGCAGAAACGTATCATTCCCTGCACAACTTTTAGAACAACAATGGCCCTCTTTCAGAGTATGAGAAATGAAAAATATATTTTTAAATCAATTTTCTTTCCTTTCTTTGACGCCCTCAAATGGCGCTATTAATAATCGCGCTACAAGTCTCAGTTAAGTCAGTAAGCTATTTATCGTTTGTCTTAAATTTACATTTTGATTGACTTGTGTATTTGTAAGAAAAGTATAAAATATACATTAATTTGAGGCTTGTAAAGGTTTATGAATTAGGGGGATAGATTTTTTGTTTAAGTGTTATAAAACATCTTTATCGCGTCAGCTGCAGAGATAATTGACCCCCCTGCATAGAAATTTGTTTGCAGGGGGTCATATCTTTGCAGCTGACCTTTCATTAATTTACCTGCCTCACTTTCCACAAACGCTATCATTTTTGCATAGCTATTATCTATTAATACCTAACACCTTGCCCTATTTCTATAATTAACCCAGCTTGAATTAATCGTTATTTGGCTCAGTATCACTCTAAATAGTGTCATATCCATACAGTTATTATGAAACTTATCTACAATGAGTTCTGAAGATATTAGTGAAGTGTCTCTATTAGCTATAGTGATATCAAGATATTATCGGAGCGAACATTTTCTGGTATAGTATTCGTAAAATTATAATTAATCGACCTCTCCACTGACAAGGCAAATTTTCGATTTCATGTTCAATTCGATTTTATATCGCTCGATATTTAATCGACCTGTGCATACCCCGCCCAAATGTATCGAACTATTTATTATCTTATGTTTTCAAATCTTAACATAAAAAAAAAGAAATTACTGTTTGATGTGCATAGACATAGTATAGTAGTTATAGACATGAAACCGAGCGACCAGGGGTAAGAGAAAGACATATTCATGTATTGACAGGTTAATGTATGGCAGCATAATCCTTTTTCTCTTTCACTCTTATAATGATATGATTTATTTATCTCACAATATACAATTGCACTTAAAATTACACATGGTAGATTCTTAGAAATTTATATTGTGATTGTCGGTTTTTTACATTATGAATAATTGAATATGAAAAATAACAGAGACAATCAAAATTACATTCAAAATTATTAAATTACAATAGTATGTCAGCAGTTTCGTTAAATTCAAAATAATACATTAAAAAACATTCAATAAATTAAACAATTATTTAGAAAATAAATTCGCCAGGAATGGGTCGTTATTAAGCTATAAAATAAATAAACAAAATTGAGCACTATGTCACAGAAATTAATTTAAATTAATATAAATTTCGGTATTTCGCCATCGCCTCCTACCTATGCTGCCATAACCCGACCATGAAAAAAAACCCGGTCGGTGATAAGGACAAAGCATGGCACTATTTTCTCTTTCCTCTTATAGGAATCGCAATAAGACTATCTTTCTCTATCAAAGAGTGTTAGGCCCTTGTTGATGTGTTTATGGAACAACCATACCGACACGTAAATCTTTATATAAAACAGAGTTAACTTTAAAAATTATTCAAGTATGATTAAAATTAAATAATTTAAAGTGTGGTACTCAACTGTATTTAATCTACTCTTATACTTGTAGTTTGAAGATATTAATTAAATTGTAACCCAGTATCAAAGACAAAGATGACTGTGTTCAAAGTTGTCCTTTGGTACAGTTACGCGATTGTAGCTTTTATTTAGCCTTTTTTCACTTTTATTTGACAACATGGTGTTCTGTTGTTCCAGCGGTCTTTACGACCTGACGCTCGACGACTACGACCCGATCGACGACCCGCTAGACCAGGACGATTTCGACCAGCCCTCTCATCCGACTGAGGTATTCCAAATACAGCAATTCGGCGACACCCCCCTTGACTCCAAAGACCCTAGCAGGTCCCGCACTGGATCCCGGGGTAACCTCGACCGGAGGTCTTTAAGCGAAGGTCGCTGTGATCCCTACGAACAGAGGTCCTTAACTGAATCTCCTTACTTCCTCAACACCAAACCATATAGACCTTTCTCCACTGAACCTTCCCCCATCCCTCCTTTAGAGAAACCTATTATACTTAATCCTAATTATCATGATGAATTTGGCACAAATGATGATGGCCTTGAGCCGCCTGTTGATCCCAAAGTTGATGAATTCGCGGGGATCCTTAGTGAAAAAAGTAGATATAAACTTCCAATTTCGAAACAGTATGATCCTGATGGAACTAAGCTTAAGAAAACGAAAGAAATAACGACAGTCACTAAGACCGTAGAAGAGAAGATAGTAACAGAAGAGATAGTCACTAAGGAAGTGAAAATTACTTCGGTAGAAGAAATATTGGTTAAAGAGCAAAAAGAAGAGGCCAAGTTTATGGAAAAAATGAAGAAGGATATTGATATGGATAAGATAGAAATGACTGCTACAAGCATTGTTGATGAGAGCATTGAGAAAGCTTTGACTGTAGCTGATGAAATTAAAAAAGAAATTGATCTTGAACTGAGTGCTATAACCTCAGAATCTAAAAATAGCTCATCTGACATGGAAACGGCGGTCATAACAACCGATAGAAAAGAATCTAGCAAAGAGGTTAGTGAAATGAGTGAAACTGTTAAGAAAACTAATCATGTTGTTGTTAAAAAGAGTGATATTAGTGTCGCTAAAGAGGTTGCGAAATTTGAAAAAGATGACAAACAAATTATTGTTGACGAACGTCAAGAATTTAGAAAACAGGAGTTAGAAGAAACTATTGAGAGTGGTAGTGTGAGGAGGAAGTCTGAAATGTATGATAAAGATGCTAAAATTACCGATGTTAAATTTGAAAAGAAATGTATAGATCAAACTATAGAAAGTGGTAGCGTGAGAAGGAAATCAGATATGTTTGATAGAGATGATAAAATGGCAGATATGAAAGTTGAAAAAACATCTGTAGATGAAACTATAGAAAGTGGAAGTGTGAGAAGAAAGTCAGAAATGTTTGATAACGATGTGAAAAAGACCGATAGTAAAGTAGAAAAGAAATTTACAGATGAGAATATAGAAAGTGGTAGTGTACGGAGGAAATCTGAAATGTATGATAAAAACGTTGAAATGAAATCAGTGGACGATACAAAAATCGGGAGAAAGCAATCTAAAATAATATCTGACCAAAAAGACATTAAAGCAGTGCAATCGGCTCAACAAAAGCAAACATCTGAAATTAAACAAGAAAAAATATCTACAGCTACTGAGAGAGTACATAAATCAGACGAAAGTAAAACTAAAGAGGCTAAATATAGTACAGCTAAACTACTAGCAGAACAGAGAGCTTATACTATTGGATTACAAACTATTCCTCATATAAGAGGTACAGTGCAATCAAATTATCATTATGATTTATTGCTAAAAACCTTTTTCATACATTTGACTGATGTCATGGTTGCTCTGTCCAGGTTTATTTTAGCTGAACCTGTACTTTCTAAGCCTTTAGAAACAAATTCAGAAGTTAAAAAAGAAGTAACTGAAGTTACTCGAGTTGAAAAGGGCGTAGTTTCTGATACAACAGCTGTGAAAGATTCTATAATAGATCGTAAAAAAACGGAAAGGATGGAAACCAAAGATTTGCAAATTACAGAAAAACAAGAGAAAATTGAAAAAGTGGCTGACATAATTAAACAAGATCACGCGAGGGAAGTAAAGCAGCATGAATATACGGATTATGTTGAAAAGATTCAACAAGAAAGTGAAAAAAGGGAAAAAAACATTTTGTCAGGTGCTGAAATGGCACAGTTAAGTGATAAAAAGTCGGGGGAATTGATAACTAAAATGGATGGAGTTATAACTGAATTCCAGAGTAAAGCTGGTTTAGAGGAAGAGATCACAATGCAACGAGAAAGAAGGTCAAGAAGTAGAAGCAAAGCAGACGAAGAAATGGTGGAAGATGTGCTTTCTAGATTTGATAAAACATCCCAAGACATTACTGAGGTAAGAACTACTAGCAGTGTTCTAGAGTCAAGGGAGATGAAAACAGAAACAAAACATGAAAGTATGGACATTAAAAGAGAAACCAAACACGAAGCTAGTAGAGTAAGTAGTAAGGATGGTAAAAACACATACATATCTATATGTGAAGCTCATGTTTACACTAATGAAAATTCAATTCTTGATGAAACTGCAGAAATATCTGAAAATAACTCAGTGGAAAGTATAAAAAAATCAAATATAGCATTAGAAACTAACGAAGCAATGGTTACAGAGCGCGTTGCTATAGAATCGCAAGCTCAAATTAAACAAGAAGCAGAATCTGTTGTCGAATCACATAAAATTTCCAGCGCCAAAACTGAGGAAGTTATTGTCCAAGAAAAAAAAG
This sequence comes from Cydia strobilella, assembly GCF_947568885.1. NCBI lineage: Eukaryota > Metazoa > Arthropoda > Insecta > Lepidoptera > Tortricidae > Cydia > Cydia strobilella. Next base: position 4,313,012 of record NC_086066.1, on the reverse strand, counting down.
ACATCATTCAAGAAACTGATGTCCAGAAATCTTTCATAGAGATTGAGAGCAATAAAGACGCTGTCATTGAAACAGTAGAAACAATACAGCCAATCGTGGAGTTACATGAGGATATTGTCGAAAAGGCTGTTAGTGTCGGAATAAAAAATAAAATGGATATACAGGAAATTGAGACTACTGAATATACTGATGAATTAAACGTTGTCAAAGAAGAATCAATAGAAATCACGGAGTCGCACGATATTAAAGAAGTACAGGTCTTGGAGGATATTTCTGTTAAAGCTAAGAAAGAATCTTTAAAAATTGAGGAAATCAAAGAGGAAATCGAAGACATCAAAGTATCAAAAGAAGAAATTGTTTCAGTGAAAGAAGAAGCTATTGCAGTTCGGGATGTAAAAGAAAGTGTATCTATAACAAAAGAAGATATCAAAGAAATACAAGAAGTTGTTTCAGTAAAGGAAGAGGTGGCCGAGGTAGCCCAGGATGTGAAAAATGAGGATATCAAAGTTACTGGAGAAATAGCTGTCATTCAAGGAACTACTGTAATCAGTGAAAAGAGCCTTGAAGTAAAAGACGAATACGCTCAGTTAAAATTTACGAAAGAAGAAATAACTGAATTAGACGAAAACGTTGAAATTGACCAAGAAATTGAAGTTTGTATTAAAAAGTCTGTTCATATTGCTGAATCAGAGAACCAATACCAATCATTCATTTCAGAAAGTTCTATACAGAACGCAGAATACATACAAGAATCTTCATTTACTGCGAGATCTACCGAAGACTCGTCTTTCACTTCCAGCGTTGTCCAAGAATCTACCTTCATTGCCAGATCTACTGAAGATGCTAAAAAACAGCTTACTTTAGATCTGGATTCAAAGATTAAGAAATCTGACTCACAATCTTCAGTGAAGAGCACTATTAGTACGCCTACTCCATCTACTGTCCCTCCCACTCCACTCACAGATGAGTACGTCTTCCGACTCCAAATGCCTCTCCCCAAGCTAACTGGTCCTCCTGTCCCAAGATCTCCAAGTCCTCAAGACGAGGATCCTCATATTGTAAAAAAGAATTTGGTCCCTCATATAGATACTGAAATTATTGAGGAAGTAGTGTATGAAACTCCACTTCCAACCCCGCCTGAGGATAAATTTTCACCGCCAAAGTTTACTAAACCAGGGTTGAAAGGGGGTAATATGAAATACACATTTTTAAAGGTAAGTCAGAGCTCTACCAAAGCTTTGCTTTGTATTATTCCACATTTTTATGTGTTGTATTATTTTGCATTACCATATTTTCAACGTGAACAAATTTTATAAAATATACATAATGGAATTATTAAATAACTCTTTAATAGTTACAAAATGAAATTTACCTTTGTATAAACTTAATATGCTCTTTTGTGAAATTAGGAGGAGATAAAAGAAATCGAAAGAAAGTCATCACTACTAGCATCTGCCATCGACCAAACTATCAAATCAATTGAAGAGTACAAAGAAGAAGTAGGATTAGAAACCAACGTTGATAACCCTCTTGTTTACAACGGTTACGCCAAAGTTATAGACACTAAAGTGTACAAAGATAAACTTGACAAAGTAAATATCGAAAAACAAATTGTCAAGAACACAGAAAACATAAACAAAATTGTAGAAGACAGAGCAAATGCTGCTGAACATTTAGTAAATAGGGTTCAGCTTAATGGGATGCCAGTAAATGTAACTGTGACCGTTGAAAATAACGTGGCAAATACAGTGACTGAAGCTAGTGAAAATAAAATGGGAGAATCAATAGAAAACGTTTGCGTAGAGGGATATAGACCCGTGCCTTTCAACCCCGAAGATGCACCTCATTTGGAGAGGGTGGAAATTAGAATACCGGTAATAAAACAAGTTGATATAAAAGTTATATTTTTTTATTATTACAACTTATTGCAATATTTATTTGCCAATTATTTTTAGGAGCCGATTCCAACGGTAGACCCTGGCAAGGCATTTGTAGCAGAGAATGGCGAGATCATGGGTACACATCAGGGTATTGTAGACGGTTTGGAAGAAGCAGTAGTGGATGAAGAAATAGCCAGTAAGTAATCAACACCAACGTATGTCATCGTAGGGAAAAATCTGTTGGTTGAATGAACTTAGGTATGGACATGTTTTTGTAAAAAAAAAAAAATTCCATGGATGGATGGGGTATATCTATTTTATCCGTCGAATATTCTGCCTTTTTTCTAGGAAACTAGTTGATTTTTATACTTTTTGCAGAAGATCTAGGCAAACCTGGTATGACAGAGGAGAAGATCGCAGCGATAATATCTGGAGAATCAGAGATGCTTCGGGAGGCGCACGTAATGGGGTGAATATTCTATTTCTATAGATTATATAATTATAATTTTATCTTATCTTTATCTTATCTTATCTTATCTTTATATTACTTATTATTTCCATTTGTTTATAACTTGTAATGCTTAAAATTAAAAGCATGATGTAATCCAGATATAGGTACATTATCTGATTCAGTTATTTTGAAGATCAAAAGTAGAGTTTTTCATTTTCCATAATTACTTTGGTAGCCATCTAGATAGAGTCAAACAAACAAAAGTCTGCATAGATTTTGACAGCACACGCAGTGCAGGTGTTATTTTGAACGTCAAACCTCTATGAAATTATGACGTATAAATAACACTGGCACTGCGTGTGCGGTCAAAATCTCTGCAGACTTTTCTTGGTCTATCTGAACACGCAGGAATCATTGCATCGAAAAGCCTCAGAACATTTATTAGTGGGTCTGTCCAAGTTACTCGTATCTGCAAGAGCGTCAATGCGTTGACGTAAATATCATAATTTCATTGAAATTTTCACGTTTATAATGACACTGTCAAACTTTATCGTTGAGGATAGACATAATTAAATTCCACACCACCACGCATATCAGTTGAACAATACATAGGGAAATGATTTTCCAAACTGTTACGGCTGGTACGCATGGTAGAGCATAATGCAAAGTAAAGAGGCTTTTCCGAGCTATTAAGAGGAAACACTTGTATTTATTTAGTAATTTCGTCGCAGACTGCATTTCGTCCATTGCGATTACATACAACACCCATTACCTACATTTACATTTAGGATTGAAACGTTTATTCGCCACTATATGTTTGTTCACTTACATTTTCTTAGCACATTATTTATGCTAGTGTATTAGTGTCACATCGTCCGTTCAACTCAGGAAACATTCCAATTGTAAGTACCAAAATCATATTTATTTTCACGCATACATTCAATTAGCTAATGCTACGCTTCTGCTTAACGATATCTAGCCAATCAGTTAGCTCAAATCACAAAAAAGAAACAAAAAACTAAAACAATATTTTCCTTCCACAACACACATGGCGACACAAAATGGCGAAACAGGCTGACACGAGTCTTAAAATCGCATATGCATCGAGACAATGATGATTCCAGCGTTGATTTCAAGAAGATAAAACCTATAGTGGAATCCCTAAAGGATTCTGAAGTCCTCAAAGCTTTGAACGAGGAATTTGTTAAGACTCAGGAAGACAAGAAGAAGGAAGAAAGAAAGTGGACCAAATTCTTGCAGAAGCCGGCGCGGCCGGTGCCTAAAGCGAAGTTTGGATACCACGGATGGACGGCTAATGATGACGAAGTTAAAGAGGTAAGATTATTTTGCCTTCCCTAAACTACCTATAAATATTTCATTTGTAAATCATTAAGTAGGTTCCTACTTAAAAACTTAAATATAAAATAATACAGTGGGTAAAGGCCCAGACTATTTGTATACAAATTTACGCGATTTCGTGGTTGTTCCCATAGTAAAAGTTGCTCAGTATAATCCCAAAACCTCCCTGGCAATGGGAATGCACTTATTTTTTAGCCACCCTGTATTATAAAGAAATTATAAAATAACCTACAGTTTCCTGAATTCTTACTACAAAATTACAATTTGACAAACCACCTCGTTAAACTGGTTTGTATCTAAATTAATTTGATCTTGAATATTAGTTTGAACATGTACAAAAATACACAGGTCCATAAAATGCCAATGCGGTCACGCACATGTAATGTATTACAATGTCCACATTAAATAATAAGGTGTCAACCCTGAAGCAATTATTCCACGCACACCATCACGTTTCGCGTTCACTTACGCGGGAAGCTTTCAATGTATTAGTGTGAATCTTGGCGCTGACACAGGGCTGTCAAATTTAAAGCCATGCACTATTTACTACCAACATTTATTATTATTTCCTTATTGACTATTGACATAGTAACCTGCGTGATCTTGTTGATGATGTTCACCTTGGCACCAATTCAATAAAGCAAAAGAAGGTAATTATTTTGGCAGCTGATGAAATTGTTGAAGTTTTTTTTTTATTCAGTCTCGATCAAAGTGCCAGTGTGTGTGTTTGTTAAAAGGTGATTTATTTTTAATATCTTTTCTTAAACATTAGTTTACTTAATTTTTATCTGAGCTTTCCATTTTTATTATTTAATGTTTAATGTTTGTATAGTTAATTTTTAAGATAGTTAATTTTATTTGCATAAGTACGTACATATTGTGTTTTTTGTGGTCATTTATAGGTACATAGTTATTTCTTGGAATTACTAAAAATAGCTACATAATCAAAAGATGATCTTTAGCATTTTTGTTAGCTTATTTGTTTATCTTTTTTTTATAATGATGATTGAGGATTAGGTATAGTTTAACACTTAACCGTACACAAAGTTATCGTAGCCTTTTATTTTGTCTACTATGATTTCGTATTACAATTACAATAAACGGTGATCAAATTGAAACGAATACTTACTTCGAATTATATGATATACAGGTGACTTTTTGATGCCAAGATTTAATACGAGTACTTAATGACGAAACATAAGTATGTATAATACCTAATACCTATGGAAAATAGAACAGAGGGCCTACCACGAACACCGAAGTTCACAAATTGGGGGCATCTTTCTCTGACACTCTAATTACGCCTTGGAGTAAAAGAGAAGGATGCCTGCAATTTGCAACGGATTTTCCCGGTTATAGCCCTGATATAGAATGATGTAAAATTGCTCAATCAAAATATTGGTTAGGGATTAACAGTATGTGTCGTAAGAACATTTGGGGCATTTTCTATGAGAAGGGACCTTATTGTCGATGGCGCTTACGCCGCACAGCGTTGCGCGGCATTGTATTTATATCGAAGCAACGTTTATAATGGCGTAAGAGCCATCGACAATAAGGTCCCATTTTATAGAAAATAACACATTTAAAATAATGCTATTTTCTTTCTTTCCAGTCGCCTTACAAAGTGAAAATAGTAAAACAGCCTAAACCCAAAGTAGCGCCCGATTACAAGCCGCAGGTAACCGCGTGAAGACAGACATACATACAAATTGTAATAAAGTAACAATATTTGTTAAATTAATAATAAATTAAGTGTTAATAATGAAATAAGGAATGCGTTTGGATCCTTCCTAAGCCTTAATTACCTGTCAAACACACAAACACATATGTAGACATTATATTTGTGTTCTTATTATTTTTGCAGTTTACCTAATATGTATTTTAAATAACATTTTATTCACAATGTTTTTATTTTATTAAATCTAAGATCGTTCTATGAAGTACGCTTTATAAAAAGAAAAATATAATTAGTAAAAACAAGCATAAGCAATAAGTAATAAAATAAGTAAAATTTTACTAAAGATATAATTAAATTAAAATTAAATAGGTAAGTTAGTTAACATAACATTTAAAATTTTCGCGTTTTGAACACATATTAAATCACATTTAACGATTACCTACACACCGAAGCAAAGGTAAAAACGGCTTCCCTGTACCTACTCGGTTAATGATGGCCAAACTTCGACGAAGATATCCTGAGAAATAAAATAAATCTACCTCTTTTGCTTCTGCTACTGACAAACTAGTATCACCAAAATTTTTATGTAGGTATCCTTGAATACATCCCAAAGATGATTCACTGGGCAAGCGGTGGATGTAGGTATGGTACTTGCAACTATCAATTGTTTTGTTAATCATCACTTCCCTTTAAAAGACAAAGTTAAATGAGTTGCACTCGAAATATGTCGCGTCCATTATAGCAACGCCATGGCGTTCCTATAGAAACAGAATATTACAATGTAGGATGATTCATGTTAAAACGGTCCAGGCCCGAGGCGTCCAACACTTCGTTTTCTTTAGAAAGTATCCAGGGGCGTAGCTAGAGGATATGGCGCCCGGGGCAGTTACCAAATTTGCGCCCCGTGATGACTGACAAAAGTTTCCCTGCTGCTGCCTTTTGCCCATTTTAGCGCACCCCTTGGATGGCGCCCGGGGCACTTGTCCCCCCCTGCCCCCCCCCCTAGTTACGCCACTGAAAGTGTCATGTGATCACCGATCAGCCGTCATAGTAAACGAATTGTTGGATGTCTCTGCCAGAACTCCGGCCGCTCTAGCGTAAGTCAACCTCCTTCCATCCTTTAAGGTGATATTCGGATAGTGATTTCGCCTACGTCAACGCTGCAACAGTAATGTTGTAGTCGCCATCCGAATATCACCTTTATCTTATTTTTCCATTGTGACTTCGCCTGCATATCCGCATTCTGCATTATCGACCCATTAGCTTAGTTTCCAGATTTGTTAACCAAAAGTAAGTACTCGTACTTGTACCATTAATTTTAATTGTATTTTTAAATGTATACCAATAATTCGGCGTAAAGAATAATCACACTTAGACTCCTACCATGCTAAGTTTGCACTGACTTTTCTAAATTAATGGAAAAATTTAAAAATTCACTGAAATTGAAACGTGCGAATCTTTCCATTTCTCGAATTGTCGTATCGCTTGCAGACGTATTTAAATGATAAAAAAAAATTGTATCACACTGGTTTGGCACTGAGAATGCATACATATACTATAGGAGTGCCTTCACGAGGCATTTGGCATGAAAACTTATCGTATTCGAACGGTCACTCATTCACCAGTAAAGTGCGCCAACTAGTCTTCTGCTTATTATCGTCACATCAGCATTTCAATATCATTACAATTGTAAACCATCACCCCCACACCCACTCAGGACTTCAACACGGGCCCGCTGCCGTGGGAAGAGCGAGCGGTCAACGAGCCACCCCCACCCCCAGTGGAGGCTGAACCCCCCATCTTGATACCTGAGGAGAAGCCGGTGTTTCTGGAGGCTATTGATAATCTACCGGAGACCGCTGTTCCGGATTTGGAGGAGACAGGTAACTTGCTTGCGGAGCTTATGTTCCTTTAGGGTGCAACCGGGCAAATGCTTAGATTCAGAAGGGCAGAAAGGAAGACAGACCCAAATTATATAAGCGAAATTCCTCATAGATAATTTAGCAATTAGATGTGTCTTATTAGGGCCTACTTTTATTTTATTGTTGTCATTTTTTTTGTTAGAATCGGATAAAATTCTGGCTCCTCATTCTGGGTGTAATAAATACGACTTCCCAATTTGACAAAAAAAAATTGTCCCAAAAAACAGTGGAAGATTTTTTAGGACACGTTGAAATAGCGCTTATTATGAATTATTATGAAACTCTTTTATCTATCCATCAAATTTTACGAAATCTGACTAAAAAAAATCGTCAACAAAATAATAAACGGGTTATAAATCTTTTAGGTATCGAATTACCCCCTGAAAAGCCAATAGAGGAACCGGCACCAGAAGCAGAGCCGGAAGCTCCAAAAGAGACAGAAGGTGAAGAAGTAGAAGAGATTAAGACCGAAGAGCCGGTTGTAGAGGCGACCAGCAACAGCGAGAGCGAGATGGAGAACAGGATAGCGGAACAGCTGATGAAGAATGTAGAGGGGATGGTTGGTGAGTGTCACTGTATGTGCCATTCCACTATAATAATAAAAAAACACTATGGATTATGGCGTTAAGAGGATAGAGGACGATCGATTCTCCATACAAACGTAGTACTCCTTATCCTTCCGGGATATTGACATTATGGAAAATATTTTCACACAATATAAATACATTTTATGGTATTTTTATACATCTTCATTTTTAGTTTTAATCGTGTGGCAGATGGCAGTTAATTTACTGTGGCTACAAAATTTACTATGACAGTACCGCTCTATCCTATTATAATATATCCTCTTTGCCAATATCAACCTTCATGCATTGTAACAAGGTTCATGATGACGCGCTAGCGCGCCACACACGATAGCCGGGGCGTTTAAAGGACAGTGTCATACATTTATGCCTCTATTTTGGATCAATACCGGAAATACTTATTTTATGGAAAAAGGATATTTCATCATCATCATTTACCGTATTGTATTGAGTCTACACCAGGGACCATTAGTTTGGTCCGATTTTGAAAAATAAGACTGTAATTTTAGTATATAGATTTTAAAAACAGTGGTTAAGTCTTTGGAAAACTGCTGATCTAACCACGCCCATGTTTATCATCAGATCCCAACGCACCACTGGGACAGCAGCTGGCGCAGATGCGCGCGCAGCTGGCGGCGCTGGCGCAGCTGCCCGGCGTCATCCAGCAGACGCTGGAGCTGGTGACCCGCCAGCTTTGCCAGATTACGCAGCAGGTATGTAGACAGTCAATAATGGCCTCCGGAAACTGCTGAGCCGCGCCTGTTCTTCAGACCCCAACGCGCAGCTGACACAGCTGCCAGGCGTCATCCAGAAGACGCTGGAGCTGGTCGCGCGCCAGCTTTGCCAGATTACGCAGCAGGTATATTGAAAGTGATATTTTTACAAATCCGGTTCGAAGGACCAAATAACATACGAAATACGAATATACTATTAAAATAGCCAACGTTTAAGTATGATCAGATATATCCTGACGACACGTCAGTTTTATCAGATCACAGCATACGATTAGATAAGGGGCAAATGGAACGATAATGAACAGAAAGACAAACATAAACAGTGTGCAGATAAAACCTTACGCGGTTAAAACACTGATGCTAATTCGCAAGTCACACACAGTATATGAGCGTCACAGCGCTATGGACATATATCATATCATATCATTTATTCAATGCAACCATGGTATTTAGCAATATTAGCGATGTACCACCCGCACACCCCGCACACCGGAGCGACGTGCGAATTCGCATCCAATGAAAAAACCGCTTTATTTAAATGGCGATGAGATTTAGTAGACATACCGAAACTATATAATTAGTTGTAAGTTAGAAGCATGTGGAGACGCTACCGCAGTGCGAAACCGTAGATAAAAAAGTGTCTAGATGTTTATTCTTCTATATCTGACTTACAGGAAGCTCAGTCTCACCACAAATTGACACAAGAACAGATGGCGATCGAATCTTCAGAGATGATTGAAGGTCAGTAATGTACTATGGACATTACTCTTCTCACAGCAAATTTCGGAAATCGTAATGTACTTAATTTTCAGATTCCAATGAGACCTCTGAAACTATAATCGAAGACGTAACTGAAGATAAAGACGAGACTCAGATTGAAGAAGTCGTTGAAAATGGAATTAAGGAAGACGTGAAAGAAATGAAGACAGTGGTAGAGGTCAAGCAAACGAAAATGGAAGAGACCAAACAAACGAAGATGGAAGAGGTAAAAAAGGTGCAGATGATCAGGAGCGTCGAGGAAATGGAGAAGATGAAAAGGGAAGAGCAGGAAATCTTGGACGAGCAGAGAAGAATCGAGAAGCAGAAGAAGGTATGTCTAGCTTTAAATATATGTTTTATGAAGCCCCAACTGAAACAGTATAATGTCCTGTGATGGGATCTGATGCTGATCTACATAAATATTTAAATGATGTAAAATGAGATCCATTAAAAATTCCTGAATTCAGTCATGAGCTCATGAGTAGTACAGATATGAAATAGTTCTGCCCACTGGTGATTTGGAAGTCTCAGCATCAGCAATAACAATTTAAATTTGTGATATGTTACTTAGCAACATTATCAACCTAAGGTTGAGGAACCTTTCCGGTTACTTTCTAATAATCTATTCTCTCATACACATGTAAAAAGATAACGGCAAACAGGTTCCGAGACAATCCTAATTTCCCTAGTATAAACGAACAAATTCATTGGTTACAATTCAAATCTAAATTGCTAAAATTTATTTTATGTATTTCGTCCCAGTCTTAAGGAACTGGCAATACACTTTTATGATCGACACCAATATTCATTTTACACACTTTTATTACAAAATCTTCTTCAACACTGTAATTTATTATTTCATTACTTTATACAGAAATAAACTTTTCGATACTTTGGAAGATGTCTAGTAATAAAATAAGACGGTATTCAATTTCGGCCTACATTCATATCAGGATGTTTTAGAAAGCCGGTAGCCAAACGTATTGATATGTAATGAGATATCAGACTAGAAAGATGAACATGTTTTCAATGACGCTTGATGATTAAAGGAATATGAAATAATTAAATGTGCAATAACAGGAATTAACGAACGAACTACTTGACCAAGAATACGAAGAGATGCTTCAGGAGACGCCCCACGAGATAGCTCTTAGGTTTATTAATGTGAGTCATATTTGTGTCGATTCGATAGTGCTAGTGTATGTGAGGGCTCACTAACAGGTAGCAAAGTGACGTCAGCGACGTAATAATGACGTAATTATGGCGTCATAATGACTTCGCTGACATCATAATGACGTATAAATGCTGTTAGAAGCTCACTTGGCTTATGCAACTTTTAATAGGAAAAAATCATGGAATATTTATGAGTAGGTCATTTTACATTTTAGCAGAGTTGTAATATGGTATTAAAATCTACATGGTGTAATGTTAGCTATATATCGCGCTGTATTGGCTATTAAATTTCAAGATCATTTCTGTTCGCGTTTGTTTAGTAATGCTTTAAATTTCATCGTCACTGAATGTGTATTGAGCAACAATTCATATTATGAGTTTATGAGTGCATTTTTTTTTTCAACTTCACTACAAGACTAAAATTTTATTTTTTTACTAATGTAAACCCTGCTAGATTCTTGCCTGAAGGCGGCAAGACTCTTTTTATTTTTATTTTCAAGTAATTTTACATTGATCTCAACTGCTGGTTTCAGAAATTTTACCCACTTTACTCAGTCCGAACTTTAAACGAAACCCTTGCATAAATAATTATCAAGACGTATTTTTGTATATTCTTTATCACGCAACCCGAATTTAACGTATGACAGGAACTCTTGGGGAGTATTCTGCTGGATAAAGAGCCCAAACACATGAAACAGAGACCATCGCTGACTTCAGCCTTAGACGGACTTAAAACTGACGGCAAAGAGGTTTGACATTCACATATACAAAACACAAATGCTCATACTTTCTTTGAAAAGAAAAGGGAAACTTTAATTTTCTTATATTAATTGAAGACATAGTTTGAAACACATATATAAATATCGTTATTGTAACACTAGAAACGTTCGAAAGTTTAGCCAGTTAATTTAAAAATAAACATGTAGTCGATTCTAGTCCACCATCTTCTAGGCCGTCAGCTACCAAAATTATCTACAAAACTGAATAAAGAGGCCAGGAAGACATAAACTAAACACTACAATCTGAAAATTGGAAACACCCTCACCCATCGGTCATCAATATCCTTAATAAACCAACATTACAACTTATTAAATAGGTATATAATATTAACTTAACTACTCTAGAAAGTAATGGCGCAACCTCAGCGTGACCAAGAGTCCAGTCAGAAGCAAAAGCCATCGCTAACATCTTCGAACGGACCTAAGAAGGAAGACGGAAAGGTTCGCAACAGTGTGGACTCGTGTCTCGACAACTGTGTAGTATTCATCGATAGTGGAAAATAAAACAAAAGTTGATTAGTTAAATACACTAGGTATCATATTGTTCAGTACATTAAGCGCTACGTCATGCATTAGGTATTTGTCATGGAGTGTTTCTACATTCAATAGATATCTTATCATTTCTGGCTTTCCTAAAACAGAAGGTTTTATAATGATATGTCTCATGCACCACAAACAAATGATTATCCACAACTTTCACAAAATGCTTTTATCATATCTACACAAAGATGTTTAATAAGCACTACATATTGACCATCAAATTTCCCCAATACCTAAATTTTCTAGGAAATTTTACATATATACCCGTGTTATTTTTGATTTCCGTTAATTTTAAGGGGAGATTCTTCAGGTTAAATAAAGTTAATTTCTCTAAGAAACTAGTATTTTAACTCTTACAGTTTTTGAGATATTCAATAAATAAATTTAATTGCTGAGCCTGTGTAAAAGATTCTTCATTGCCTTCAAATTTCATATATTTTTTAAGTTTCGTCAGTAAAGAGTTTTCCATTGATAGCTATTCACTATAAGAAGGTTACTGAGGTGAGTTAGTTTGACAATTCCGACATTACCTACTTTTCTTTTATTATGTGTCACACTAACATTTACGTAACTCTAAAGGACCTTTTACAATGCAATATTAATTTATTTTGTATGAAAAAGAAAAAAAATTTTTTTTTTACAAAAAGCGATATACCAGGTAGCTTCTATTAATGTACCAAGCAACGTGTCGAATTTAACGGAAATAAAAAAAACACGGTTATAGTACCTTAAGAATGAATTAATTTCTACTTCACAACTTTGGGTAACAAATCAAATTATTTTATTAAATATTTTTGATTTGGTTTTTTAAGTAGCCACCACAGTAGTAGTTTTTTAAGACGCCGTTTTCGAATCCGACCTTCACCACTGGAGGACATTGTCTGTTTTTTTTCATTAATATATGACACATATTTTAGTTTACAATTTCTACTTTAATTATTTTATGCATCCTAGAACTAGACTAGACGTTTTCAGGAGTACCAAAATTCTCATCAATATTTACGTCCGGGAACCGAAAACACTAGAGTGAACACAAAGTATAGTCGAGATCTGCTAACAGGCTGATTCTGCAAAAATCCCTTAGATTTCATGTCAAAACCTAAACATGTTCCTAACCACACTTCCCCAACCTTGACCCCAAAACAGGAACTAATGGCGGACCTCCAGCTAGACCAAGAGGCAAGACAGCTAAAGCAACGGCCTACGCCGCGCGTCGGCAAGCCCAAGCCCGTCTTTGGGCCTCTCACGCCGTCTGAGAGGCCGGTGGTGTTGCCTGGAGGCCGAAAGTGGAGGAAACCTAAAGACGCGTACAATGATGCGTTCATCGCCGAAACATTGACCGCTCAGGCTGAGCTGATACAAGGAAAAGCGCTGGGGTACTGTTTATTAGTTATAAGTTATTTTTAATAGAATAGAACACTAAAAAAAGACTAGATTTAGAACATATTTTATTCCACATTATTAGTATTTGTCTAATTTTCTGACATTTTCATTCTGTAGAATAGAAAAACTAGATTCGAATCATTTATAAAATGAAATAGAACTGAATTTCATTAAATTAGTATATTTCTTCAGTCATTTAGATTTAATTTAAAATTGTATCATCAGTACGATAGTACTTAAATAAAAATATTATATACTAAATGCGAATTATAAAGCATTTCAAAGTGATTGGATAAAAAATATGTATTGCACGAATTTTAACGGTCTGTCACACAAAATTTGATTATTGATTAGTCTTAAGGGCAAGCTCGGTTCTCCATACAAACGTAGTTACACTATTTTTTAAACGACAAGCTAGATTACTCTGAAACTTAGTACTTGCAATAGGATAAGGTATATCTAGGTCTGAAATTAGTTTATGAAGCTTCAGATACCAAAGTAAAAAAAATTACAACGAATTTATGTTTTTCATACAAAACTTGTTTTTGCTCTATTTCGATTGTTTTATATTAAACTAATTTCAGACCTAGATATACCTCATATCATTGTATGTGCAAAGTTTTATTACAATCCAACACGTAGTTTTAAAATGAGAACGGAACTTCGTTTGTATGGGAAGGTGAAATTCGGCCGAGCTTGCCGGGAACTATTAAACTTTTTTCGTTTTTTCGTTTAACAAGCTATGGTCATCATTGTGTAACAGATTGTGTCGCCATTTTCTATTTTATTCATGTGTTTCATTTTTATAGGAATACATACGAAAGCGTTCACCTGCCATACGACGAGAGGTTGGTCATTCCCATACACATAATATAGCAGCTCCACATTTATAATAAAGATACGTATTTTTATTGCTCAAATTAATTTAACACTGCCCATAAAATCGGTGTATTTTTTTAAATATTTTCCACATTCATAAAATTTAATATAGGTAATTCATATTTTTTTTATTATTATTTAATATCCTGTTTAAAATAAAAAAGAGCAAAGTTTTACTGTTTCATACAAAAGAGTTAAGTGAAAGCACTGTAAAGGAAATGCTTAACTATGACAATATACCTATGTGCTTTTGTGAAGAATAATCTTTGTGAAGTGCTTAACAAATGACATTGTATCTATCAGTGTTGACCGAAACGTTAATGCAATTAACCATTAACCAGTACAAATTGAACCGTAAACTGTAACCGTCCGTTACGGCTTATGGTTCAATTTGATTACATCGTGTCATATGTACACTAAAACTGACTCAGGACGAATTTAATACTTTGATCTGTCAAATTGAATCGGTTTGTAATTCAAGACCTCTCTTCTCAACGATCCCGAAACACGAAAACCGCCGTCGCATCGCTCGCTCCGAAGCTTGAGCTCAAAACCCAAAATCAAACCATACCAAGTGTCCAGCACAAATAGAAGCTTGTCTGTCGACTCCAGCCTATGAGGTTGCTACATTCATCATCGAAAAAACCAAGATCAGGGGCTCCTGGAGAAAGTCTACCACGTCATCAGGTCAGTCCCAAATTACGGTCTATGCTAGACTATAAACTACATTTCCCCAACATACTTGTAAATTGAACCGTAAACTGTAACCGTCCGTTACGGCTTATGGTTCAATTTGTACTGGTTAATGGTTAATTGCAATTAACGTGCGGCCAACACTGGTATCTATACAATGTTTATGTGTAACCAATTGTAACACATTATTTAACACTGGTGGGTTTCTTGATACGAATCGGGCATATTTACTTTTCAAATGTAACTACAAAATAACGCTTAGCTTTGGTTGTTTTAGTTGTTTACTAACGAATATAAAATATTACAATATGCTTTTTAACGATTCCGCTTTATACATAGCTTGGTATATTTTGATAGAAATGTTTTTTTAATTACAATATGTAGAGCTGCTACATCGCTTTAAGGTCTTTGTAGTGTTTATTTGCGACACAGGGATCTTTTATCGTTATTCATGTACAGTTGTATTTGTATAATAGATATTAATGTTGTTTAATTTTTGGAACGTCATATGAACACAATCACGGTTATAGCTTTAATTTCTAGGTATTGCTAATTTAAAAAAGGATGGTACTTTTATTTCAACAAACTGTTTCATATGGAGTTCAAAAAGTTAAATATCCGCTTAATTTTACATTTATATGTAAATATTTAGTTAGTGTTAATAAATTTATTCCTTTGTGGCGTTTAGAATATGTGTTATGCTTATTCAACAATGTTAATTTCGTGTTCGTATTTCGTTAATCTAAAAGCAAAATCAAGGTTTAATTTTTTATCGTGTGTAAGTGTAAGTCAACATGTCAAATACGTATATCCCACATGTGTATTAACTTGTGTATAGGCGTTAGGCGTTCATAAGGGTTTCATGTCCATTATTTATGTGTCTTTTACACACTTCATCTCTTCAGAATTCGTAATATATTATTATTCACAACGACGGGACTTAATCGCGTAAAATAAGTTTTATATTTACCTCCGACGTTGCGAGGACGGTATTGTCCCCGTGGTCTCGGAGAAGACCTAAGTCCCGTCGTTGTGAATAATAATGAGTAAAAATCGTGAAAGTTTAAATCAGTGTTCTTAATATATGTTGTTGTGTAAATTGTGTTGTAACGTGAATCGTTTGGTGTCACTTGGCTGTTTCTCGCTTATTGTTAATTTGTAATATTTTTGTACATTTGTAATATTTTGTAATACTTAACTTAATTCGTAATATTTTTCTACATTTGTAAAAGTGTGTAATAACTTAACTGTTTTGTGTTATATTTAGCAGGATATGTTTTATTGATACTCGTACAATCTACTGATTTGTGTTTAGTGTTGTTAAATATAAACTGGTACATTATATGGGACACCTTAAATCAAATACATATAATTCATTTGCAAGGAATCCAATTGCTTACATGCTTACATATATATACAAACCCAAGAAAACTCTACATACATTTACATACCTACAAGACCAAGAAGATATTACCACGAATAACAACCGTATGTGACATTGGAAAACCATATATAAGTAGGAATTTATGCTTGCGATTTTTAATACTGTAAAAAATAAAATGTTTTTTTTTTATATTTGAGCTCTTATCCGGTGATTTTGTCAGTTCACCTGAATTAGCTCTACTATAGTTATAGTGACGTGCGTAAACGTAAAGCATAAGTATATTACTTTTGCGCCCACTTTATTGTTTAGAAAAAAAAAACTGATAGACGCAAAAAAACTCACCAGTAATATGAGTGTCCCATATATGTACTAGGGTACTAATGTCTGTGTGTGTAAGTGTTGGTTTTTGCGTTTGTTGCATGTGTGCGTGCGGCAGATCGAAAACTGGAACAATGTGTGGCCGTGGGGCGACGTCCAGAGGGGTATTAGGAAGTATAGGTAAGGTTCTAGGTAAATTCAATTACCCACTTAAAGGGCAAGAAACAGACCTATATCTGGATTACTTAGATACCTATCGGTTTAAAATTATTGCATTTTGTACTTATTTAACTACTATCTGTCAAAGATCCTATAGCACAGTTTTTAATATGTGCTTATGTTTAAAATAACTCGATTGATGTACTCGTAATATAATCTGCCCCTTGTCTCTGTTGTTATAATAGGTCCTTAGCGTAACAGCATTTCAAATCAATGCTTATAATTTTATATTTTTTACAAATTTTTCCTTTATAAAAAATCTTCTAAAACTCAAACGTTCCAGAGAATCGAACTGCCACTTGGTAGACTTCCATATCCTACGTGACACTGTGATAATGGCTTTAGAGCAAATAATAGAAGTGAGTTTTTGCTTTCCGTTGTTTTAAACGCATTGCATGTATGTGCCATAATATACTAAATCTACGATTTACCCATTCTTTCTTAACCTGATTGGGAAAGCGGAACACTGAAGTATAATACTCGTATTTAACCCAGGTAAATCATAAATAATAAAGTGTTTAAAAAAAAAACTTATACTACGGTTACCCACTTTCTTATACTATGGTTTCGTGTTTCATCTGAACGTAATAGCCGTCGCATTTACGTATTAGTTCGCAAAAAACGTTTGAAGTAATGTAAAAATTAAAGTGCCATGGATTTTTATATGCTCTGTTTTGCCAAAACTCGGTATAAAAATCTAGAGACCCATATTGTAGGTTTCTACGAACCATAGTCATGATATGCATTACACTTGGGGTAACATAAGCTAAAAGAGTACATAGATAACTGACAATTGTTATTTCACTATTACATACGTATTTCCATTTCCACATAGCTGCTGGATTTTTTTATTTAGCGTAATACGTGGCGCTTCGTTGGTGGAGCGTTACAAAGCGGCCCTTTTATTACATAATGCATACTCTAATTAAATAAACTGTAGGTCTATAAGTCGGATTACCCTAGATTGTAATAATCTATTACTATCAGAGACTGTTTGTTTTTAAATAAAGAAAAAAAAATTACGAAAACGATTTTTGCTCAGTTGATATCTGGGATTTTGGGTTCCATTTTCATCAGAATTCCAAAATAAAATGGTGGATGGGTGTTCAATATAAGCGTTATTTTGCTGTATGTCCTAATAAAATCTTTTTCTCCAAAAAATTATGGTATTTTCGTAACTTAACATATGCCTTTTTATTGTACCAAATTGGAATTTCGTATTTATTTCGCCCAGAACGAGCAGCTCTTCAAAATTACCAAATTTTACGAAACACTGAGGAAAAAAAATACAAAAATTAGCCCATCTATTCCATGGCTTGGCTTAATAATTTAAGCACAAACCATTACTCGGCTTCCTTCATTCTTAAAAAAAAACTTAAAAGAGTAGTCTCATAAAAGACACTGTAATACGAGGGTTTTCATAAAAAATGGTACCATTTACTTTTTTTCGAAAAACCATCACCCTTTGGGTTATTTAGACTCAAAATCACGAGTACTATTGTATGAGACAAAGAAACAAAGTGTCCCCAGTTTTTCATACAAATTTTGGGTGTCAGTTTTGTAACGGTCCATACAAAATGTATGTGAAAATGCGTTACAAAACTCTCTCTGTTTGAGGACATATTTTTTTCTTTTTAAATCGTTAGTCCACGTGATTCTGAGTAAAAATAACCCAAAGTTAATGGATTTTCGAAAAAAGTTATTAGTACACTTTTAAGTGAAAATGCCCATACTCCTGACCTGCTAGCATGAGTTGCGTTGTCGCGCGCGACTTCAAGTATGGACTCGCGCGAGAACGCAACTCATGCTAGCCGGTCATGTGGTAAACGAAAGTAACACAGTACCTTCATACAGGGTGAACTTCATGAAGTACGAAAAGCCGCCGATCACAACGGATCATCTGAAGAACTCCGAGGTGTACAAGATGATCCATGGCATGGAACAGGAGCCAGTAAAGCGGGTGGAGTTACTGACACCCGTGATCTCTGAAGCTGACTACAGAGAGGTATCATACTATTTATAGCTACTAAAAAACATCACGGGCATCAGAAGCATTATTCTTATTTTGTGTAAACAAACACAGCTAAAAAGAAAAAAAAAACAAGGTAAAAACCAAATCACACACTAAACATTGTTGCAAATATCTCCTCGAAAACTATGGTGAAATTATAAAATAATACAATGACAGCACTAAATGAGAAATACGCTAAAACATAAACGGATGCATTTGATCCTACCGACTGCGATAATATGTATTTATAGGGCGATATAAAAATGTAAATAAGATAACATAACATAAAATATATTTATTCATGACGATCACAACACATGTACGAACATGTACAGACACCAACAACAAGAAAAGAAGAAATCTTTAATGTGCATCACGAAATGGACCCAACTCAGCATATTGCTAGCTATAAAGCCAGCGCTGATCTTCCGTAGTCCCCATTCGGCGATGCCACGACAGATAACACATAAAGATACATATTTAAACATTAAAAAATACACAAAAGGAATAATTAAGAACAAACAAATTTTGTAGGTAAAAACAGAAAATCTCAACAAATTATTTTTAATTACAAACACCACTAATGCATTGTAGTATGTACTTTGATCATGCGCTAATAGTAAGCAAAATAGTCAAAATAGGCTCAAAAACATAAATAGACGCATAAAATCACTAACGCTCACTTACGACTAAGCTAAAAAACATAGATAATACAGATAGAGGCAGGAATTAAAATCGCTAACTACACTCACAATTTCAAAAGTCTTTGAATCTACAACGCATACAACAAGAAAATAGTAAAAGCATTGTTAAGAATAAATCAGTAGTAGTTTAAGAAACACTCGTAACACTACTCGTAGGCCGTCGTGCAAGATAATCTGCTAACATACTAGACTAATAATTAAGCCTTTAAACCACAGACCTAAAATTTATGCTTACTTTAAACATATACTATAAATGCACTGCTTAGTTAGTATTGCGTGTTGAACATGTTAATTTCAAAGTTAAAGACAAGTCGTATTAATTAGGGCATTTTCTATTTAAAGTTGAACCCCTAACTTGCATTTTAGATTTTGCAATATTTGTATTTTATCTACTCAGAATCACGAGCTCTTTCGATTTTAATACGAGAAGTGTCCCGAAAATTCCATACAATTTTTTTTACCGTTTTGTTACGGTTAAAGAATACCGTATTAAAAAATGGAACCAAACTGACCAAAAATTTTGAAGACATATTTTTTCTTAGTTAAAATGGAAAAAACACGTTATTCTGGGTAGAAATAATACTTATAAAAATTTCCAATTCTAACACAAACATTTTTGGTACAACTTCAAATAGAAATGCCCATTAAACATTAACCATTGTTAATACGAAGCTGCCCAGCAAGCTGGAGTACCTGAAGGACTCCGAAGTGTACAAGATGATCCATGATGAAGAGAAGGAACCACTGCGTGGAGTGAAGATGCTTCAATACGTCATCGCTGAAACTCGATACCAAGAGGTATACGGGCATTTTCACTTAAAAGTGTACCATTTGCTTTTTTAACTAAGTATCCACTTTTGGGTTCTTTCGCCATCGGATCGCTTTTATGTCTCTTTATCACTATTCCATATTATGGATGGTATAGAAAGGATGCCAATCTCTTATGGCAGAATTGTTGCAAAAGTGACCGCTTTCAGCTTTAAATAATAGTTCCTAATCCTCTCCAGTGGCGCTAGTTAGGCTCTGGGACATAAGTATAACATGAACCATATAAGGCAACAAATAACCCGGCCAAATTACGTAGGTTGTTTTTGGTAGTATTTCGGTGTATGGTGGCGCCGCCTAATTACTGTTTTTTGATGGACACTTTTCATACATAGAGATTTGGCTCCTTTATATAGTCTCCATGATTCCATATTAGTGCATCAGTGACAGTTGCGTTTCGTTCGCTACGTAGCGTTGGCGATTAGCATGTTGTCTACGGGCTCACGAGGACTATCGAATTAAAAACCGACCAAGTGCGAGTCGGACTCGCGCACGAAGGGTTCCGTACCATAACGCAAAAAACGGCAAAAAAATTCACGTTTCTTGTATGGGAGCCCCACTTAAATATTTATTTTTCCCCTCACTAGCTCGGAAAGCCGTCTTTTATCCTTTAAAACAAGCGGGGAAAAACGCATTTTATCCACTAGTGGGGAAAGTAATTTAACCTTGGATGGAGCGTGTTTAAGTAGCTTTTGACAGATAACAAAACGTAAAACGCTTATAATAATGGTTTGTTCGATATTAATTATCATTAAATAAATGGTTTGAGTATTTAATAAAAAATACCAAATTTAGCTTTATTTAATTATTTTAAGTCATAAACCTTAAAATTCCATAAAAACCTTTGTTCTTTTATAATGATGTTGATCATAATTCTGAACGCACAAGTTGAGTCGATGCAATTTCAAAACGCATCATTGACATTTCATACGTCAGAAATGTCAACATTGTCAACAAAAAATTTACTTAAAAACTTCTCACGTAAAAGTACATAATTTCCAGAGTTTTTTGTTATAATATCGTAAAAAAATGAGTGATTCCAGTTGATGAAGATGATCTAACGCCTGTGGATGTTGCACCTTCCTCGCTATAGTGAGGGGAAAAGTTTTGTGTTACACACGGGTGCAAATGTATTTTACTTCTCGTATGTTAAAACACTCGCTACGCTCAGGATTCTATTTTAGAACCACTCGCTTCGCTCGTGGTTAACTATAGAATCCTTTCGCTTGCTCGTGTTTCAATTCCACACTCGCGGGTAAAATACAACTTTGCACCCTTGTATAACAAATAACTATTATTCTGTTTTTAGAATTTTTTGTTATAGCGGCAACAGAAATACATCATCTGTGAAAATTTCAACTGTATATGTAGCTATCACGGTTCATGAGATACAGCCTGGTGATGGTGACAGACAGACGGACAGTGAAGTCTTAGTAATAGGGTCCCGTTTTTACCCTTTGGGTACGGAACCCTAAAAAAAAAGTGTCCCAAACAAAAATTACAGTTTTCTGACGGTTTATCACATACATTTTGTCACAAAACTGACGCCAAAAATTTGTATTGAAAAACTGGGGTTATTTTTTTATTATTACAATCAATAGTCCTCGTGATTCTGAGTCGAAATGACCCAAAACTTATTAGTTTTTCGAAAAATAAGTATATGGTAGGTACAGAGGTACACTAGATACACTTTTTTCTGAAAACCCCCATACTCGTACCGCTGAATAGGTGCCGCATTTATTAAGAGCGCGAGGTCACTACACGTGTACAAATTTACTTGTTAGATGCTACGCCGCTAGCAACCCTGCTTAGTTGCATCTATGGTTTGCAATCCGGATCCGAAATGTATGAAATTATCTAGATCCGGATCCGCAGATCTTCCCATACATTTCGGATCCGTCGTGCAAACGCTAGTTGCATTCTTATACCACACTTATACCATAGAGTAACTTATACTAGAGCGGTACTGTCATAGTAAATTTTGTAACCACAGTAAATTCACTGCCATCTATCGACACACTTTAAAACTAAAAATGAAGATTTATAAAAATACGATAAAATGTATTTAAATATGGATAAATGTTTTTTTTATTTGCATTAATTATTTTGATGATTTTGACCCATGTTCTTTCACTGATATGCGTTAAAATTGTTAAATAACAAACGAAACCGTCAACGCCATCTATACGACAGTAGGCCAAAGCTAGTAGCGCCCTCTGATCGAGAATCAAATTTTCTTGTTTTTCGAGGCACGTTTTCTCCTTAGACTGTATCCATCTATTATGGAGTTATATCTATCTTTGCTTATACACATATTAAACTTCAACAGCCCATGTAAAAATCTATTTAGGTATTTTTAAGTCGTGGCTTATTAGTGCGAGAGAACCTATATGTGGTGACCACGAGTTAGCTCCATTTAGTAGTTGAGGTGATTTGTGACTCATATATTTCGCAAACCATTGGTAAATACTCGCATAGTATTTAGTTAGTACTTAGTAGTGCCATTTGATGGACGACCGGTTTGGCCTAGTGGGTAGTGACCCTGCCTGTGAAGCCGATGGTCCTGGGTTCGAATCCCGGTAAGGGATTTTATTTGTGTGATGAGCACAGATATTTGTTCCTGAGTCATGGGTGTTTTCTATGTATTTAAGTATTTATATATTATATATATCGTTGCCTGAGTACCCATAAAACAAGCCTCCTTGGGCTTACCGTGGGACTTAGTCAATCTGTGTAAGAATGTTGCTATAATATTTATTATTATTTATTTATTTATTTATTTATTTGTCAGATCTCGACACGTCTTTATACTCAATATAATACACTTACCACAATAACATAATATGTAATAGTAAGATTTAAATAGACTGAGCTTTAGCCTGAATTATTATTGATTAACAAAATATGTGCCGTAAAACCGTCCTACTTTGCACCAATTTTTGCTCAATTTTAAGAAAATTTTGAATAACTTTTTAAAATGCTCATTATTAAATATTTAGACGAATTGAATATTAAGAAGAACATCTTATGTAACATATTTTATCGGTAAATCAACTTTATGAAATGTTGTTTTGTATAAAACGAAGCTATGAATAAGGAGCACAAGATACCCATTGTTTGGGGTATTTTTGCTCTACCAATAGTTTACTTAGGGGTACAAAGTTACCCCATTGTGCGCCAAATTAATAGGCCCCGCCAAAAAAGAGAAATTAATTTTATGACTAATGTAGCAATTGAAAATATAAATACAATTTAGTTTATCTGAGTATATAAATAATACCATAAAATATTATGTTTGAAAATATTAGACGTTAAGTCCTTTTTTTGAACTGGAGCATAGTTACCCACCAGGGAGCAAAGTAGGACCATTTTACGGTGGATAGATTGTATAATTCTTAGATTTAAGGACCTAGATTTAAGGAACTTAGCATGTATGTTCAAATACAATTATATTGTTCATAAATAAATAAATACAATACATAAAGGTGTAAAGTAGTGCCAACTATTGTAGCTATCTCTATTACGTTTTCTTCTATATAGTATTTTTCAAACACGTAGGGCACGCTGACCTGTATCAATTTTGCGAAATTTGGCGTTACTACTGTTACTAGGTTATAAATTAAATATATGGAGATGACACCTGTCACCCTACCCATAGTTTTAAAAATACTACAATTGAAATCTCGAACTTTAACGCTCGACAACCTCCTTACCGCATAATATCGGGCCAATAAAAAATCGATTATTTACGTATGCAAGCATAGCAATATTTTGTCGACTAACAAAACCATTAGATTCATTAGCACAACATATTGTTAAAAAAACACTTTTACTAGCATTATATTGTCAAAAGCACTGTACAGTCACCTACAATAATATGTTACTCTTCGAAGGCGCAAAAATATGTGACACACTTATGACTCTCCCGATACGACCTTCAAGAAAAGAGCGTACTCCCATCTAATAGGCCGGCAACGCACTTACAACCCCTCTGGTGTTGCGGGTGTCCATGGGCGGCGGTAATCGCTTACCATCAGGTGATCCGTCTGCTCGTTTGCCTGCTATATCATAAAAAAAAAAAACAAATAAGATTGTGTCAGATATTTTTGCGGCATTCGTTGTGTAACATGTTATTGCAGGTGAATGTACCCATGGTTAATTTCGGAGACTCGTAATTAAGGTTTTATATTTTTATTTTTCAGAAGTGCCGCTCCGTCACTCCTTCAGCCGACATGACACGCTAATTATTTTCTACTCACTGTCTCTATCTTTTTTTGTTTTGTATTGTCCCTTCCATTGAATAATTTGTACTCGTGCCAATTTAAAATAAATATACTGTTGTAACTTCTAAAATTAGTTGTTTTACTTTTTAGGGTTCCGTACCCAAAGGGTAACAACGGAACCCTGTTACTAAGATTCCGCTGTCCGCCTGTCTGTCTGTCACCAGGCTGTATCTCATGAACCGTGATGGCTAGACAGTTGAAATTTTCACAGATGATGTATTTCTGTTGCCGCTATAACAACAAATACTAAAAACAGAATAAAATAAATATTTAAGTGGGGCTCCCATACAACAAACGTGATTTTTTTGCCGTTTTTTGCGCAATGGTACGGAACCCTTCGTGCGCGAGCCGAAGAGAGAGAAGAGAGATTTATTATTATTAGTACATATAGATATACTCGAGCCGTTGCGATTTAACTACACTCTCGTTTGCAATATTTTACTTACGCCCCATGTTGCACAATGTACTATTTCAAGGTTGAAATTAAAAAAGAAACAACAATAAACAGTGATTATATATATTGCAACTATATACCTATACACTTACATGTAACTTGGTAAAGCGCTTAACATTAAGGTCAAGAATTCAATTGTTTCGTAGTAATATCTAGAGGACTAGGACTAGCCTATCTTAAAAGTCAGACTTAATTTAACCCTTCAACTTCCAAGTTAAATTTGCCAGTCAAAAAACGACCTTGAAGTTTTAACGATAGAATTGAATTTAAGCTTAGAATAAATTTAAAAGTGGAAAAATTACTGCCTATAATTACTGCCTGTTATTATAGTGGGAAGATTTGCTGACTATGGATGAGGTCTTGGTGGCTCAGTTGGCAGAGCGCTGGAGTATCGATCCAGAGGCCGTGAGTTCAAGTCTCACCCAAGGCAGTAATTTTTCCACTTTTAAATTTATTCTAAGCTTAATAGCATCGATCACAGACGTTTCTGCTTGTTAAAAATTGAATTGAATTTAGACTCATTTTTGGCCCAATGTCGCGTCAGTGGAGAGCGACGGGTTAAACTAAAGATTACAGTTATCTTAAATCGAGAATAGCGTAAGTTAAGCAAATAAGACTTTCTCGCCGTTGACACACTGGCTGAACCAAAGGGAATTAAGTAGACAGAGTGTTCATACATCAGTTTTGTTACCAAAACGACTATTATTTACGTAGTCGACATCTAGCGTCAAGTAGCGGAACTCAGTACTGCTACTCGACAATAGGTGTCGCGGCAAACGGAAAGTCTAATGCTGAACGTTTTTCAGCTAATATTATAACCGGATTAAGCGGAACTGCATTTTCACCTCCTGCTTATAATATTAGTTATAAATTGTTGTGCAAATACACTTTTCGTCAGTCGCGACACAGGTGACATCTAGTGTCGAGTAGCAGTACTGATAGTTCCGCTACTTGACGCTAGATGTAGGCTACGAAAATAATAGTCATTTTTGTAACTAAACTGATGTATGGAGTGAGCACTATGTCTTCTTAATTATCTTTGGCTGAACTAAAAAAATATGTCTTCTGTATCGGAAAGTTAAGGATACACTTTCAGGAGTCGTAGCACGGTACGCTTATCACCATGCCTGTCACGTTCTAACAAGTATGTGAGTGCGAAAGTGACGGACTTAGTGATAGGGGAAACCATGCTGCGCGGGCTGGTTATGATTTGGGTAAATCGAATATCGACATTTTCTTGTCACTCGTTGCTATAGTGACAGTCACGGGTCCCCTTTAAAACCCTGCGTTTATGATATTTAACATAACTAGAGTCAGACCAAGACGAGTCTGCAACGATTTTGATAGCACACGCAGTGCAAGATGTTATTTAAAACGTAAAACTTCTATGAAATTATGACGTATAAGCGCACTGCGTGTGCTATCAAAATCGTTGCAGACTTATCTTGGTCTGACTCTAAACGTTCATTTTTACGGCAGTTATAAGCCCTTACTATAATGGGACATCTACTTGAAATTTTACTTACGTGAGTAGGGACAAAGCTATTTGTGACATTTTCAACCAAAAGGCACCTGGTCGCTTGTCAATAAGGTTGATTTTCAATTAAAGCTATATGGAAATAACGCCTTATTTACAACCGACGATAAGTACCCTTTTGATTGAGAATAGCACATTTATGATATTCATCTCTCATTTTGTTGTATAGCTGTGTCCCTACTTACGTAAGTAAAACTTACAAGTGTATCTTAAGCGAGGTTTAGACTAGCAAGAACTTTTGAATGCAGTTTACCTTAGTAGTCAGCAATGTAACGTAAATTGTATGCAAGTTCTTGCTAGTCTAAGTGCCAGTTGCACCATCCGCACTTGACAGACTGATCAACGTCACCCGGCGCGCCGCGGCGGTTTACTATGAAACTTTCCATACAATAAAATTTAGCGAACTCTTTAACGATGTCAAACAGTTTGGTGCAACCGATCCTAAACCTCGCTTTAGGCCTTATGTATAACATTTCTTCTAACAAACTATGCTACTATTGTCTCCAGGCAGACGACACAGAATAACAAAAAAATAGTTGATCCACCCATTTATGTACATCGACCTTAACTGCCAGGCTAGCACATGATTGGCGCGAGTATCTCGCCGCGACAGACTACCCGTCCCCCTTTAATTCATACAGTAAGTAAAGGACGAGTAGTCTATCTCGCGGCGAGATACTGTCGCGCCAATCATGTGCTCGGCCTACGTCCCGACATACCTAGTTAGCATTTGTATCAAATTTGTGTGCATTATCACCAATGTTCTTAACTTTCGGGAACAGAAAAGAAAACACAATCTATAGGTATATGACATTCTTAGCTTAATATAATTCACATCAAAATAGCACATCGATTTATTACCTATGCGTAAGTAACAGTATACCTACTAAACTATACAATAAAAGTGAAATATAAATACATATAATTTAATCTTTATATCTAATATTTTTGGGTGTTCAACAATTTACTGATTTTGCAAATAACCCTTTGAGAGCCACGCCGTATCGTGCGCGTCGCGTCATTGTGAACTTTGTCGGTAATATAGTCTGGCAAGCCCAATTTGTCAGTAAATAAACCAATAAAACTATACCTAATCCCTTTCTTTTGAATAATAGTACTAGCTAAAGACAAACTCTATCTATGTTTGAAATGAAACAGTCCCTGGCCAAACCAAAGAGAATTAAGTCGACAATAGATGTCGCGGCAATCGGAAAGTCTAATGCTCAACGATTTTCAGCATATTATAACCAGAGCAAATTTATTTTCAACTCCTTCTGCTTATAATGTTAGTTACAAAGATACATATAACTCCGTAATAGATGGATACAGTCTAAGGAAAAAACGTGCCTCGAAAATCACGAAATTTTGATTCTCGATCAGATGGCGCCACTAGTTTTGGCCTACTCTCGTATAGAGGGCGTTGACTGTTTCGTTTGTTATTTATAATTTTAACGCATACCAGTGAAAGAACATGGGTCAAAATCATATAAAAATAATTAATGCAAATAAAAAAAACATTTATCCATATTTAAATACATTTTAACGTATTTTTATAAATCTTCATTTTTAGTTTTAAAGTATGTCGATAGATGGCAGTGAATTTAAAGTGGTTACAAAATTTACTATGACAGTACCGCTCTATCTTATTATATCCTCATTGGTTAGTTATAAATTGTTGAACAATACACTTTTCATCAGTCGCGACACATGTGACATCTAGTGTCTAGTAGCAGTACTGATAGTTCCGCTACTTGACGCTAGATGTAGACTACGAAAATAAGTCTTTTTGGTAACAAAACCGATGTATGTAGTGAGCACTATGTCTTCTTATCTCTCATTGGCTAAACTATGTATACCGACTCAGAATGCATTGACGTTAGGTTGTGGCCGCGCGCGTCTGTTGACGTCTTTGGCGGTCAAAGTGTTAAATACTGTGAGCTAGTTAACCAATTACTAGCTACTTCAACTTCATGAACATGGTGCTTGTAACTGTGCTGTAATATCGGGAACCGTTTCCCGTAATTTTATTTATCTGTATCTATCTAAATAGTCAACATGCCAATCGCTTACGCTCTGTAGCGATCGCAATTGTCACTGTCGCACTAATATGGAAGAGTGATAGAGACACAAAGCGTTTCGTTGTCGTAGCGATAGCGATTGTCATCCTTGGCCGGCTTAAATGATTTTGCTATTTCTACGCCTAGGCCTATCTCAGTGCTCTATTCATTGTGCGATCTAATCAAATTCTAATCGTTAAGCGAGGTTTAGACTAGCAAACTTTTGAATGCAGTTTACCTTAGTAGTCGGCAATGTAACGTAAATTGCATGCAAGTTCTTGCTAGTCTAAACCTCGCTTTATATAATTGCCAATCGTTAAATTGGCAAGTCACAGCCAACCCCTGTTTATTCCCCATATTTACTTGGTCGAGTTTTGCAATAACTACACGAAACAATTATTTAAAAAAAATCGCAAATTTTAAGTAAATATTTAGTGGAGACCATTTGGTGAATAAAAAAAAAAACATTAAATTTTTAGGTGAGTACGTCTCATTCGGCTAAAAACAGGCCAGTTGCAGAATTGCTATAGATTTAACAGGTTTTTTTCAGGCCATAGAAACAGGCAAATATTTGCCACGGTACGCATAACCATCTTATGTTACATGGACAAATCTAACTTATATTTTATCACACGGTAAATGATTTCGAATATTGCTATGCGTCGGGCAATATTACTATACGTATTATATATTATATTTAATTAAAAATGGGCGGTATAAATGGGAGTATACATATATTACTACATTTACTACGAAGTATAATATTTATGAGTAGGTAAATAGGTGTAAACCTTTCTTGTGTCCTCTATTTTTTATGATAACTATCAGTAAAGTAGATTAACTTTTATATTTCTAATGACGTCGCAATGCACAATTCGAAACAAGAATTAATATATGTATAACATAAATAAATAAAATAAATGTCAATAAAATAAATGTCTAAATAAATGTCTGTATCAGGTATGTGTATGGCCTCCGTAAATACGACCACATTTCTAATTTTCGTAAGCAGCTCGGGTGGTTACCGATCCGCCAGCGCAGGGATGTGCATGTTCTGTCGTTGCTTTTCAACATACTCTTCAACCCCTGTTCCCCATCTTACCTAACCGAGAGATTTAACTATCTGGCTGAAGGAAGTGATCACCGCTTACGTTCTAGTGCTAATCTTACGCTTGCTATCCCTTCGAATAAGTCTCGAACGTACGCAAATTCATTCACAGTGCGCGCGGTGAAGTTGTGGAACGAGTTGCCCCTGTCGCTCAAACGGTCCCGGTCTGTAGCATCACTCAAAGTTAATCTGAAAAAGCTTTGGCTTTCCCACGAACTGTGATTTGGTTGAGTGCTAATATATATATATTATTTTTATATATATATATATATTTATTTAATATTTATTTAGTACTATATATTTATGTATGCTAGTACATATTTATTTTATTGCATAATGCAATTGATGTATTTTAGTTATTCGTAGACGTTAATATTGTAGTTTTCCTTTTTAAATATTATTGTACGTTCTGTAAGTTTGTCTATCTATCTAATTCGAATTTTCCACTCATTTACTCTAAGGTTAGCTGGAAGAAATCCCTTATAGGGATAAGCTCGCCTTTGTACCTAAATTTATATGAATTTCATGTTATCAATTTTTGTTTTGTACAATAAAGTGATTTACTACTACTACTACATATTACATGACGTGTCAAAACCAATAAAAAACAAAACACTAACACAACATTCATAAGCAACATTTATTTTTAATTCATGAAACAAAGTTGAGTAAGGCCACAAGTATCACAAATCGGATATTTGTTAAATTAAACGTTAATTTTGACAATACATAGTGTATTTTCATTTGACAATTTCAGAACCTTTCTTCGTATAATTATAAATATCAATACATCAATACAATACAATACAAATGATGGTAAGGTTCTATCACAAATGCACCAAATAAGAATCGCAAATTTTGACAATATAATTTGACATATTTATAATTGTGGTCCTCTTCCTTCCTATCTTTAACATTAAGGCTCTTTGTACAAAGACAAGTAAACAATACCGATTTCTGATTAAAAATAATGTCCCTAAATCGACTCTATAAAACTTGCTAATACAAATCCAAAAATATACAAGGTTAGTGGAGATATGTTTAAGATGTTCGGCATCGTGTTTTAATTAGGAAAAATTAGAAGAAAAACTTTTTTGACACGAAAAATTTGTGTACTTTAAAAGCTTAACCTGACCCATAAAATATTTTTTTCCTATTCAGAACACGATACGGAATTACCGAAAATGCCACGAATTCTCACTATTTTTGTTACACCTTGTATTAAACCAAAGGTGACTAAAACATTTTTATGTCACAGCAACAAGTCTATATTAAGAATATAATATTAAGGTATTATTTACTTGTCTTTCCTTTTAAATTACTGTGCTTGGTCAAATACTCACTACAAATGACAAGGGACGAATTCTGTGAGTGGGCTAAAACTCATGTTACTTTAATACATAGAATACTTCAATTCTATAATTGGGTTAAAACTGTCCGGACGCTGCTAACGCCGGGTGTTCGGTTTGTGGTGGATGGAGTTAATAAGACCCATTCGCGAATTCGAAATGCACGCGAACAGATAGCGAACGTTTCGCAAATGGCGAATTCGCCTGATGAGGACGTGCAAATGGGATCCCTAGGCAAATGAGCGCCTTCGATAAGGGCGACTTGAAAACATAGTTGTCGTTTTTACACACTTTTAGGCGCGTAATAGTTGAAATTTGGAAAACTTCCTTAATTCTGGTGACAATGCAATAATATGCTACTATGGAGCTGATCTGCTGATGCAGACGGAAGTTAGCAAAGGAGTTTAGGCTCATTAGAAAGGTTACAAGTACTTGATATATTGTGTCTGCCTGTGACCACGAACGTAACGTCACGTTCGAAACGTCAGGCCATAAATAAACGTAAGATTTTTACGCGACTAAGTTGGGACTTAGTTTAAAATTATAAGTACTTGATAGACATGTAAATGAGACAAAGGGTGTGCCACAAAAACTATTATTAGTTTTATTCTGGAAGGTTTTTAGTACGTCAGCTGCAGCTGGCGTATAGTTTATAACCCCATATTAATACCTAGATGCAGATAAAATAATTGCAGTAAGCAACACTCATTTATATCTATATTATAATAAACACGTTCCTATTACATTTTAAATGTAACATTTAAAATTGCGAAAACTTTAATTTAATTTAAAATGCATAATATTTTGTATAATCTTACATTTAAATGTACGTATCTATAGGTAATAATATATTTTCATATCGCAGGCCGAAATCACATAATCCTTGCTGAGGAATTGACAAAATATGACAGTGACAAATGTCTGGTTCAGTATACATAGAACAATAGATATAGAGACAGACTAACAGACATATTAGAATACATTTCTTACTTACACGTGTTTTAAAAAATTATGTAAAAATTAAAACTACAGTCGTATAACTGAAAAAAATACATTATCTTCAAAACATTCTCCTTTAATTACATATTATTTGGCTTTAATATACAAACTCAAAAATTTGTTAAAAAAAACATCAGCAATATGCACATTGAAAAAAAAACACTTATTTTCGGGCCCGCCTGCAGTTTATGGAATACCAAAGACGATTAAATATTGTTATCTAAAGTATTTTAATAAGTCTCTAATTAATTGCAAAAATGTTACTTTTAGAATATCACACTTTGTAACCCCTACAACAGAAAAAAATAGTGATGGGCATTGGGCCTTGACTTGACGCACTAGGATAAAAAAAAAAGAATCTACAAATTTGATCATCATCATCTTCCTCGCGTTATCCAGGCATTTTGCCACGGCTCATGGGAGCCTGAGGTCCGCTTGACAACTAATCCCAAGAAATAAAAAAAATGTGATAGGCCTTGAAGCACTAGGATAATCAAAATTAAAAAAAAATAGAAATTTCGTATGTGTATACTTTTTTTTTATACCACGTCGGTGGCAATCAAGCATACGGCCCGCCTGATGGTAAGCAGTTACCGTAGGCTATGGACGCCTGCAACACCGGAGATATTACACGCGCGTTGCCGACCCTTTAAAAACCTGTACACTCCTTTTTTGAAGAACCCCATACTGTAGCCATATATAATACACTGATTTCAAGAATAGTATGGTTGGACTGTCATTTAATTGTGTTGGGTTTTCCAATGTGTTTTTGTATATATTCTTACTTAATGTGCGAAGGGAGGAAATGTAACTAAGTAATATAAAGTATATATTATTTTCGTTTTTTATAAAAAAAAATGGTAAAAATTGCACTTAAAAACTGGTTTTTTATATAAAATAAAAGTAAAAATCAATTTTACATTTGCATTTTACCGTCTAAATGCTATTAAATGTCATGAAAACTTGGTCAAAAATATGCAGTTTTTAAACAGGGCCAAAAAAAATTCTTTACAATAACGTTTTTATACCTTGATAGGTTTAAGTCATGGTAATATACGTCAAAATAATCATTTTATTTTCAAATCTGCACTTTAGGCCGTTTAAAAAATCTGAAGAAAATATTAAAAATACACCTTATTTTGGGATCCTGCCTGTTGGTCAATATCCCAACTAAATATACGTATAATGTTAGTATTATTTCTACATTTTCATAACACTTTACACTTTTACTATTTAAAAATAAAATGGCCTACAATTGCATATCAAATTATCTTCCGTATTTTATATAAGGTATACATAATTTAATTTAAATATAATAAAAGCTTCAAATAAAACTAATAATTTGTAAATATGTTTGAACTCTATGGCACGGATTCTACATAGACTATGAATGGTTACATTTTAAGCTAAAATTGACTGCAAAATTTCATTTCACCGTGAAACTAAATCTTCAATTTAAATTCTTTTCTCAATCTGGCATCTGAAATAAAGATAATGATTTTTAAGTTAATATGTTAAAAATGCCCATCATTAAAAAATGACTTTAAACACAATTCCTGACAAAAATAAGGAATCTTATATAAGTTGCTTAGGTAACAGAATAAAATAGGATACCTTGTATTTATGTTACATTTTTATTCGAAAAGTCAGTAGCAGTAGAAAAACATACGCGGAAATCCTATTTTTGGAAGTCTGTTGACGAAATATTTTTAAGACATCAATTTCAGACGCATTCTGTAGAAGTGGCAGATTTTAAAGTAGCTAAAGCAAATCTTTCCCAAATAATCGGAACATCCAATAAAATCTAGATTTATTCGTCATCATGTATTGATGAAAGTTATGCGATTGAAAATTGTAACACTCAAATAATTAGTGTATAATTTCCTACCTACAGCATATTTAATAATGAACAATAAGCTCAACTCACCTTACTCCCGCATGTTAGACATGTTGGTCATGTTGGACATGTTGGAATTGGACATGTTGGACATGTTGCCCTGGTAGAAGCTGAAGTCGTCCATGCTGTCCGGCTCGAAGGCTCGGATTTGCTCGAACAGGTCGCTGTCCATAAAGGAACTCTCCGTCAGCGCGGGGGTCGCGGCGCTCAGGTAGCTGTTTTGTTGTTGTGTAGATTGTTGGGGTTGCCGAGTAGTTGTAGTCGAGATTGTCGATTAGATTGTAGGTGAGGTTGTCGAGTAGATTGTAGGTGAGGTTGTCGAGTAAATTGTAGTCGAGATTGTCGAGTAAATTGTAGTCGAGATTGTCGAGTAGATTGTATGTGAGGTTGTCGAGTAGATTGTAGGTGAGGTTGTCAAGTAGATTGTAGGTGAAGTTATAGGCGGAAATGTGATAGTTCTCAATGGAAGTTGTACAATATTTTCAGTTAATGTGTTTTTTGTCAAACATGGAAAAGATGAACGATTAGTTAAGTATTTGTGTAAGTCCGGATAATTTATGTCCGTGTTGAAATATTTTAGAATTGTAAATTGCAATTGTGTTTTACGGAAATTTGATTAGAAATTGACGATTTTCAGGCAAATGTAAAATGTAAATGTATATTTGTAAAGTTAGTTAAGGGTGTAGTTTTTTAAGTTAAAGTTTTATGAAAGTTAGAGAATATTAAAAGTGTAATGTGTATTATATTTCGTATTGTTTTTTTTCGTGCGTAGTCCAAGGCAGCCCCAAGGTCGCAGGATCGGGAAAGAGAAAATGCAACACATTAGACATTCGGTCGTTGTAATAAAAAAAATCGTTTCGCCAAAAAGGCAGCACAGACAATATAAAGGCAGTGTGTGCCCTGCTTTGATATTAATAGTTAAGCAATTATTTTTAAAATTTTAATAAAAAATAAAAAAGTACGACCGTCTGTGTTGCATTTTCGCGTAAAATCGTAAGATAAAATTGTCTTATTATTTTTTAATGAGCATTAATTTATTTAAATAGTGATCAGAATAAGTATTATGTAATATTCATTCATCACAAAAGCTTTTAGGAAGAAAGAAATAATATAAACATAATAAGACAATTTCACCTTAAAAATAAAAACTATTTCCAATAGCACATAGAATGTATTCGAAACACATCAATAGATACATACAACATACATCCAACATATAACCTTTCTCATTCGCTGGTCTTATCCAAATTTACAAGACGGCCAAAATACGAACGAGACATTTTTTCGCGCTGGTCAATATCCTATTGTACTTAAAACTAGGTGGACCACTGTTTTATTTGATATCTGGCCAAATCAGTCGAAATAATACTAGTAATTTAGGCATAAGTTAGGGACAACATACAAAAGTATACCTAATCAAAAAATATACACGGTGGCTAAAAAATAAGTGCATTCCCGTTGCCAGGGAGGTTTTGGAATTATACTGAGCAACTTTTACATTGCCGAAATTCCAATCCCGAAATCGCGAAAAAAATTTTGGCTGTTTCATACATTTTGGCTGGTCCATTTTCTATGGGAGGGTATTTTTTTTCGCGATTTCGTGGTTGGTCCCATAGTAAAAGTTGCTCAGTATACTCCTAAAACCTCCCTGGCAACGGGAATGCACTTATTTTTTAGCCACCCTGTATAAGGTTGAATCTACTATTACAATATTTTTTTTAAACCTGAGACACGTATGGACAGTAGGGTTCCGTTTTTACCATTGGAGGTACGGAACCCTGAAATTGACATACTATACTTTAATATCAAAGAATATTAAAATTAAAAGCAAAAATATGAAAACCCCATCGATGTCTCTATCTCATGCCAAGCTACACAGTTTGTTAAGCAAATTTTGAGCACGTTTTTTGGAATACTGTTTTAAAATTGGTCTATGTCCGATGAACCATGCCCGTCATAAAGTGTAATAATGTAAATGTTCTTAACAAATTCATGAAATAGCCTTTTGATAAAATCTTGTTTTTTAAGGAGTTCTTTATACAATATGCAGTTTATAGTACAGTTCTAGACATAGACCTAATTATAATTAATCTATTAAGCTATGATACATAAATATAGAAGACATCGTACTTTTTAACTCGACCAAAGAATTGCTATTTCTGAATTCTGCGACAAAATATTTTTATCGCCGTAAATCTCATTGAATACTAATTTACTCTTTCCATGTAAACTCAACTCAAACAGCCAGAAGGCGAAAAATCTCCTTATATGATCATGTTTTTCTAAGAGGCGTTGATATTCGTAGACGTGGAAAAAATATATGTAGTTCTTGACTATATTATCTTTGATAACATAGATTCCGATACACGAATTATAAAACTTCGCTCGATACAATTAATTCCCAAAGTAACCTCTAACTCGGACTTTTAATCCAACTTTACTCGGTTATTAATTATGTGATACTATAAACAATAAAAGAAGAAAAAACAATATTAACATAAATAGTAATTTCATAGCTTCCGAATTTCGATATTGTAAGGTAACGTTTTTAAAATAAATAAAAATCGACAAAATTCGATCAAAATTGACACTTGGCGCGCATGATCTTTCCCGTTCTTCCTTGCGAAATGTGACAGTGACAGCGACAAACCTATGGAACAGCCTTAACTGCAACTTATTTTATCGTTAAATCCATACTGATATTATAAATGCGAAAGTCTGTCTGTCTGTCTGTGTGTTACCTCTTCACGCTTAAACCGCTGAACCGATTTAGTTGAAATTTGGCGTAGAGATAGTTTGAGTCCCGAGGAAGGACATAGGTTAGTTTTTATCCCGAAAATCATCCCTTAAGAGGGTGAAAAGCGGGGTGGAATCATGGTGGAATTGAGATAATAAATGAGTTGCCTAATATTTGTGTGCATTATGCCTAAATTGAATGATTGCTATAAGACTTTCTCCAGGCGCTATTCTTACTCTAGCTGGGGTTACTAAGTCCACGCAGACGAAGTCGCGGGCAAAAGTTAGTAATCTATAACTACAGTCGCGAAGGATTTTTTGGCATCCCGTGACAAAAACAGTACTTCCGAAACTAGCAGTGGCCATAGAGTAAAAAATCATAAGACATTGTTTATACGATTTTTTCGATTCAGTAACGTGTATGAAGTTATATATCATAGCTATACTAAATAATAGTCACATCCGTAACACAATAGATTAAATTCGTTAGTAAATACAGTACCCTCCGGGGTAAAACATCCTTACCTATGCATTATAACCAGTATATAAACCAATGTAAATTTTAATATATATGTATCCAATAAGATTTAGCAAACTTTCGATTTCTTTTTGTCATAAATGGCTATCAAAATCTATATAAATAAATGCAATTTGTGATATAAAAACCTAGTCACGTAATACATATTGGCTGTATTGTTATCTCGCATCTCGCTCTTTGTTTGGTCGTTAGAGAAAGAGAGAACATAGTTACTAGTTACCAATACAACAAATATGAGTTAAAGAAAAAGTTTAACAGAGAGCGAAATAAGTGAGATCTCTTACATAATGTTAAATTTTTAAAATATTTTGCTCGTTTCAAATTATTATTAAAATATTTTGGTCGTAAATTTTGAATTTATTAAAAATATACGAATGTACTTAAATCATACAAAATTATTTCAGCACCATCTCTATACAAAAACGAATGACAAGAAATATGTAATAGGAAAGTAGTTATTTTATTATTATTAAATATTCTCATAAAAAATCTTAACTTTAAAAATCTTACTTTTATTTCTTGTTGAGAAAATTGACAGAACTACTAACTATATGAATAAAGTAAAATATAAAAAATGCGATGTATTTATTTCTTACTATTACGTGTATACAAAGTTCTTAATTTCTGGACGAAAGTAGAAATCCATGTAGTTCCTTCTTTTTTCCCGTCATGCTCTATGGCAACCCCACATTGCGGATTGGTAAATAAATTTGGGGTTGCCAAAACGCGATGTGGGGTTACAAGAGAATAGGATGTCTTTTTTCTTATTACTTAAATGAAAAGAGAGTAATAATTACAGTCTGGCAAAAAAGAGTAGAAATTAAAAAGTGGCAACACTGTATAGTGTCGTCCCTTTCAAATCAATCTAAGAAAAACGGGACGACACTACAGTGTTGCGACTTTTTAATTTCTACTCTTTTTTGCCAGACTGTATCATACTGTAACCGTCCTTCGTGTTTACAGTAAACAGATTAAATACATTAAATATGAACAGTATATTTCAGTGTAACACTGTCAATCAGCTTAATACTATATCAAACATCAATAGCGTAAGAACATCAATCCAAATACTTATTTCTAGTAGTCAAAACGACTTAACCCTATTTTCAATTGAACATGGTCATTTACATTTTAAATACTGTTTAAACCGAGGTATTTACCATGTGAATTGGTTATAGGAACTCGTCAAAATTAATATACATGGCCCGTTTTGGTCATTCTTGATGCAGACGCCGTCTATCGCGATTCAACGCAGCGAGCGTAATGGGCACCATTGCGTTTGGAAGGGCGTGCAACGAGTTATATGACTGTTCGTTTTTGTGCGTGAAGGCAATATTCAAGATCGTATACATTAATTCAAATTAACAGTTTTAAATTAAAAAAATGAAAGATGTGTTTAACGCAAAAGATAGTCCCTACAAATATCATGCGTCATGAAACAAAAAAAAATTGGGATACTAAATGCGGTCATGCTTTTTGAATTAATTATTTTACGTAATTTGAGTTTATTTCCAATTTTTCAATACAGTGCTTTTAAGACTGTGTATTATATGAAATGTGAATGAAATAACTTGTTTTAATTAAATATTAAGATTTATTAAATTTATCTAGTTGAAAGGGTGTATACTATAAAATTTTATAACTTTTACCATACTATTATATAACGCGGTATAAGGAAAATTGGTCTGTAGGTATATTTTTAAAGATAATACTTATAATATTTTTTTTTGTATATATATAAACTTGCCGATCGTTTGTAATAGTGTAAATATACCCTAATATCCAACGTTTTGAAGAATATATTTATAATAAATATAAATGCAAAAAGCAACAATTAAAACTATATTTCCTGGGAGTATCCAAATATATAGAAAATTTTATACAATGAGTACTACTATAGACTGAAAAGATAACATACACTAAAGAAAAAGTTGGACTTTGTCACTTTTTCTTTAGTGTAGTCCATTCCAGTTTATAATTAATATATAGTAGTGTAGTGTGACTACTTAGAAAACACAAATCAAAAAATATTTCATAAAATAATTTTATTTGTTCCCTAGTTGAGTACTACAGTAATACCTATTCCAAAAAGTTTTTTAATTTAATGAGGGCTATCGTTTTTTTGCTCACCAGTTGGCGCCTCTGTTCTTCTTCTTCTTTTAAAATTATGGCTTCAGCCCAGTGGGACTATTTCGCCAGTATCAAGGTATTGAGAGGTTTACAAACGACAAAAATTGTACGGTTGTACAAGACAGTGTACGGTGATTTGTTAGCTCTTGTAAATCGATAGCTAGACTTTACAAGAAGCACGTGGACTACCGGCCGTTGACTCCAAGATGGTGGTTAAACGCGCTTCAAAATTAATTCTCCATTCACTGCACACTACCACATTAGTTTACTGTATAATAAGCTATCGATATTACACTTTAAACAATATTAATAAGCAAAAAACAAAGTAATTAATCACGATGCTAACTATCAAGATGGCGCTCGAACCGGAAGTCCGGCGCCTCTGTTGATGGTGGTCCAAAAGACTAAAGAACAGCTGTCAGTCATTGAAGTGACAAGTGACATTTGACATTTCGAACTATGGAAAAGACCACCATCTACACTAGCGCCCCTAGCGGCGAATTCATACGCGTTAGCCCTCATTCTGTCAAATTTGTCATTTTTATAACAGTTTAATATAGGTATTAAATTAGAAAAGTTAGTATAATCAATCGAACTAACAAAAACGTACGCATAAAACTATATAGGGTAGGATGGGGACGTTTGAAACACTGTATCAATCAACATACCTTTATGTTTAACCGCCTGTAACTATTTTATTTTTACAATTAGATAAGAAGGGTATGTCATACATACATACATATAATCACGCCTATTTCCCGGAGGGGTAGGCAGAGACCACGGATTTCCACTTGCTAACTAACTAATTGCTAACTACCTTTTTCAGAGTTCAAATTTACCCCTAATGACCCCAATCCCGTGATAGTCACAATAGCCCGAAAAATTAAATTACCCTGATACAGTGTTTAATACATTTTTATGTATTTCTTGATATGGATTAGATTAATAATAAATTGACTCTGAAATTGACCACAAATTTTCTAGAAAATCTAACATTCTAATATGTACACATCATACACATGTCAAATATTTATTAAATATAACATACATTAATACTAATTCGATAAGTCACATTTATAACTTGGTATACATAGAACAGTAAAACTTTAATTT
Organism: Cydia strobilella; assembly: GCF_947568885.1. Taxonomy (NCBI): domain Eukaryota; kingdom Metazoa; phylum Arthropoda; class Insecta; order Lepidoptera; family Tortricidae; genus Cydia; species Cydia strobilella. Next base: position 4,272,536 of record NC_086066.1, on the reverse strand, counting down.
ATAAATAGAAATACTGATATAACTTAAAATAGCTAAAACTTAAATAAATGCTTACATGATGATGGAATTTAAATACCAATTTATATTAATACTGAATTTTAGGTCATAAGAGGGAATATTTTTTCAAAAATGCGCTGAGAAACAATGTTAGGAATCACAAGCCTATTTACTCCCCACTGTTGGGTACAGGCCTCTCACAGGAGGGTTTAGGCTATAGCTTTAGTGCCCAAACTCATATTGGGCTATATTTATTATACAGTAAGTAAACTTACTAAAAGACACAGATTTAAACTTTCACGATTTTTACTCATTATTATTCACAACGACGGGACTTCATCGCTTAAAATAAGTTTTAAATTTACATCCGACGTTTCGAGGACGGCGTTGTCCCCGTGGTCTCGGAGAAGACTGGCTAAAGTTGCCATCAACATCTTCTAGGCGCGCGAGTTTTTCGAACTACCCGCACTTGATCTTGTTTATTAACTTGAACGTTTTGCGCACTAGGGATGTCACCGGGTCGACACACAAGACAACACTCACGATATTCGTTTTTTCAACTTGCGATATTTGCAATTACTAATGACTAGGTTCCATGTGGATGAGATCTTAAAACCTTCGTCTCGGTTGATATTTCTGTCTTTTGAAAACTAAAAGGTTCTAAAAATTATATTAATTTGTAACCCCTCCGTAAAATGTCACCAGATAGGCAGGATTCAACCTTCATTTTAAAGTAAAATTTTCTTTTAGTTACAAATAAAATGGAAGTACACAAAGCGTATGAAAATAGAGTAAAAGTTTTGATTGTGTAACTTCTAATCGCTCTATTTTCTTTGTATTACAATTTCTAGCATCGAAAATTAGCTCTAGAGAAAGATATGTCGAGAAAAGATGGGCACCCTTTGCCCTATGTCTCGTTTCTGTTTTTGGCGGGGGCACGGCCGTGCCCCCAGATATGTTACTGTAACGTTATTACCAATTTTCACATTATTTCCGCATGTCATTTTAAAGTAAGAGCGTAATGTTTTTTTCATCACACTCGCTCAGTAAATGTGGAATTGCACGCAGGCTTAGCGGGAATTATAGAAAAAGCGTTTTCCCTAGTGAGTTATGAAGTTTCTAGTATTATAATTAACAGTTTTTTGTCTTTATACTTCATTTTTGTATCGCAAGTGTGTAGGGGCGTAATAATATTGCAAACTGGAGTCTATAAATCTACTCTCGTTTGCAATATTTAACTTACGCCCCATGTTGTAGAATGTACTATTTGCGTGTAAGGATGGCTGCTGTTCCTTAACCGACCAACGGAGTGGCAGCTGCAGGGACCGGACAACCCTTTCCGCGATAAAACCCTTTCAATGGGCGACACTTAAACACGGCTAACACATTGAAAGACTTTCCCTTTTGAACTGCAAGCCCATTCATACCCCTACCTTTGACTAACCCTTACCGAAAAGCTAACCAAAAATAAGGCTAGCCCTTAATAAGGGTTACCCTTATCTTTAAGCGCTTTTTATAAAGGTTTCCCTTTGCGTGAAAGAGACAGGATTAGTATATATCTACGGTAGTGTATGAAAAGGAAAGAAAATACGTGCCTAGTCAAAGAACGCCGCCGTCGCCGCCGACGATCGCACGGATTCGAAGTAATGTGTGCTTTATGAACAAGGTAGACGACTTAAATTAGCACGCTTATATACTAAAAGTGAAGCCCTTTATAAGGCTAACCCTTATAAGCAATATGCAAGGTGTTAGTGAGCGGATGATAAGGGTTTTGTAAGGGTATTTGGGCTACCGATTACTCAAATGTGGTAGCTTTATATAAGGGTTTTTAAAAGCAAAACAAAGGGTTTCGTCTGGCAAAGGGTATGGTGAGTTAAGCCTTATGCAATACCCTTATAAAACCCCGATAAGGGATAGCGGGCCGGTCCCTGGGCAGCTGGCGTCCACGAGATTACATTATTAGAGTTATCGCCCGGGATGCGATGACCGAAATTTGCACCTGGCCCGCGGTCTATAACTTAAGATTGTATTGCGACGGCTAAAATTTTGTGTTAAAGTATTCTTTTAATAAGTTTACGTACTGTATACAAGTATACGTATATTCAGTGTTGGCCGAACGTTAATTGCAATTAATCTTTAACCAGTACAAATTAAACCGTAACGGTTACAGTTTACGGTTCAATTTGTACTGGTTAATGGTTAATTGCATTAACGTTTCGGCCAACACTGCGTATATTTATAAACCCCCATCCATAAAGCCTCTTAGATACTTAATGTGTTATCCCTTTCTTACAAATGCCTACATAAGTCAAAATGCCAGATTAAGTCAATCGATTTATAGCTAATAGGGGATATTACTGCAACGTTCTGCCACCAGATTGCAGCACTAGCCTTTTTAGTAAACCATGGAGTAACTTATACATACTGTGTAAGTTACTCTATGGTTTACTAAACGAATATACCTTTAACAGGTTTTTGACAAGTTTTCAGAGATAATAAAATATGACATTAATGCATCAAGGCGGTTTGTTTACAGAGGACCTACCGGGAAACGCGAATCCGAAATTTCGCTATCTGCCTCTTTATCGCTCGAATATGCATTAGTGAGAGATGTTAGATAACGAAATTTCGATTTTCTTGTTTCGCGATAGACCCTCAGATTGTGGTAGTGGCGCCACCTACGCAGAGTTTCGCGTAATATTCCCTATTGAAGCTGTCAGCGCGTTTGAATGACGCCATAAGACATTTAAGCACTTTGCTCCATACTTTGCTTAGACGCCTGAGTCCATAATACAACAATACCTGGACATATTCCGCTTTATTATGATTTATTTTTGTGAACCCTATAATTTCACCACATTACATTATTTCCGACGTAATTTATAGTAAATAAATATAACTTATTGCACTTATTGTTCTCCTTTTAGAGTTGTAGAATAGTTGGTCCACAGCTAGAAGAATAGTTATTATTAAAATATAATTATTATGAGTACTGGCATTTGATACGTTTATAAAAATGAAGTCACTGAGATGGTGAAATATTCCGATTTTGAAGAAAATTCGCGATTTTTAACGACACAATGGTGGCCAACAACCATACGGCCGGCATTATTACATGTAGTCAACATAGCATTAGTTCCAAACACGAAATATTCATCAACTCACAGACGAAGTTTTTTTATTACACATAATATCAAAATACCAAAGTTCTCGATATTTAAAAAAATACTGACATACTAAAAACTTAAAATAATTGTTTGCAAAGCATATTAAAAAGCTAAAAGTCAAGGAAATAATGCTTAATTCTTAGACTGTATGATCAAATATTATAAAATAATCACTCAAAGCAATTTTCATTTAAAAATCGCTCATCATACAGATGTAGTGAACAATCCTTTGCCATCGTATTTTGCCGGAAACGTTCATATTTTTCATGCTATTTCAGTCAACCTCAGTATTTTTTGTAAAAATACGATGATAAAGGTGAGAATACGATGGTAAAGGATTATTCACTACAATCTGTACTTTCAAAACGATAAACGCGTCTCATATTTTCCGTCTAAACTAACTTATCTATAAAAGTATGTAAAATAGAAATTTGAACACCTATGCGTTAATTATAGTTGTTTTTCTTTTGTTCCTGATACTTTTTATAACCATTTTATTTTTTAATTTCAGTACCTAATTTTCGAATGGTTTTAGAGATTGTGCGATAAGTAAACCTAATTATTAAAATTAATAAAAAAAACAACTTAACAATAACCTAAAAGATAAAGTCTTACTTAATAATTTGGCAGGAAGCACATTTTTGTAAAAAAGGCACCAAAATGCGAGCGTAAAATTTTAGATTGGATGTGACTATTAAAATAAAATATATAACTAAAATAATAACTAAGGATACGTCCTTTGATTAAAACTCAAGCATGTACCTATAAGGAAAATAATTAAAAATTAAAAGCAAATCATAAGAAGATGTAACAATAAAATAAAAATTGTATAGTCGACGTCAAAGATATGTTAACATCTGCAACTTCCTCTTTTAAAGTCATTAGCAATAATTTTTAAATTTAAGGAAAAATGGAAAAAAAATACACCAGCAAGACTCGAACCTGCGACCATTGGAACACCGGTCCAAGGTCCAATCGCTTCTGCCAACTGAGCCACGGAGGCCTAACAGATGTGTGCGATTTTTTCCATCCCTTCCCTTATAGCAACATCTACCTGTAAGATATGATCTTAACAGGCACCGGAGTCCTGCCGGAGGTGTAAATTTTTCCATTTTTCCTTTAATTAAAAAATTTGGAGTAAAGCACGCAGACGTTTCAAAAAATCATTAGCAATAAGGCGAAACATGTATACATAATCTTTGACATCGACAAACAGGACAGGGCAGGGCTCGGAACCGTTATTGAAATACCTGCTAATATCGTTCCTAAACCGTTATAATTAATATTTCGTTCATTCACAAACCCGGGTAATTGATGAAATGCTAACTAAAAAATTTGGTTCTCACTCCTTACCGTTAAGAGGGAACGAAATGTTATGGTTCGCGGAAAACGATATAATAACCGGTTAAACTCACTCGGTTAAGGCGTTTGAAAGAAATTGATACACTTACTCGTCTATATTGCTTCAATATTTTAAATTTAATCGGTTAATTTCGTTTCACAAACACAAATTTGGCATAATAAACTGGTATCTAAATAGCAGTTCTTTAACTGTGGTAACCGCGAACAAAAATGAATCCCGGGTGAATGAACGGGAACAATAAAACGGTTTCCGAGCTTTTAGACGAAGAAATCATCAACAGCAACCATCATACGGCCGGGCGTAAGACCAATTTCACAATGTCCGATCCGATGTCGGATACAACTACAAAGTAAAATATAAAAAATTGTAATCTGTACGCGCAATTGAAGTAAAACTTCTTTGACGATGACATTTATCACTATGTTGGCACTTTGAGGTGTGTCCTATTGTGCGTGTGTCACTACTGAGCGTTACTTCCGTCAGAAAAAATATCTGAGTTACCCTTTAGTTGCGCCTAAAGAAGTTTTACTTCAAAAAGTTTTTTTTTATATTTATATTATTTGTTTCATTAATAATTATTGCTCAAAATAAAGCGGGAATATCGAAAAAAAAACAAATTAAACAACAAATAAACAAATTAGACAAGCATACCTATACATCTACTAATGATAACTGTCAATGATTACTGGATACAGGCAATATCAGTTGTCACAACTGTCTGCCTGCTTATTGAATAATAATAATCACTGCATAGTATAAAACAAAGTCGCTTTCCGCTGTCTGTATGTCTGTCCCTAAATATGCTTAGATCTCTAAAACTACGCAACGGATTTTGATGCGGTTTTTTTAATAGATTGAGTGATTCAAGAGGTAGGTTTATTGCGGATTGCGTTGTCTTAATTAGCATTTATTATCTACTGAATATTCTTTGTGTTTTTAATTTATAAAATTTGTCAAATGTGAATACTTGTAATTTTAATTGTACTAATTGTAATTTTAATTATTATTGAATTTTATTTATTGAATTTTTAATTTAATTATTTAATTTGAATCGTATTGTGTTGAGTTTTAATTATTTGTTGCATTTTCTAGTCAAAAATGATGATAATTTGTGGTGATATGTTAGATTTATAAGGCTTATCCGGTGTGTCCTAGCCCTAAGTTAGCTCCTAGTCATTAGTTAATTTGCATGTTAATTTGTTTTGTAATAGCACTAACATTATTTTTATTAGCTATGTAAGTTACTAACACATATGGGTGTATTAGGCCTGAAATAAATGACAATTTTATTTAATTTAATTTATATGTATAATTTATAAAGGTTTTGTGTAAATTAGTTGAACTATCCGTGCGAAGCGCGTAGGGGCATGACTACTCCTCGAGTCATCCGACATCCGATATCGGATCGGACAATGTGAATACGATCTTAGGGTTAACACTGACCTGCTCTGAACGCTCGGGGTGTTCCGCTGGCTGTCCGGCGAGTGCGCGTACGGCGACGGCGACATGTATGGAGGCAGGGTGGTCACTAGCACTGGTTTCACGTAGCCGTTCTTTAACATTTCGTTTTCTGGTGAAATAATAATAAATATTTATCAAAATCACGTGACAATCTTAATCAAATTAGTCCTACAGTAAACTAATTTACTAAAAATATTACATAATGTAGCTATGCATCGTGGCAGCGAAAAGGCGCCGGCTCATCATGGTGATGACGCAACCCACATCGCTGGTATTCTGCTAGCGCCTTAACCCAGCGCCCGTTGTACCCGCTTGGGTACACCCTGAGTTACGGCTTTTAATTTAAATTACTACTGTAACTATACCTAACACGATCAGAAAAACGCGCACCGAGGGTTCAGTACTTTTTAGTATTTGTTGTTATAGCGGCAACAGAAATACATCATCTGTGAAAATTTCAAGCGTCTAGCTATCACGGTTCATGAGATACAGCCTGGTGACAGACAGACAGACGGACAGCGGAGTCTTAGTAATAGGGTCCCGTTTTTACCCTTTGGGTACGGAACCCTAAAAATTAGGGGTTCCCAAAAGTCGACGTGGGCGCTAATGCTAATGTGGGGTAACCTATCATATCAATATAAGTCAACAGCAATAAGGTCAATATAAGTCTAGTGAAACTAACCGTGAATCATTCAAAACTGTTATAAGCTATCATACTTACTGATTTCTGCAGTAATATCCTGCATTTGAACATTTAGCCACGTTAAGGTATAAGTACTGAAGCTACGTCAGATCAGAAGATCAGCTACTGTCTGACTTACTGTGTTTCGTGTAATATTTGGAGAACACATCATCTTTAGCCACATTAGGGTATAAGTACTGCAGCTGCGTTAGATCAGAGAGCCGACCACAGGTCGTCAGATCAGAGGTATCTAACTTACCGTGTTTCGTGCAATATTTGGAAATAGAGTTGTGCCGTTCCCGGTAACATTACACATTTTGTATGGGGAATGTTACCGAGCGAGAAATTTCCCCATACAAAATGGGGAATGTTACCGGGAATGGCACAACTCTATTTGGAAAACACATCATCTTTGGCCACATTAGAGTATAAGTACTGCAGCTGCCTCAGATCAGTGATCCGGCCAGAGGTTGTCAGATCAGATCAGTTATCTAACTTACCGTGTTTCGTGTAATATTTGGAAAATACATCATCTTTAGCCACATTAGGGTATAAGTACTGCAGCTGCAGCAGATCAGAGAGCCGATCAGAGGTCGTCAGATCAGAGGTATCTAACTTACCGTGTTTCGTGTAATATTTGGAGAACACATCATCTTTAGCCACATTAGGGTATAAGTACTGCAGCTGTGTCAGATCAGACAACCGGTCAGCTAAAGGTCGTTGGGTCAGATCGCGTGACGTAAACGGCTGGAGGCTGAAAACTTCGCGACCATCTGTGAAAGTAAGGTTGATATAATCTACCATGAATACCAAAATTTACAAATATTGTAGCCGAATAATGCATTAACCCCGCTACGCCCGACCTGGTGAGATCGATAGAAATTGTATTGAATTTCTAACTCCGGGCCAAGCAACAATGCAGTTTGGAATAGCTGAAGCGAAATAAGGATGGAGCGCACTTAGAGAGCATTATATTCTTCCTCCTATATGAATAATGAAGCCTTTTTGAATATCTAAATACTAACCTCCAGCCCAAGCGATAGTGATGCCTCCCAGCTCAGAGTCGCTGAAGCGAAGTAAGAATGTGCCCGGAGCGCATTTAGAGAGCATGTCTTCTGCTTGTTTCTTCTGTATGAAACCCATTATCAATCTGATGAACAAATAGAAACCGTGAGCGATGGATGATCTGCTATTTTCTCAATTGAAATCTTAATAAAAATAAATAATAAAATCATTTATTTCAAGCTTTCGCTCATATCTCACTTACATATTGAGCGTGATATGAAGCGTGATACAGTCCGTTTACACCGATAAGCATGTCACACTGCCTATAGGTAAACTGGCTGTTTTGATATTCCAGTTACTAAAATGACTAATGTTTGATTGGTCAATGTACTACCCAATAATCCTGCTCTTGTAACCATTTTTAACCACAATAACAAATCGGTTTCATAAATTTCATATATAGTGAAAATTTCAGTCTCTAGGATATAAAACATGGTTGTTTTGCTTCAATGCTAGAAATGGTTAATTTTTTTATCAAAGCATGCCCAACTAAATGGTTTATTTTTTCTTTTTTACATACGGAGCGCATTATAAGAGGATACTGTAGTCGTAATTTGAAAAATAACTCACCGGTTGACCCACAGGGTCCGCAGATAGTCCCTGGTGACCTTGACCACCATGTAGAACCACTCCCAGAAGGTGAAGCTGCGCTCAGGGAGCTCCCTATAGGACTGACTCCACGACACTCACCTGTCGACCCACAGGGTCCGCAGATAGTCCCTGGTGACCTTGACCACCATATAGAACCACTCCCAGAAGGTGAAGCTGCGCTCAGGGAGCTCCCTATAGGACTGACTCCACGACACTCACCGGTCGACCTACAGTGTCCGCAGATAGTCCCTGGTGACCTTGACCACCATGTAGAACCACTCCCAGAAGGTGAAGCTGCGCTCAGAGAGCTCCCTACAGGACTGACTCCACGACACTCACCGGTCGACCCACAGGGTCCGCAGATAGTCCCTGGTGACCTTGACCACCATGTAGAACCACTCCCAGAAGGTGAAGCTGCGCTCAGGGAGGGCGTCCTTGCAGAACTGGCTCCAGGAGACGGTTAGGCTGTTCAGTTCTATTTGGTTGTGGGGCACGTTCGATCTGCTGGGGAATTAACATGTTCATGTATAAACATTTTTACTTCGTGAGGGATAAACCTTTTTTAGTGGACAGTTGACGACCATTCTGGCCTAGTGGGTAGTGACCCTGCCTGTGAAGCCGATGATCCTGGGTTCGAATCCCGGTAAGGGCATATATTTGTGTGATGAGCACAGATATTTGTTTCCGAGTCATGGGTGTTTTCTATGTATTTAAGTATTTATATATTATATATATCATTGTCTGAGTACCCATAACACAAGCCTCCTTGGGCTTACCGTGGGACTTGAGTCAATTTGTGTAAGAATGTCCTGTAATATTTATTATTTATTTATTTTATTATTTGCAAAAACAACGAAACACTTCAAAGCCAAAGACAAAGACGCCTAGTCTTACTAAGATGGCATGTAGTCGAGAAATTGGGACGGGTACCGCCGTGGCGAGGTGGCCTAGAGGTTCATGGCGTGAGCCGCGATAGCTAAAGACGCCGGTTCGAATCCGGCCTTCACCACTGGAGGGCTTCGTCACTTTTTCTTTAATATATGACATCTATTACAGTTTTTAATGAAACACTTATTTAAATAAATAAATAAATAAAAAAGCCTTTTATTTCCAATTTACAATTATTTTACATTAAAAGTTTTAGCGTATTGGTTAGTAAGTTTCTTATAGTTAGTAGTTAGTGTTAGGTTTATGTATTCTATTTACTATCTATTTATTTAATTTGGACCCCTCTTTGGGTGCAGGCCTCCTCCAATTCTCTCCATTTCTGCCTGTCTTCCGCTTTGTTTAGCCAGTCTTTCCCTGCAGTTTCTTTTATATCGTCCAGCCATCGTTTATATGGCTTTCCTACTTTCCTTATTTAAAAGTTGATAATTCTGATGAGGCCGTGGACTCGATAATTATAGAAATAAACTGACATAGGGACGATCAGTCGACGAGAGAGGTTAGAGAGGTATATAGCGTTACCTGAATATCTTCTCAGCCAGGAACCGTAAGTTATCTTCGGAAAGATCACCTCCCGTCGCGGAGTAGAACTTGACTCGAAGGGTTTCAGCTAGTTGACCCCACGTCACCTAGGGCAAATGAAACAAATAAGTATCTGGAGACAATCTCGAGAATTAGTTTTCGACTAACAGCGAGTAAGGAATAATGTCTCAAGGGTCTGCCTCAAAACCAGCGTTGTAGTAAATACACTGCAACATTATGCTGAGGCAAGCTCCTATTTAACACGCATGAATATTTCTCTCTTATATGTGCAAGTCAATTTCTTGGTTTTTAAATCTAAATTTAAGGTTTATCTGTATAAAATGTATTACGCTATCTGTTAACTCTGCCATTTCATGTTATGTTGAATAAAATTGTTTTATGTCTATCTCACACAAATCAAATATACCTATGCTGAGCGAAGTTGGTACCAGGGCCGGATCTAGGGTAGAGCGAGTGGAGCGGCCGCTCTAGGCGCCGGATGGCAAGGAAGGAGCCAAAATGGCAAATGAGAAAAAAAATGTTTTAAAAGACGCGAGTGTGACGCGGGCCCAAAATACGGTTCGATTTGCTTTTGGGTAAAAAGCTTCAAAGAAGGGCGCCAAAACCCGATTTCGCTCTACCCTGATCAAGGACTCGGGCCGGCACTGGTTGGTACTATGGGTTCGTAGCAACGATATAAATTCTTATACATACAGAAAGAAGGTGAAATTGTTGTACTGCTGTATTAAGTTGATAAATTAATTATTTTATCAAATGTTTGCGTTTGTGTATTGAAGCTAACACACACTAAATAAGAATATTTTGAAGATAATACGTTTTGTTTTACTTAAATGATTGTAGTTTTAATGTTTAACCTTTTGAACGCCAAGCATTGACGTAACTCGACGTGACACCGCAATGAAGCAAAATAAAACCTTAGAGAACAATAGTGATTACAAAACAGGATATCGATATTTTCACTGATTTCGTTTTTGACATACTTAGATTAGAAGAACCACTACACAGGTGTTTTACAATATAATATTATATGATTCTGGCTTTTAGCTCTACTAAAAACCTTTAAATAACGTATTTAAATATCAAAATGTACTTGTAACTTCCACTCAAATCTCCCAATAATGCCACATCACTACTTGGTGGTGACGTCAGGCATCGGACGTGAAGTGCCGTCATGGGCGCACGGAACACTGATAAGCGCGCGTTACTCAGAGATGTGCAAACCCGTTGTCGATTATTATTACCTACTAATTAGCAAACTGCAGTATCGTTACAATAAAATAAATGCATAAGGGGTTACATTATCACAAAAGGTCAGTACCGTCTTTCAAACCAAGTTGTTTAAATTAAGCACGAAAACAAGTACCGTAACAGCACAAATAGCAGTTATTTTAGCAAAAACAACTCCTATTACAAAATGTATGGGATTAAGCCATATCTATTATTGATGGCGCTAGCGTGTTTGTCGGAACTGCGCGAAACGATTTCTATTAGGAGATTGTTACTTTCATATAATAATATTATTCCTCCATGACTCGGTCACATCACTAGGCGACGTCAAGTGCCGTTTTTGGCGTGGCTAGCTATGCTATTTACTGGGTAAGTCGTATTATAACATAATGTTGTTTTTTTTTTAACCTTCTATTCATAGTTGAATTGTAATAAAGTTATACAATAAAGTAGAAGGGCAAAATAAAATAATGCAAATACAAACAAAGAAATATAGTTATTTATTAAAGAGTCTTTGATAAATTAAGTTTGGACGGCAAATGACGTCGGCGGCGTGAGTGGCACAAAATGTCGACGACGTGATTTACCGTCTTTGGCGGTCAAAAGGTTAATAACATTTTGCACTATATTCGAAGGTAGTGTATCTGGATCAAATATAAATAGATATAACTCTGTAATAGATGGATAGAGTCTAAGGAAAAAACTTGCCTCGAAAATAAAGAAAATTTGATTTGAAAATTCTCGATCAGATGGCGCCACTACCTTTGGTCTACTCTCGTATAGGCGTTGACGCTTTCGTTTGTTATTTAACAATTTTAACGCATATGTGTTATTTTCTATAAAAAGGGACCTTACTGTCGATGGCGCTTACGCCATTATAAACGATGCTCCGATATAAATACAATGCCGAGCGATGCTGTGCGGCGTAAGCGCCATCGACAATAAGGTCCCTTTTTATAGAAAATGCCCCATATCAGTGAAAGAACATGGGTCAAAATCAGATAAAAATAATTAATGCAGTAAAAAAATCATTTATCCATATATAAATACATTTTTTGATATTTTTATTTTTAGTTTTAATCGTGTGTCGATAGATGGCAGTGTATTTACTGTGGCTAAAAAATTATATATCCTCTTTGATCTGGACGGAGGACAGAGGGTAAATACATTACAAGATCTGAGTACCGGGATGTGTCCAGGTACTCAGATCACAAGTGAAACCAACCTTATCAGGCACAGCGAAGGGCACTCGGCCGGCGGGGCTAAAGGCGTTGTCCCACGTGACCGTGGCCCAGCCGTGCGGCTCCTGGTTCCCGTGCACGATCACCACCACCGGCAGGGACAGCGTCCACACCTGTGCAATGTTTCCAAAATACATTTTGACTAATTTGCACTAACAACAGTATCTGGTAGAGAGTTCCACACATTTATCACACGATTCGGCAAGAAGTGTTTCCTAGGGTTGCTAGCACACTTGTATAGGTCTGTAATATTTGGAACATTGTAATGTCCAGATGGAGTAAAACGGTTACGGATTGGTACCCCAGAGATGGGAAGAGAAGTGCAGGTCACCAACAGACAAGATGGGAAGACGACCTAAAACTCACAGTTGGACATCACTGGAGAAAAGTTGCACGTGACAGGTTCAAATGGAAAATGTTAGAGGAGGCCTATGCCAAGAGGCAAACTGAGCTTCGGGACATAATATAACAAACAAGAACATGTCTAGTACTCATACAAAGCAGAGAAGCTCAGAATAAAAGGCTTATTATTATATATAGTGTCCAGACAAGATTTTGTATTTTGTTTGTGTGTATTGTGACAAACAAATAAACAGATTATCAATCTATCTATCAAATTGTTTTGGTCGTACCTGGAATACGAGCTCGCCACCGCCCACGTTGAACTCGGACTGGAACAAGAGAGTCAGCTTTTCGTCCATCACGCTCTCTGTGCCTTTCTTTTCTGCTCGCTTGATTTTACGCAGCTGCATATTCCTGTTGGCAATAATTAAAGTATTGAGTTTAAATACCTATTATTGAAATAGTTAAATAAAACTATGAAAACGGATTATATCGCGTATATTGATTTTATACTACATCTCGACGATATAATCCTTTTTCATAGTTTTATTTCATGAGTAACTATCGCGGTAACCGAAGACAAACATTTCATTTCATATTGAAATAGTTGTTAAAATTACACAAAATTGTTATACCGCCTTTTTAAGGCGTGTAAATAAAAAAACCCGGCCACGTGCGAGTCGGACTCGTGCGCGAACGGTTCCGTACCATTACGCTAAAAACGGCAAAAAAAAAACACGTTTATTGTATTTATTTTATTCTGTTTTTAGTATTTGTTGTTATAGCAGCAACAGAAATACATCATCTGTGAAAATTTCAACTGTCTATCACGATTCATGAAATACAGCCTGCTGACAGACGGACGGATAGCGGAGTCTTAGTAATGGGGTCCCGTTTTTACCCCTTTGGGTACGGAACCCTAAAAAGCTGGGCTTGCTGCTCCGAGATTATCACCACCTGGGCAACAAAAACATTAAAAACTGACCTGAAGCTGACGCTGAGCTAACAGCTGGTAGGTTGATATTCCATACACTCGCTGTTGTTCAGAATTTCACCGGGTTGTATGTTTGCCACTGTCTGTCTGTCATGCTTGTCTGTCTGTCAGTGTTGGGCGCAATTAATTACTTGTGTAAGTAAGTAAGTAAGTAAGTAAATATTCTTTATTGCACCAAAATTATACATTTTACATACATGTAAAACTACAAAGAAATATTTAAAGAAAAAATAGAACCAGGTAACAACAGGCGGTCTTATCGCTAAAAAGCGATCTCTTCCAGACAACCTTTGGGTAGCAGGAAATGTAGAACTCATACAAAAGTCAACAGGTAGTGCAAAGAGCTAAATATGGAGACTATTAAACACAAACACACATACTACAATTACTACTTATACATATAAGTATTAAAACGAAACCTAACACACAAATAAATATACAATACAATATATATATATATATATATAATATATATTTATACAAGCATATATACAATATATAAAATGGCAACTTAAGGCAGAGATAGAAAGTATAGTTTTAGCTGATTTTTGAATATGGGGAGAGATTTAGCTAATCTTAATTCTACTGGTAAAGCATTCCACAGCCGAACAGCCCTGAAGGTAAAAGAGCTATTATAAAATTTAGAAGTAGATGAGGGAGAAGCAAGAATATGAGTCTGAGAACATCTGATAGAAGAGAGATACTTGAAACGCTCTTTGAGATAAGGTGGTGTAGCGGGGTTAAAGAGAATGCCATAGAGAAGGGCGAGAACATGAGAGTCACGGCGAAGACGAATAGGAAGCCACTTGAGCTGAGAACGGAACTGTGACACATGGTCAAATTTGCGCAGACCAAATATAAACCTTATACCGAGATTCTGGAGGCGCTCGAGCTTATTCAGCTGGTCCTCCGTAAGGTCCAGATAGCAAATGTCGGCATAATCTAATATGGGCAATAAGAGGGATTGAGCTAGCGCAATCTTAGTGGCGTAAGGCAAGAAATTACGGAGTCTGCGGAGTGATGCAGTTGCAGCAAACATTTTCCTGCTAACCTCATTCACCTGAGGTACCCAAGAGAGACTCTGGTCCATCATGACACCGAGATTCTTTACCTGGAGAGAGTAGGGAATCTGAATACCGTCAAACACAATGGCAGGTAGAGAACCTAAATCAATCCGGGCAGTGAGCTTTGAGCTACCTATGACTATAACCTGAGTTTTAGTAGGGTTAACCTTGAGACCGTAACGTTTACTCCAATTTAAAATACTCTCCAAGTCAGTGTTCACGGCGCAGATAGTCAATAGATAGATAGTAATTTAATTACATGAAAAATTAATTACATGCAATTCCATTTCCTATGTAATTTCGAAATGCAATTACATCAATTAGAAATTAAATTACATAATTACTGAATGTTAACTTTTTTTCTACATAAAACTGTTTTTTATTTATGTATTATTTCCGCTTGTACAAAAACTTGCAAAAATAATCCTTTATGTTTTTTAATACAAAAAGTCAAATATTGTAAGGTTAGTCAAATTTAAAGCTCATCCATAATTTTAATATAATTTTGGGAATAAAGATAATCGAAAACTTGTATTCAATAAAAGTAATTTGTAATTGAGTAAAGTAATTAATTTCTAATTTCAATTTCAAAATTTCATTAAAAATTTAATTAACCATTACATTTTGCAATTGCAATTGTAAATTGAAGGCGCAATTACTTTTTACATGTGACTACATACTAATTGTAATTGCAATTTTTAATTAGTAATTAAATTACTTTTTGCCCAACACTGCTGTCTGTAAGTGCGTCTGTCTGTGACTCACCGGAAGCTAACACTGAGCTGACGGCTGGTGGGCTGGTACTCCATGCAGCCGCTGTTGTTGAGGATCTCGCCGCACTCCACGGGCTGCTTGCCGCGACCGGCTGGAGACTCGCTCTTTAGCAGCAGCTGGGCTTGTTGCTCCGAGATTATCACCACCTGGGCAACACAACATTATTAACATAAGCCATCTTTGTAAGACTAGGCGTCTTTGACCAGCTCTAAAGGGCAAGCAGTGCGCGCTTGCACCTCCTAAACGAACTCCTTACGGATTTACGTTGTAGCGAGAGATACTGGTGCTGCCATCTATGAACAAGTTTGGGAACAAATCAAATTATTTTATTAAATATTTTGATTTGTGTTTTTTAAGTAGTCACACTACTATATATAAATTAAAAACTGTAATGTTTAATAAAATAATTACATTTGTTCCCAAACTTGTTCATTATTAATTTAAGCTTTGCAACACCAGTTACTATTTTACTGATTATTTCTCATTTAAGTGTTTTGAATGATTCACCGTTAGTTTCACTAGACTTATATTGACCTTTTGTTTGTTTGTCACCCGTGAACAAGATGCATGTAACTGCGTCGAAATCAACTTACTTTACTCTTTGGTCGAAATATCGGGAGCTCATAGACAAAACAAAAGGTAATCACGGTCTATATCCCGGTCAATATAAGTATATTTCTCATTCCTTTATTTATTTCAGCCATCTCAGGGAAGTATATAAAAATATGTTTACTTAGCTTAAGAAACTAGGAGGCGTATTAGTCAGATCTAAAATCATTTTCCTAAAAATATTTTTAGGACTAGACTTGCCTTTTTCAGTCTTAAAAACGAAATATAACATAACGAAAGAAATAGTCTCGAAAGATAAGCAGCACTACATTGATACTAATATTATAAATGCGAAAGTGTGTCTGTCTGTTACCTCTTCACGCTTAAAACGCTGAACCGATTTAGTGGAAATTTGGTATAAAGGTAGTTTGAGTCCCGGGGAAGGACACTGGGTAGTTTTTATCCCAGAAATCATCCTTTAAGGGGGTAAAAAGGGGGTTGGAAGTTTGTATGGGAAATCAATAAAAAGCAGATTGGATAAAAAATAAGCTACCCAAATTACTAACTCCGCGCAGACGAAGTCGCCGGCAAAAGCTAGTAATCAATAATCAAAACTCAATGAAAGAACGCAAATGTACTCACGGTGACTCTGGGAGGTGTCATGTGCACGTTGAGTTGACCTCCGACAAGCAGCCGGACTGTAGCCGTAAAACTGAAAACAAAATTTACTTTTTCACCTCAGCAGCTCGAACAAGCCTATTTTCGTCGCTCCCTGGAGTGAGGAGTCACACTTTCCTCACTCCAGGGAGTGAAACAAAGTAGCTTTTTAATTTAGTGAAGGCCATGGACTGCCACTTCATGCTTCTATTACAATTTTTTTTTTTATTCTGTGTAATTCGAAATACATTTTAACCTTTAATATGTTCTCACTACTGAGGTGAAAAATTATATGTGCAACACGAGAGAAAAGTTATTTTACATCTCGTGTTTTTGAGTCCCTCGCTACGCTCAAGATTCTAACTTAGAATCACTCGCTTCGCTTATGATTTAATTATAGAATCTTTCGCTTTCTCTGGCTCAAAATAAACACTCGCAAGAAAAACCAACTTTCTTGTTGCACAAATAATTATTGTGTTAGTTTGTTGTTTTGTTTGTTTGTGTATTTATTTGTGTTTGTTGTTTGTGTTTTTGTTTTGTTTTGGTAAACGAGTTTCTGGAAAAAGATCATTGATCCTAACACTACAATGAAACCCTGTAAATAAAAATAATATGATATGCAATTTAATATTATGTAACTTTATAATATAATGTTTATCTTATTTTTGAACATTTTGTATTTTTGTTTGACATGTAAATGAGATGTACATTTATCAATAAATCATCTGAAATCTGACTTTCAATACATTGACACTTTTTCTATCTTTTCTTTTCTCGAAAGTTTACGACATTGGTGAAACAAATGCCCACAACATTTAACTTATATTAAATTTGTAAATAACAAAATACGTATGACACATTGATAGTCCTTACCGTGTGTTGGTCTTCATAACCTGCGGCGGCTGTTTCTCGATCACGAAGGTCGAAGTCACGAGAGTGGACAGAAGGCTGGTCACCTGTCAATAAACCATTATAGAATAGAATAGAATAGAATAGAATAGAAATAATTTATTCGTTAGCACACACAAATAGAAAATTAATTAATGTTTTTTTTTTTTATATTTGTTATCAATAAATGCCTATTATAAACAGTTAGAAAGCGATTTTTTATTATTATTGGGCATTAACCTCAATTACGTGAATTTAATAATACTTATTATGAAAATTAAATAAGTGCGATAATTACAAAAGTAACTTTAAAATGTTTAAATGATGCTTAGAGTTCATCCATTAATTACGTCACACGAATTTCGAGGTTTTTTAACCCCTCCCCTCTCGTTGTCAGACTTGGTCACATTTGGCAAACCCCTCCCCCCCCTGGTATGACGTCACATTTTTTCAATGAAATCGGCAAATCGAATCAAGTAATATTAATTTTATAATCAAAATATTTTTGACAAAAGAAATATTAGTAGTTTTATAACCCAAAGCTGATTAGGAAAGAAAATTAAACGATTAAAAACGATTATTGTCCCATAAACTTGTTACTGTACTGTGAATAAAACAATTTAAATAAGTTAAAATGACGTCACAAAGTTTGTGACGTCCCCCATGTCACAACATCACATTTTCTTGCACAGCGTAGTACTATTAGTTATTCCGTGGCACAGCGCTGATTTTCAGTCCGCCCCCTAACTGAACCACATTGATATGTGCGCGGGATATTATTTTTACAGATATATATATGCAGGTTAAATTTAAAATACTATGTTTTATGAATAAAAGCTTGAATCTTGAAATTCCATTGTATGCGCGAATTCATTTCGGTTAAGTGACATTATGTTTACCTGTTTGCCCATATCCTCAAGCATCTCCTCGAGGTGCGGCTGACGCAGCTGTATGATGGTCTTGCTGTTGATGCGCGTTGCGTTGTTCACCTGCGTGACGCGTGACACCATACAATTTAATCAGATATTTTCTGGTAATACTTCATTTTCGTGAGAGTCGCAGTTCTGATCTAGCCTAACATATTAGTTAATTTTCATGGATGTCGCAGCATTAGGTCAAATGAGGACAAAATATTTATGGCAAATTATTTTGGATCAAAAATTTAACATTCACATTTTGTCTAATAAAATTGGGAATATTGATTATTATGTGAAGAATGTTTAGGGCTAATGAGTCTTATGACTATGTAATAAATAATAATTATAGTTCGATGACTATGATTAACGGCCTCGTAATTTATTCGATAAAGCTTAAGGTCCCCGCCTTAAAGCTTAAGGTCCTAGATTTCTATCCTAGTAAGTGTTTATCGCGAATATTTGATTGGATGGATAGTATTTATCCATCTGTTTATAACATGTATCGTCTTGTACGGTCAGACTAGATCGATTTGTGTAAGTTTGTCCCTTTTTTAGGGTTCCGTACCCAAAGGGTAAAAACGGAACCCTATTACTAAGACTCCTCTGTCCGTCTGTCTGTCACCAAGCTGTATCTCATCAACCGTGATACCTAGACAGTTGAAATTTTCACAGATGATGTATTTCTGTTGCCGCTATAACAACAAATACTAAAAAGTACGGAAGCCTCGGTGAGCGAGTCCGTCTCGCACTTGTCCGGTTTTTTTTTAATTAAAATATACCTGCTGGCGGGTGGTCCAGATTAGGTCAGCCAGCATCTCACACCACTCCTGGATTGAGTTCAGGTTGGATTGCATGGGGTGTCCATTGCCGCTCAACTGCTGCTCACGTTTCCATCTGCAGAAATAAGATTATGCTGTGTTCGGTACTTTTATATATGAACGCACAAATACTACGTATTTTTCTTTTCTTAGTTTTTAAATCGGTTAATAATCGAAAAACTAGCATAGTCCAAAACGGGAAAAGCCTAAAACGGAACGCTTTTCTAAAAGCGCGCAACACTGAAACTCGAGTGTTGCGTGTATGGCAACTTTTTTTTTTTATAACCTGTAGTGTCCCACTGCTGGGCAAAGGTCTCTCCCTTTGATTTCCATGACTCCCGTTGTTGAGCTGTTTCCGGCCAGTTATTAGTGAAGGTGTCTAAGTCGTCCCGCCATCTCCGCCTGGGCCTGCCACGTCCGCGCTTCTTTTGCGGCATCCACTCGGTGGCTATACTAGCCCACCTATCCGGATGCATGCGGCAGACGTGACCTGCCCAGTCCCACTTCAGCCCAGCGGTCTTCTCCCCCACGTCAGCTATGCCTGTTCTGGAGCGCAGTGTAGTGTTTCGGATGCGATCCATCCTTGTGACACCTAGAATGCTGCGCTCCATTGCTCTCTGGCAAACCTTCAATTTGGACTTCTGACTCTCGGTGAACAACTATGGCAACTATGAAAACGAATTATATCGCGTATATTGAATTTATAATACTATACTACTACTACTACTATTTGTATATTTTCATAGTTTTATTTGTAGAGTAGCCATGTTATAATAATTCTATGGCAACTTTTTATTTGCGTCATTATTACCCGGTTATTCTTACAACAGGACAACTTTTTTGAACACTGGCAATCTCCTGCTCCTATTTAGTCGCGTTATTTACAAATTTACCCGATGATTATACACATAAACCGGGAATTCCTCCCTCGCGACATAGTCCTAGCCGCACCTCGGCCATCTAAGTCCATATAATATTGATAAGTTATAATAATATCAACCTGATAAGTTCGTCATCCAGCACAATGCTCTGCAGCTGACGTAGAGTAGCGATGTTCTCCTTTATATGATCCACCAGCTCCATCTGGGCTTGCTTGATTTGAGCCACCTGCAGATAGAGAAACATACTTTATACAATATTTCAGAGATATCACTACATAGTATAAAACAAAATCGCTTTCCGCTGTCTGTCTGTCCCTATGTATGCTTTGACCTTTGAAACTACGCAACGGATCTTGATGCGGTGTTCACCTATCAATAGAGTGATCCTTGAGAAAGGTTTTAGTGTATAATTTGTGTAACCCGTGCGAAGCCGGGGTGGGTCGCTAGTAACATAATAAAATATTACCATACTTGAGGAGAGTCTTTTCAAAAGGGCTTATTTCTCCATGAACACCATACAAAAATAAGCCCTTTTGAAAAGACACTCCTCACTTCACACAATCAGACATGAGATTGGCCAGTCTAAATAAAATATATTAGAGCTTAATCTTTTGTATACAGCTGTCAAATATTGGCTGTTCATAACATACATGTAAAGTCAACACCGACATTGGCAAATTCACCCTGTGCAAAATTGCAGGGAGTGTATTTTTTTCCTCTGGCTTTTAGAGGAAAAAAAATACACATAATTTTGACATGCTTACGTGCAATGTAGGTTAGGATACACTGATCGGCGCTAAAGCATACCAAAGGTAACCGAATTTAAGCTACTGTTACACATGCTGATTACTAGCACGAACGCATGCCACTATTAAGCAATTGCTATGTGTGTCTAAACATTGCTGATAATGAGCATGCTACCTGCAGCGCGGGTGGAACGCGTGCTTTTGAGCGCGTGTGACCAGGTTTGCTTATTGAGCATGCTAGTTTCGGTCCCAGCAGGTGCGCGTGCACGATTTCGCGCTAAAAATGTCCGCTGGGGCGATGAAAAAACGTTGACATTTGTGACTTTATATCGGAATAATGAATGCCTACGGAATCCTCGCATATCACAATACAATAACAATATTGCAAGAAATAATGCACAGCAGAGAGCACGCTATCAACTGGCATGTATATTGGAGTGTTTGCTTTGAGCATGCTTATTCAGGAGCGTACTTAAAACTAGCATGCTTATTGCTAGCAAATGTAAACAGTTCATAAGAATGCTCATATTAAGCATATTGATAACATGCTATTCTAGAGCATGTGTAACAGTAGCTTTAAACTGTCGTGTCGTGAGTCATACTCACACTTGGCCGGTTTTATAGTTAATTTAAAATGAGTTACCAAAGCATTAAGTTTCCTCTCCATCTCCTCGATCTGGCTTCGGAGGCAGGCCTCCAGCTCGCGCCGCTCATTGGTCAGTTGCCCAGAAGACTGCAAGTACTGGATGTGGCCTGAAATATACCATAAGTAAGTTACTTGGAAATACTTGGATTCTTTGTGTCCCTTTCACTTTATTATAAGTTATTTTTTTGTCCGATTTTCATTTTAATACAAGCTTTTACGCCGACTTTACATTTAAAGAGTAATTGTCATCATTAGGCATCGAGGTTACACTTACAGAAAGTATGTCAAATTTCAGCTCAATCTCACTTCTTCAAAGACCGAGCCGCCTCGCGAGGAAACTACCGCGCGAACGCGTGAGCTTTCTTGCTCGAGGCATCGTGTCCGCGCTGGCATTTGCCTCGACCGAGGCAGGTCTACACAGAACGAGCTGCTTCCTGAGGCATTTTCCGCGAGACGGTTTGGAGGTCCCGACTAATGTACTAATCTTTGTTCTTAAGAGACTCGTGGTACTAAGAGAAAACGCTTCTCCATCTGAGCCGCCTCGCGAGGAAATTGCTGCGCAAACGCGTCAGCTTCCTGGCCCGAGGCATCGTGTACGCGCTGGCATTTGCCTCGACCGAGGCAGGTCTACACAGAACGAGCTGCTTCCCGAGGCATTTTCCGCGAGACGGTTTGGAGGTCCCGACTAATGTACTAACCTTTGTTCTTGAGACACTCGTGGTACTGAAGCGAGAACGATTCGTTATGGGCCTGCAGTGAGCGTATTTCTTCGCTGACCATCGTCACCTTTTGACGGACGGTCTGCAGGTCTGTCAGCAGCTGTGTGACAAAAAAGTAAATACAATTATTATTATTTAATCGTAAGGTATATACATTGAGGGCAATCAGAGTGTAGCTTTGAGGTTGCCAAGCCAAGCAACCAAGTCAGGTGTCACGGTGCTCAGATCCTCAGCAGGCCCAGGGTATGAGTGGAGTGGGCAGCGTTTAAAAATGTGTTCTGTGGTCTGCTCTTCCTCTCCGCATTCGCAAAGTGGGGAAGCCGTCCATCCCCATTTGTGTGTGGCAGTAGATACAATACCTAATACCTAGAAGAACACATGACGAGAATATTTAAAGTATAGTTGGTCAAGCAAATCTTGTCAGTAGAAAAAGGCGGCAAATTAAAAAAATGTAGGCGCGAAGGGTTATCGTCCCATAGAAAATTAGAATTTCGTGCCTTTTTCTACTTTACTATTTGCTTGACCAACTATAATAATTTATTGAACAAAGCTATCATAATCATAATCATTTATTTGCACATAAATAGGGTTTTACATAGATATTATAAAAGTTACATTGGTCTAGCCTTTTTAGCTGTTTTTGGCAGCATGCAAATGGGTCCTTATAATACATTAAATTTGTATTACATAAGACTACCTTAACCCTTAAATGCATGATTTTTTCTTTTTGCCTGAAATTAATATATGTCTTACATAATTGTTTACTGATTCTAGGAAAAATAAAAAAATAAATTAAAACATCGATTTTCACTGCTTAACCAGTATTAGAATTTACATAGGGTAAATAATAATTTATGTAAATTTATACAATTATTGGTAAAAGATATAAAAAATCTTACTACCATTAGAAATTTATACTATTCGTAATATACCTATAATAAAGATTTTAAATATAAATAATTACAAACCCCGAAAAAACCGCCTAAATTACATATTAAAAATCATTAAATTTTCCCAATTTTCCGCCATTTCGTGTTAAAAGAAATGTAATTTTTTTAAACTTGAATACTGCGCAAATTTCAATAAAACGAAGGAAAGTGTATTAATTTACGATCAAAATAATTATACAGGACCAAATAGAGTTTACCTAATTATGCATAAAATTATATGTTTTTTGTTGTGTACATACATACATCACTATGCATTTAAGGGTTAAATTAACTTAATTAATTACTAACTACATTAACTTAAATTAAACTAGAATAGGATGCACAATAAGTTAACTTTACAATTCAATACAAATCACAATACAGTCCCAGCAATTGATAATAAAATAACTAAGTTCATATGTAATGTCCAGGTAATAAATATTTATAATACAAATTTGACTAATATTAATTTTAAACATTATCATGCGCAATAAATTCATTAATAGAGTAGAATTATTTTGTCAGTAGCCATTTAAAAAGCGCTGTTTTAAATTCATAAGGAGTGATAGCCTCATTAAGCCTCTTTCCCCACCACAAAACAGAAAATGAAAGTAATGGCAGAGTATTTTAAAATATGCATTTTACGAAAAAGTGTCAAAAAATTAGGTACAACAAAAAGTAGAATGGCCGGTACAACAGTTCTAACCTGTGTCACTGATATCTCTTGGAAAATGGGTCAGAATTAATTACTACCGTAAAACAGGGTACATTTGGGGTTACTTTGATCTGTTTCTGTAACTAGTTAGATTACTATATACTGATGTTCACCTACTGTAAAAAATCTCGCATAAAAATATATTATGGCTTAAAAACTATCATTTCAAAGTCGCCCCTGCATTTGAAAGCCACCCCGTTTTACCGTACATAAAAACGTTGTCCCACCACCAGTTACTACACAAAGATAATTATAACACGCACCTCGCTGTATTTCCTCTCAGTGTGTGGTTGGGCCACATATTGGGTAGCGCTCTGAATAACCTCCATCTCCAGTGCCAGGCAACGCCGGATGTAAGCGTATAGCTCGTGAGGAGCGTGGCTGCACAAACAAACATATTATTTTGATCCATTAATTCACATGAAATAATACAGAATTTATATGTATATACAATGCATGCAAGTACACAACTACACACCAGGGACCGGCCCGCTATCCCTTATCGGGGTTTTATAAGGGTATTGCATAAGGCTTAACTCACCATACCCTTTGCCAGACGAAACCCTTTGTTTTGGTTTTAAAAACCCTTATAAAGCTACCACATTTGAGTAATCGGTAGCCCAAATACCCTTACAAAACCTTTATCATCCGCTCACCAACACCTTGCATATTGCTTATAAGGGTTAGCCTTATAAAGGGCTTCCCTTTTAGCATATAAGCGTGCTAATTAAAGTCGTCTACCTTGTTTATAAAGCACACATTACTTCGAATCCGAGCGATCGTCGGCGGCGATGGCGGCGTTCTTTGACTAGGCACGTATTTTCTTTCCTTTTCATACACTACCGTAGGTATATACTAATCCTGTCTCTTTCACTCAAAGGGAAACCTTTATAAAAAGCGCTTAAAGATAAGGGTAACCCTTATTAAGAGCTAGCCTTATTTTTGGTTAGCTTTTCGGTAAGGGTTAGTCAAAGGTAAGTGTATGAATGGGCTTGCAGTTCAAAAGGGAAAGTCTTTCAATGTGTTAGCCGTGTTTAAGTGTCGCCCATTGAAAGGGTTTTATCGCGGAAAGGGTTGTCCGGTCCCTGCTACACACACAACATGAGCATCATTATACCTAAGTTAAGATTAGTTAAGATTTATAAGAATTGAGCGTTGTACAGTCTCTTCATTTTTGTAAGGTCCTGGCAGAATATCAGCGATGTGGCTTGCCGCATCATCATGCTGAGCCAGCGCCTATTCTCTGCCACGACACATGGTTTTGTATTTTGTATTGTTTTCTTTTACTTATTTCAAGAATTGTAAACTAGTTTTTAAGTGTAATTCTAAGCTGCATGTTTTCTATGTACCATGTATGTTGTGGAAATGAATAAAGTTTTTATCTATCTATCTATTCAATAACAAATTACACTCGAATTGCCCCAATAGGGATGTTGACAATTTTTATAACTGTTTTCATTTTATAGATAGACACGTAATTATTGTAAAAAAAATTATTCATAATTTTTTAATAAAAAATCGACTAATTAGTTTAGTGTTTCAATTTCGCGCAAAAACGCTCCAAGTGTCACGTGATCTGGATGACGTAACGATGTGATAAACAAACTGCTGTCAGTGCCAGAGAACCACCAGGTTTGACAACTTGTCTGTGCGTGTTTCTCACACTGTGACGTCACGCACTCCGATTTGCGTTTGCAGTCATGTGATGTTAGGCATTATTTTAAATAACTTTAATGAATTAATACGCATATTTATACTTACAAAATATTATTTAAAGCATTCTAATATTCCCTGCTATGGTAAAAACATAACATTTTATATATTCGCGATTCATGTCAACATCCCTTGTCCAAGCCAGGGATGTTGCGAATATTCGCATCCGCATCCGCAACCGCGGAACTTCCGCATTATTTTTAACATCCGCATCCGCATAAAATCGATGCGGAGCTTAATGCTAAACAGGTAGGTGCAGGAACGTCTTAACGGCGGCGTAAGTGCTAGGTAATTTCGTCATTAGCCAATAGGAATCTCGTTTCGTTTTTGTGATTCGTCGATCGAGCACTTTAGCCTATGACGGACAGCGACAAGAAGTGCATAATTTGTTTTATTTGGACTTGAGTATACTAATGCGATTGTGGAGCACCTATATTCTTGTTCAAATAGTAAAAGTTACGTATTTTTTTTAATAATTATTATTAAAGTGTAATATTTGACGTTTTTTATGTGCCTAATCTCGATATCCGCATCCACGGATGTGAGCCTTTAAAATTCCGCATCCGCATCCGCGTCCGTCACAAAATCGGCATCCGCAACATCCCTGGTCCAAGCGGTACACACTTTAGTAGAAATTTGTCCCAAAAACCGGATGAATAGTTAGTAAAGTGAAGCGAACTGTCAATATTGACCGACCGAGCGAAGAGCGCGAGCGAAACGTCTGCATTTCAATTTGAGTTAAAATGCTTTTGTTTCAAATTCTTGTTAAATTTTGTGAGCGTTTAGGATAATTATTGAGTTTTGTCGATCCAGTATGCAATTTTTGGCGGAGCGATGAGGGGTTCGCGAAGGCTCACATAACCACTATTAGTATCTGGGTTATAAAAACACCGCTCAGATACTAGTTATGTAGTTATTCCACTGCCAGAAAACGAGAACTACAAAACTAATCTACTGGTGCGGGTCAAACATGTTTTTTATGAGATATGAAACAAAATTTAGGTAAAATTGATACATTGAAATGAAATGAAAATATTTATTTATCATAATGATATTTTTATTGATTTCGAGACCAAATCATAATGTAAATACATTTTTTGAACAAGTGTATCAAGTATTTTATATAGTTATAACATGTTCATATTAACATAAATTTATTAAACCGATATTTCGATATGTAACTGCGTCGAAATATCGGGAGCTCATAAATAATACAAAAGGTAATCACGGTCTATATCCCGGTCAATATAAGTCTAGTGAAATTAACCGTGAATCATTCAAAACTCTAATTATAATAACATAATAGATGAAAAGACCAACTATTATTTAAGCCTGTTAATACGAGTGGTTAATTGATGAACATTTACCAATATTAAGGTACCTTCAGTTCCTTTCTACACTAACTGCACAATACACTATTTTATGTTATATTTATATTCAAAATTATTATATTTATAATTCACACCAGTTTAAATCACTAGCACACTATACTCTTCACTGACAATTAAAAGACTGCAACAGGTCATCTCAATGTCCATCTTTTTATGACCAATTGTCGGTAAAACCCTGATGCGTCATATAAATGTGCTTAATATTGTGGATGATATACTTATCAGTGGGGAGAATGTAAACAACGTTGGGATATTGGTGATAACATGAGTAAAACGTGTTATATATGTAAACAATTGAGATACATTCTCAGCACGTAATTTGTATTTTATAGAGGCTGGGAAAGTCACAAGGGTAAGACCAATGCTTGATTTGTAAAAACAGGCCAAGAGCGTGTCGGAGCACGCATAATGGACGCTTCCGTACCTTCATAAAATGCAAAAAGAAATACAAGCAAAAACGTCTATCTTCGCGGCACTTACGTCGTTTTAATAAGAAGATAAATTAAAGTCATTAATGGCTATTTACTTCATTGGCGTGAATATTTATTAAGTTTTCTTTTCTCTTTTTTCGCACGCCCAGTTCAACAGCTACTCCAAACTAAGTAGCGGCCCAAATACACCTGCTGTTTAAATTTCATTAAAATATATCTAATAGTTTCCGAGTAAAATAACTGTGACATACGGACAGACAGACGGGTGGACGGACATAACGAAGCGATGGAATTTCCTCGCGCGGTGGCTCGCTTTGTGTGGAACCGCCTATTGAGCTTGAGTACACACCTGTACTGCGCGTGGAAGGCCAAGGCAGCCTCGAGCAGCTACATTTTGGTGTCGAACATGTCCGCACAACATCAACTCGACTGTCATCTTGATCTGCACCAGTTTCAAGAACATGTACACACCTGTACTGCGCGTGGAAGCCTCGGCAGCCTCGAACAGCTTCACCTTGGTGACGCACATGTCCGTACAGCATCAGCTCGGCTGTCATCTTGATCTGCACCAGTTTCAAGAATATGTACCCACCTGTACTGCGCGTGGAAGGCCTTGGCAGCCTCGAACAGCTTCATCTTCGTGACGAACATGTCAGGAGACAGCATCAGCTCGGCTGTCGTCTTGATCTCCTGCACTAGTTCCTCCACGAAGAAACGCTGCTGCTCTTCGGGTTCTGCCGTCCTGGTTACAAATTAGGGGTCTCAATAACAGAACCTCCTTGGGACTCTGACATATTATATATAGTTTTCGTCCGCGACTTCGTCGTAAAATTAGTATATCCATATACCACTTCCATATGCTTCCGATATGCTGCAACGAAGTGTTGGAACAATGTACCGCCACCAATCAGAAACTGCAAATTCGTTACCTCTTTTAAGTACAACCTTATCCGATATTTATCAGATAATTATCGCGATAATTATCAAAGACTATAATTATCTGGATAATTTCGAACCCTGTTATAAGCAGTAGGAGTTGAAAATAGAGTTCCGGTTAATCCGGTTATAAAATTAGCTAAAAATCGTTGAGTCGTTGCCTTTCCGTTTGCCGCGACATCTATTGTCGAGTAGCAGTAATGAGAGTTCCGCTACTTGACGCTAGATGTAGACTACGAAAATAATAGTATTTTTGGTAACAAAACCGATGTATGGAGCACTCTATGTCTTCTTAATTCTCTTTGGTTATATTTAATACACTTTTTCATTCGGTCTTGAAAATGGAGGTTTTGTATGCGTCAACCACCTCTTCTGTCCACTTTTGGCGACAAACGAGGCAACTATTCTTTTAAGTGCTCTGTAAGCGTATGACTGGCAGTAAGGTATCCAGCTACGTCTGCTTTTCGCGTTTTAATGTTTCTCTTAGACTGATGACTTGTCTCACGTGTTGTTGGAATGCGTCCGGAATTCGGACTTGAGAAAAATAATTTTTGGTAGTCTGGGCTCCATGCACAATGGAGGGATCAATTGTTAATTAGCAGATCCTATATCGGACAAAGCAATCAGTGTTTACCACTTTATAGACCTCTCCCTTGAGTAGTGAACTATGAAAGCATCCATGAGGCTGTCATGTTCACCTAGAGTGTCCAAAGCCTCAATAAAAACCAGATAAAAAAAATATTCTCTTGTCTATGCTCTTATACGTACCATATCTTGCTCTCGATCCACGGCGCCAAGCAGTGGCGGACCTCAATAGGAAAATGATCGCCATAGATAGCCCGTACCTGGAGAAAAATCACAACATTTGTGAGTCCAAAACGTTCCGGAAAACGATGGGTTTTTACACGACTGCCCAAAAAAGAGAGTGTGTTTTCATTACACGACTGCCCAAAAAAGAGAGTGTGTTTTCATTATACGACTGCCCAAAAAAGAGTGTGTTTTCATTAGACGACTTCCCTAAAAAAGAGTGTGTTTTCATTACACGACTGCCCAAAAAGAGTGTGTTTTCATTACGACTGCCCAAAAAAGAGTGTAATGTTTTCATTACACGACTGCCCAAAAAAGAGAGTGTAATGTTTTCAGCGTTCATGTTTGTATGTATATGTATGTGAGTTTCTTTATTCCAGAGGTTTTTAGACTTCAAGCTTTATCCATTTAACTATTTCACAGGAGTGCACAGGTAACCTTAACTCATATCAAAAAATGTTGACGTTTGTATAGTCAAGGACTTTTTTAGCACATTATCCCTCCTTTGAAGGGTGTCAGGTTCCGGGGGTTCCGCGGCCGGCTTCCTGAAACGGCGGGGTTGCGTAATGCATCGCAGCCTTAACGTGTTTTTATTTTTAAGTTATAATATGTAAGT
Source organism: Cydia strobilella (assembly GCF_947568885.1). NCBI lineage: Eukaryota > Metazoa > Arthropoda > Insecta > Lepidoptera > Tortricidae > Cydia > Cydia strobilella. Next base: position 4,242,721 of record NC_086066.1, on the reverse strand, counting down.
CTTGACATGGTTTTGACCCTCTGTTTGTATTTGGATGTAAGTTACATTATAATAGTGTAAAAGCTTGACCACGCATTATTCAATCAATCAATCAGTTCTTATTTGTTAAACATAGGTAAAGCCTGACCAGGAATATATGATCACGCGCCATGTTGCGAAATTTCACTGGAACTAATTTTTTCATACTATACTGAACTGTCACCCTATACATGAGAATGAACAGCGCCCTCTAGACAATGATCATATATAACTGGTCAGGCTTTACATAGGTGTTACTATTAATTACTTAGTATCACTATGTCTTACCAGCATTAGGCTAACTATATTATACTACTATTAACTATAGCTTTTTGGCTGACTGCGTGGAATCGGTGGAGTCAGTAACAGCATCTAGAGTAAGTTTAACGCCTGGATAAAGTGTAATAGCAATCTTTCAATTATCAGGCAATGAGGGCTAACGCGTATGGATTCGCCGCTAGGGGCGCTAGTGTAGATGGTGGTCTTTTCCATAGTTCGAAATGTCAAATGTCACTTGTCACTTAAATGACTGACAGCTGTTCTTTAGTCTTTTGGACCACCATCAACAAAGGCGCCAACTGGTGAGCAAAAAAACGATAGCCCTCATTCATTAAATCTCTCAATTTTCACTCTACCCTCCCCCTTTTCACTCTCTTTATGGATAATTTCAGACGTAAAAACTATTACACAGACACAGACTTTCGCATTTATAATATTAGTATGGATAAATTATCAAGACCGTAGCTGTATTCGATACACGACTGGATAGAAAATAATTACGGAGTTACGTATTACATAATACATATAACCATACAAAAAAGTTTATATAAATTTTGCAACCTGACCGTGACCACCCATTAACCGGAACAGTGTTTCTCTTCAGCTCCCGTTCGTAAAGACAGTGAGTCCAAGGCCGGGGGTTATTGGAGACAAATATGTCAAATACCTGAATCGACAGGTGCTCGTCCCATACATGGATAATGACATACTAGTGGTCAAAGTCATGGCCGTATATGGTCATTGCTTCCGTTAATATCCTTCTGGATATCGCTATAGAAAGATCAGGTTTTCAGGGTACCGTACCTCGGAAAGAAAAAGGCCAGGGGTACGAATGACATTTGGATATAAATTGCATACAGAAAACGATTGAGGAAAAACCTTGTAAGACGCTACGGCTGTGGAATGAGCTCCCTGCCGAGGTTTTCCCGGGCTACAGTATGGGGTTTTTCAAAAAAGAAGTGTACAGGTTTTTAAAGGGTCGGCAAAGATTGATGCAATTCATTCACTCATTGTGTTCCATTCATGGCATGGATTGATTGTAGTTACCTACACCAGCATACAATGATATTCAGAATTAAACTAGTGTCCGACCGAACATTCAGTTTCGGCAGGTTGCGTCGTTTCGGCCACGCCGGGATACTTTCGGTAGTGTGCGGCCGAAATTTCGGTTTCAGTTTCGGCACAGATTATATAATAGTTCTTACGAACAGATACTTATCTCTCATAGAAAACGCAAATACCTACCGTTTTGATACCTACACAAAAATAAAACGCTCCCTTCAACGCGCCGCTCCCCGCACCGCGCGCGCCGACACTACGCTAGGGTTGCCAACGCTTCTTTCAGTTTCGGTAGGTTTCGGCATAAAAGTCATATTTCGGCCGAAGATTCGGTTTCGGCCGAAACAAGAGCAAAAACCTTAAGTTTATATTAGCGTTCTTTATCAACGATTGACATCTCGGCTAGGCCCTCAGAACCATTGAACTATTATTACTAACGTCAGCCCTATGGAACTCTCCGCGCGAGCTCGGATTTATATCTACGACTCGCTTCCCGACGGCGGTACTAAAGCTAGCCAGTTGGTTGCCACGCCGCACGCGCCACGTTCGTAAGAATAAGAACTATTATATAATCTGTGCTAACGTATAGAACCGGCACAGAGAACCAGTATTTTGCGCCACGACTTGCTCCTGTTTTGGCATCAAACCATAGAAGCGGAGCGTGAATCTCGCGACCTAAACGCGTAAGCGCCATGAATTTTACGGCGCTTACGACGTTTTGGTCGATGGTACAGGTTGTGATTGCGACAATTTGGTGTGTCGTCTCTATAGTAATAATAACTTAATGCCCAGAACAAAGGTTATCAGTTCTAAACTTACTTATATCATATGTTTATCTATGTATATGGGCACTACCGTCTACCGTACTCCCAGATAACGGGAACCATTGATAAAAAGTTAAACAAATAAGTCAAGCACTGTAATACTCCTCCAAAATAGATAAAGTAAACAAGTGTCTGAGCTGTGGCGGTAGCACGGTCGCATTTTTATAGCTTGTCACCATGCCTGTCACGTTCTAACAAGTATGTAAGTGCGAAAGTGATGGCCATAGTGACAGGCGATAAAAATGGAACCATGCTGCGCCCGCTGACCTGTTTAAGTACCATCGCCCACACTGTTAACTAACAGTTGGTAAACCTTATTACAAAAGGCATAAGTATAAAACTCCCGTGAGATTCAAACATATTAAATTATGTTAAACCGGGTCACTCACGTATTATTAAGTCTAATAGCTCGACGTGTTTCGGTCCAATTTACGAGGACCTCCTCCTACGACGACACGGACGGAGACGGTCCTCGTAAATTGGACCGAAACATGTCGAGCTATTCGACTTAATAATCATTTAGTCATTTATTCAATATTGCATTGTCATGTACATAATAAGGTGTTACATTTTATATAGCCAGTTCATGACACCCTGTAAGGGCACACAATAATAATATGCACATAATAATATGGAGTGACCTGGTTTAAAAAAATTTAAAAGGCATAATGTCCACCGATGGACAGTCTTTTCGAGCGAAGGCGCCATTTCTATGGCTTATACTCGTGTAGAAGGCGACACCTTGTGATATTTAACAAATTTAACACATATCAGTGAAAGGATGAAAGTCAAATGGCGTTCTAAAAGTTTTAATCATGTGGCGAAAGATGGCAGTAAATTTACTGTGGGTGGCTACAAAATTTACTTTGACAATACGCCGTGACAGGCGATAAAAAGGCGACCGTGCTACCGCTGCTGATAAATAAAATCGATGTTCGCGGTAGCGGGCAGTCGCGGCGGCCCTGTGATGGTACTGATGGTAAAATTAGTAAGGAAGCGCCCGATGTGTGCTGACCGTGACTCCTCTTATAGGCTTTATCTATTAAACTACTAGCTTTAGCCTGCGACTTCGTCTGCGTGGACTTACTAACAGCAGCTAAAGTAAATATAGCGCCTGGAAAAATTCTCAAGGTAAATTCAATTTGAGCATATTATGCACACAAATTAGCAGGCACTTCATTAATTATCTCAATTCCACCCCGCTTTTTACTTTCTTAAGGGATGATTTTCGGGATAAAAACTATCCTATGTCCTTCTCAGGGACTCACCTATCTCTATGCCAAATTTCATCTAAATCGATTCAGCGGTTTAAGCGTGAAGAGGGAACACACAGACAGACAGACAGACAGACTTTCGCATTTATAATATTAGTATTTAACAGATAGAGTACGCAGTTCAGATATCCGCCGTCGCACAAAGATAATAGATGCAGCGGAAATGGCTTGCAGATTAAAATGGCGATGGGCTGGGCACACGGCTCGCACTAATGACGGACGATGGAGCGAGAAAATCCTGCACTGGTACCCGCGCGGCGCCACGCGGCACGCGTACCGCCCGCGGCGACGCTGGCGAGACGACATCGTCGCCGAGGCGGGCATCACCTGGACTCGAGTAGCCGCCGACAGGAACGAGTGGCACAGGAGGGAGGAGGCCTATGTCCAAAAATGGACAGCCCAATAGAAATAAGGAAATAATTATAATAAATAAATACTTAGTTAAAATTATCACATCCCATATGTAAATTACCTAATAAATTCTACGAATGAACGCTGTACTAATACTAAACTTAATTATTGATACGTTAATAGTTAATGATGTGTTAAGTTTATGATATGATTTTAATGTAATTAATATATTTATGCATGAATGTAATCTTATTATGTTAGAATCTATTGGAAATAAAAGGCTTAATTATTTAATTAATATTAGTATGGATTCGCAAACCAAACTGACGACCAGGATCGTAAAACTTCTCATTCACACTTGCATAATTGCATAAACGAGTGAAAGAAATAGTAATATGATCTCGGTTGCCAGCCATGTGGGATGCGCTAAAGATTTTTCGAATAATGGTACTGACCTTCTGCAAGCTCTCCTGGGGTAGCTGCTGAGCCCTCGCCCACAGCGACATCTTGGACCTGACACAGAACATACAATAATCAACCTTCTAGCTTTAATAATAAGACTTATATTAGAGAAATGTTAAACACAGATCTAGATATAGTTTGGAAATTAGCTTAGTTAAGATTATGAATTTATGACTTATTTAATCTCAATTGAAATTATCATTTTGTATTCATAGAATTAATGACAATTTAAAGCCTGAACAGAAATATATGATAATTGTCAAGAGGGCGCTGTTATTCTCATGTATAGGGTGACAGTTCAGTATAGTATGAAAATTCCGCAACATGGCGCATGATCGTATATTACTGGTCAGGCTTTAAGTATTATGGATAAGGTAAGTTAACATGTTCAGACCAACAACTTAAATTAATTTGTAGATATATTGCTTGACCCAACATTTTTTTTTTTTTTTTTTAATCTGGTTTTTATGGAGGCTTTGGACACTCTAGGTGAACATGTCAGCCTCATGGGTGCTATCATAGTTCCCTACTCAAGGGAGAGGTCAATAAAGTGGTAAACACTGATTGCTTTGTCCGATATAGGTTCTGCCAACCAACAATTGATCTGTCCATTGTGCATGGAGCCCAGACTACCAAAAATTCTTTTTCTCAAGTCCGAATTCCGGACGCATTCCAACAACACGTGAGACAAGTCATCAGTCTTCTGACAGTTTGCACACAGTGGTGACGATTTAACACCCATCATGCACAGAAATTTGTTTGTAGGGATGTGTCCGGACCGGACTCGGAAAGCTGAGACTAACACTTTTCTAGAGAGGTTAGCAGAATCAAACCAGGGTATCCACAAGGGTCTATCTTGAATTGTTCTGTACCAGATTCCAACACCCCTTGATAAAGCTTGTTCTCCAAAATGGTATTCCCATTTCTGTAAACATCTTTTTTTAATTCTGGGAATTACTTCACTTGAATATGGTATAGAATCGAGTACAGAGCCATCCATTACAGCGGTTTTAGCAAGCTTATCTACTGCCTCGTTTCCTACTAACCCTACGTGGGAAGGAATCCACTGTATTTTAACAACTCTATCTTTACAAATAAACTCATGAATCAACTGTAGAGCTTCATATGCAACAGGCATGCCTCTTTGTCCATAAACACAACGATTAAGGTGTTGAAGTGCACTCTTTGAGTCAGATAGTATTACAACTGGAGCACTATTAGCTAGATTATTTGCATAACACAAGGCTTCTTTAATAGCTACAAGTTCAGCTCGCATAACGCACGCGTCATCATGCAGCTTCCACATGAGTGAAACATTGCACTGAGGATCAAACAGAGCTGCTCCAACACCTTGTACACACTTCGAACCATCAGTGTATATTTTATGAAATTGGACATACTGCTCAGTAAGCACTCTCAGTGTAGAATTTCTCAACGCCTCATTCTGTTGATGCCGCTTAGGGACATCAATATAATCAATGCTATCCATTATACATGACCTGGTGTCAACCGAGGACACCCACGTGTTCAAAGAGTACATATCCAATTTGTCACAGTGATGCACAGGTAAATCTTTCCATTCATCATAAATTTTTGCTAACAAAGGAAAATTTATAACAGAAAATTGGTAACGTTTAGTCAAAATGCTCTGTAACGCGGAAATAATGGGGCTGTTTGATCTTGATCTAATTCTTACATGTTATAGTTTTTTTTTTTATGTGATAGTCAGCAAACGAGCAGACGAGCCGCCTGATGGGAAGCAGTCATCATCGCCCATGGACGTAAGCAACATCACAGGAGCCACTTAAGCATTGCCGACCCTTGAGAACCCTAAATACCAGCTTCTTGAAGAATCCCATGTCGTAGCACAAAGGAAATACCTCAGTTAAGTGAGTTAAAGAAATAACATAAATGCTTACCAAATGTATCCCTCGATTAATACTGCAAAAGTGTTTGTTTCCCAAACTTCAGTCTTTAGTTAATACATGTAAACCTGTAACAAAAACACATAACTAAATTAGTATATCAGAACATTTTATTTTTGTATTTTTCATCCAATACAAAATATATGGGATCAGAGCTATTAGCTAGCAGCTAGCAGGGATAGAATTATGATATAATTTAATATAATATTTAATTTAAAAAAAATTTAAGAATTTACATAAAAATATTTGTTTAAGTACTAACATCTTAGTTTAGGTACTAACATAGTAATTTAAGTATATTTGCAACTAACGAAATATGGATTGTATTATCGTCCGAAATAAATGTTTTTTTTTTTTTTTTTTTTATTAATTCCTCAGAAGACTAATAATAAGTTTTTAATGAGACCTCATTCTCTCAAGTTATGATAAGACCACTCTAACTGCATTGTCAATCAAAAATTGTAAAGATTGTCCTGTTATGAATGGTCACAAATTTCTACAGTACATATAAAAAAAACCTCATAACGCTCAATGTTCATTACAAGATACAGTAAACTGCAGATATAACTGATCCCTGGCATAGAAACTTTTTGCAGGGGGGTCGGTTATCTCTGCAGATTCCTGTACCTACATATTAGTTGCAATCAAAAGGAACCAAGGTTCAAATTAAAAATAGGAAAACTGTGTATAGTGGGTCTTACAAGGATAAAGATTAACTTTAGTGCACCATATGCATACCATTGACAAAACATATGTGCCATTTTCAACCAAAAGGGTACTTATTGTTGGTTGTCAATAAGGCGCTATTTCCATATACCTTCAATTGACCATAGGGTCCACCTTACCGACCTTATCGACGAGCGACAATGTGGTACCTTTTGTCTGTCTGTCACATACGCTACAAGTTATTACGAGTTGTTTTCTAAATGAATGATGAATTTTAAATAAAGCAGTTGAATGTTCCTTCCTATTCATCAATTAGGAAAGTATGTATACTATGTATGCAAGTAATCATTGATGATTATGCTCTATTACATAATTTACAACAAGGAAAACAGCGTTTTAATACAAATACACGCAGCAGAAAAGCGTTAACATTTATTACAATAAAATTATGCAACAATTTTTTGTTATCATGCAGCCTTTGAAAAATGATTTTATTTTATTTTATTTGTACAAGTAGCCGCAGCTAATTAGCAGCAGAGGTGTTCTACCTTTCTCCCGTGATGGTAAATTATGTTAAACAACACCTTTAGAACAAAGAGCTTATTAAAACAACAAACCATTGGCAAAAAACAACACTCGTAACTACGCAACACTTAAATCACCTGAGATACGTTATCAAAAAGGGTTTCTACGAACTATTAGAGCTTTTCTTCGCGCACCTGTTGCTCCCGGGGCCAACTAATATCACGAACGAAATCCAGGGACGCAATATCCCTAGAATTTACCTGTATCGAGCGGCTTTACGTCCGCTACTGCTGATTCCAAGAATTTTGACGTTTACACACACTACAACACAAATTGCTCCTCGCTACACACACACTTACAAGAAATTAATTTTAGATCAAGACAACAACACGACCTTTTGATTTTATATGCGCTTTTCTCGCTATCCTATTAGATTTATCGAGGAATAAGCTACTGGGATAGCTAAGGGTTACGGTTAATTGTACTTTTTTACGGTCTAAGAAACTAATTCTTATGGCGTGGTGAATAAATTAATATTTACCGGCAAAGAACACGAGGCCGCACGAATCATTCTTCGAGTCACGTAAAGTACAATACATTAAAAAAATACATCGCGTCATTATTCGTTACTCACACAAACATAGAATGTCAAACATACATGCGACTACAAAATATTCAAAAATATACCTTTTGAGGTAAATTATAAGGTTAGTTATATTTTAACGAAACCTAAATAGTTTCATATTCAGTAGCGTAATTAGCAGGTAAATACTTGAATGTAATTATTTTAGGGCGACCAGAATACAAAAAACGATTATCGTAGGAAAAGTACTTAAATCTAAATATCAAATTCGACACTGCCTGCGTTTGTCCTTAATTGCACATACATTTTAAACGCAGCATAACAACGTGCAAGCCCGTTCTAATGTAGTTTATAGACGTTATAATATACTCAGCCTTACCTTGTTGTGTGAGACGTGACATAGACACAAACAATGTAAGTAACCTTAAAACGTGTTATATTAATGGAAAGGTTTACAAAACCATACAATTTAATGAATTACATGTTAAAGAGACGCACCATAGATCCTCTTTCGCCCTGTTTGCCATCATGATAACTTATGATTACGTTTCGAACACTTATTAACTGTTGTCGTAGAAAGAAACATAAGGTATAAACGCACAAAGCCTAACGTAGACTGCAATTAGGTATTTAAAAAATAAACGTTAGATATGCCTAATCCAAATAAACATGAACCATAAATCAACGTGCTGCTCGCTCAACGTGTTGTTCTCAAAGTTATGACGTTTAAACCCTTTAGATATCCGACACAGTCCATTTATAAAGATACGTCGGTTTTAACAATAAGACAATCATTTATAAAAGGCCTAATCCTAGCTCAACATAAAAACCTTCCTGACCACCCCACTTCACGCCGCAGACTTGACATTGTCTATACTATCCCCGCATCGAAGACTGCTTTTGCACGAAAGTTTCAAAAAAATCTAGCCCCTAAACTGTAGCTTAAGTTTATATGAGTGTAAAAGACTATTAGACAAGTTTCTGAATACCCTTAACTACGAAGACACAGAAAAATTATTAAAATAAATGGAAAAACACATACCTACCTATCCATACACATACACACACACACACACATATGTATGTATATGTATATATATATGCGCACACACACACACACACACACACACACACACACACACACACCCACACACACACACACACACCCACACCCACACACACACACACACACACACACACATACACACACACACACACACACACACACACACACACACACACACACACACACACACACACACAGTACATACATTATTTATACCTGGTGTGCATAGTGTTTTTTTTTTTTTTTAATTAAGCCCTTAATTGTTGTGGTGCTGCAACGTGCTGATGCCGGCATGCTAGAAATAATGCAAGATACCGTCAACTGATATTATTTGTTCGTCTCATAAATGTATACGATTCAAATTTTATTTTTGCTTACACTTTTGTAACTACTGTTAACATAAATCCTATGCAATAATATTATGTTTGCGGGTGACGAATCTTACTTCACCGTGATACAGTTTCAACTAGTACGGGGAGTAAAGGACTCATTCTTCTCATAATGTATAACTTTACAACTAAATTAGTTTATTTACGTACCTAAATCAGACTGATGTATGTACCTCCATCCTTACCTATTTATAAGTAATGTAACTTTTAGTTGTGTTATTGAAATAAAGAAATTTATTATTTATAAATTTATTACAAATAATAATTCCTTACAACTTCAACTTCATTTACATTCCAGGAAAAACTGTGTTACATATTTATGTACATTGTAGGGAAACATAATATGCTAGCAACATTATTACGTTAGCTCGAAACCGAATAAAAATAGTATAGCTAACGACTTATTAATTGATTAGATTAACTTGTTTCAACGTAATAAATCGCTATTGTTACAATAATAACAACAACAGAGTTAAAACCGTGTTTGATTTGAACAGTAGAAGTTTGCTAACCTTTTAAATTTTTGTACACGAACTTCAGGTATTAAAAGCTCGCTACAGACTACGCGAGTACGCGACCGAAGCGACGTGAAGCCGCGAACGCGAGTGTGTAGTCGATTTCGCTGATTAGCGAACTAGACTCCACACTCGCATTCGCGGCTTCGCGCCACGATTCACGCACGAGTGTGGAGGAAGCTTAATATAAATAAAATACATGAAACGGAACGCATTTTGAATCACCCGGTTCCCCCAGTTCACCCGGTGTTTATGACAGAATTTGAAACATGTCAATCAAAATTTAATAGTACTGATTTAATTATTTTACAATAAAATATGAAAAATAAGGAAGATAATTTGAAATGAACGAACAAAAGACCAAGAAGACTAATAGTATTTTGTAAGTTGTATTGATATTTCGCTTACCATTACCATTATAAGCCCGCTCAAGACTACGCGGCGGTCGCGGCGCGAAGCCGTGAACGCGAGTGTGGAGTCTAGTTCGCTGACTCGCGTTCGTGGCTTCGCACCGTGATTCGCGCATGAGTGTGGAGGGCTCTATACATATAAACATTGTAGGTAGTAATTTCACATGAACACAGCTGAAAATATAGCTCATTGTATGCTTTGCTGACCCTAACTTTGTCACAGAATAAGTACTAGTACCATACAGAAAAGACACTCCCTACAAACCGAAGCTTGACAGCGATTCAGGGCGACTCATGCTGTCCCTTTCTAATGTATGGCACTATCCCTTTCGGCTATTTAGGGTTGTCAAAATTCCAGTCATTATCTGTGGTCGTGCACGCAAAGGGACTTCAAGTTGTGCCAACCCTTATAATTGCTCGGTGCAATGCTGAGTTGCTGAGCCGAACGGAGCCGAGTTTGACCGAAAGGATGAGTGTCCCCCCACTGCTTTTAGTCCTAAAATGGTTTCACTTTTAAAATGAAATTAACTTTAATGTCATTTAACATTAATTAACCTTAGCGTTAGCCTTTAACGCTAACGTTTAGTCATGACATCTACCGGACTGTGTTAAAATAAATGTGGCGTTAACAAAAAAATTCTGCTCCTTAAACTATTAGTGCCATTAGGTACAATTTACATTGTACAATGGACAATACTTAAGTAATTGAAAAGTTAACCTTGCGTTACTTGGGTCTTGTTTTTACGGTTTATAGTTAATCTTTTTTTTTTATTCGTAGCCAGCACATACCGGAAGCCCCGCAACGGCGGGTATCGTTCTCCAAGCCGTCCAAGTTCTCAAAGTTACCGTCGTCATGGCAGCTGGCTAAGGGCTCTACGCATGGAGCCACAGAGTAAGGACAAAACTACTGCTTATACAGTATAATAATTAGAGATGCACGATATTCGGTTACTATCCGGTATTCGTCCTATCCGGCCCTTATTTTATATTCGGCGGATAGTGACCTACTATCCGGACGGATACCGGATAATAACTGCTTGATTTCGGAGTAAACAAATTTAATTTACGGAACAGTCACGGTCATAATCGTACTCGTTTGTTATTTAAAAAAAATAAAGATTCCACACTTGCACGCGCACTCATTTCGAACCTAGAAACGAGTCCGCGCGAACGCTCACTACGAAACAGGTCAAAACCTGCACACTATGCGCACCTGAAAAACCGAAATGTAGGTATAGTTCCGCCGGCCTAATATTCGGCGGCCGGATACCGAATATTCGGCCGATGGTCGGGCCGAACATCTTTTTATGTTTGAACGAATGAACTCATGGAAGTTGAAATCTACATCATTTCATCAGGACCATCTACTTTGTGATATGTACTTGTATGTTCATTGCCTGTATTGGCATCAAATTGGCATTGAATTAATTATGTAATTCAATCTTGTTGGCTATATCTAACCTTAAAAACCGGCCAAGTGCGAGTCGGACTCGCGCACCGAGGGTTCCGTACTTTTTAGTATTTGTTGTTATAGCGGCAACAGAAATACATCATCTGTGAAAATTTCAACTATCTAGCTATCACGGTTCATGAGATACAGCCTGGTGACAGACAGTCGGACAGACGGACAGGCGGACAGCGGAGTCTTAGTAATAGGGTCCCGTTTTTACCCTTTGGGTACAGAACCCTAAAAAAATGCTAAGCATAAGCAGAAATAAAATTTGTGCAGTTTTAAAAAAACGTAGCTTACGGTTTTGTCTCATAATTCATTATTTAAAAGTTAATTAACTTTAATATTGTTTGACAGAAAATCCACTCCAGTGCCTCGTGTTATTTCTTTTTCTCGGCCTTCTAAATCTTCCTTGAAGCAAGGATCACATAACAAAGCCATAGGAGTATGGTGAGTTCTGATAAAAGAAAGTAGATAGAACAATTTTCAACTAGTATCAGTGGGGCAACACTCCTCCTTTCGGGCATTCTCGGCTCCGTTCGACTCAGCATTGCTCCGAGAACTTATTAGGGGTTGGCACAACTTGACGTCCCTTTGCGTGCACGACCACAAATAAGATAATGACTTGAATGTCTTGAATTTTGACAACCCTAAATAGCCAAAAGGGATAATTAGTGCCATACATTAAAAAGGGACAGCATGATTCGTCCCTGGGCTATAACGGAGAAAATCGAAGTTCGCAAATTGCGGGCATTTTTCTCTGTCACTCTAATTACGCCTTCATTGGAGTAAAAGAGAAAGATCCCCGCAATTTGCGAATTTCGGTTTTCGCGGTAGCCCGTCTGAATCGCTGTCAAATTTCGGTTTTGTAGGAAGTGTCCTTTCTGTATTATTTATTCTGTGCTAATATATATTTTATGTAATCGGAACTCTATTTTGTAATATTGTAATATTAATATTAGTTCTTCCGCTTGTAATATTAGTTGTAAATTGCGTCAAAAACTAAGTAGTACAAGGGATTTTTTTATTTATAGTTGGTCAAGTAAATCTTGTCAGTAGAAAAGGCGCGAAATTCAAATTTTCTATGGGACGATAACCCTTCGCGCCTACATTTTTTAAATATGCCGCCTTTTTCTACTGACAGGATCTGCTTGACCAACTATATTAAATTTTTAGGGTAATAAAACGCCATTTTGGCCACTTTTACCAAATTTAAATTTATGGTGATATTTGTGCGCTCTAAATTAAAAAAAATGCCCCCAAATTCATCCGCACGGCCTGATTTGATCGGACAATTCTATCAAAATGTGATCGAAATTGTCCCCGTCTGGACAGCCTTAAATGTCAATTGTCAAATTGTCAATGTCATCTCATCAACGACATTAACTCATCAAAAGCGTGGAGGGATAAGATAATCAAAAGTTTAGATATTGTTTGATATTGTTGCATTTGTTGCCTTCATATCAGGCGATTTGTTAATGTTAAGAATCCACATGTGTTAGTGTCACGAGCCTTTTGAAGGTCAACTTGTACCTAGTTCGTTCATAGCGAATAACCATAACGCTATGGGGAATACTAGCAAAGCAGCGTATAAAAAACATCGGTGGTCAGGCGGAAAAAAAAATCCGCGCCAAGTTCAAGCTGCCCTACTACACCATCATGGCACCAAGTCGTATGTATTTCACTGTCTGTATTTAGGGGCGTAGCTAGAGGATATATAACTTGATATGGCGCCCAGGGCAGTCACCAAATTTGCCCCCCCCTGATGACTGGCAAAAGTTTCCCTGCTGCTGCCTTTTGCCCATTTTGGCGCCCCCCCTTGGATGGCGCCCGGAGCACCTGCCCCCTCTGCCCCTCCTAGTTTCGCCAGTCTATATTAAAGCATACTACTCTATGATACTTCGTCATTATCATCAACGTATAAACATTTACCGTTTATTTTCCAAGTAGGCATATTACTATGCGCTTGAATGTCAAATTTAATAAAGCTGTTACGCCATTTACCGTTTATTTTCCAAGTAGGCATATTACTATGCGCTTGAATGTCAAATTTAATAAAGCTGTTACGCCATTTACCGTTTATTTTCCAAGTAGGCATATTACTATGCGCTTGAATGTCAAATTTAATAAAGCTGTTACGCCGGCTCCGACACCAGTATTCAGTATTCAGTATTCATTTATTTCTTGCTTCCATGGTACATTTTTGGGTAGTATTTACATATTTCTTAACTGCTCAAGAAGATTTTAATCCTCTTCAATTTTAGCTATTATTAATATTATAATTCTACAAAAATTGTCCGCTGCTGCACAATGTCTAATCTTGTACTGTCTGTATCCAACGGTTTCCTGCAATGTTATTAGTTTTGTAATGGTGCTTATTTTACCAGCTTTTATTTAACTTGCAATATATGTATGTAACTATGTTTGTATCACATCTTGCAAGCTAAAATTAGACCCACTTCCCATTATTCAAGCTGAAACTTCACACACACATATGTAACTGTTGACAATCCAGTATTATGGCACCATTGAGCTGATCTGAAGATGGAGACAGGAAGTGGCTATGGTAGTTCTGTGATGAAACAACATAACCTAGTTGTGTGTGTTTGGGTTTGTTATAATTCGTTTATTGCAGTCATGTACAATGCATTATGTCTAGGACTTATTACTATGGTACATGAACCTGGATAGGGTGACGCAATTTACTACTTATATCTAACATATATAATTTACAGTAAAAATAATCAAATCTTAATATTTATAATACATCACAAAAATAATTGCCTCCTTGAGTTGCCTATTGTAAGAAAAGAACAGTCTGTGATAAAAGCTTGCATCAAAAATTTAATGACAAATAACTTATTATCTAATATTTTATTGATTCCATATTTGTAATTGTTTTTTGTAAATTTTGGTTTTGTATTGCTTGTAAAAATTTACATGTAAAAGGGCCCCTGTGGCCTATTAGCTGAATAAATGTTTGATGTTTATTAACCACTAAAACTATTTGTTGTCCTTGTGGCCATGATTTTTACCATAGGTCAGACAAATCATCGCAAAACCATCAAAGATCATTTATATCATCATTCATTAATTTTTTTTTTCAAAATAGGACAAGATTTATTAAACTCGTATTATGGATTTTTGAATAAAATTTCAGATTATACTCAAAACTGCAGTTCAAAATTGTTCAATTTTTTTTATCCTATTCCATACCATATTTATTTTTGATAATTTGTCCCCTGATTATTACCTACACAAGTAGTTCAGTACTATAATTTTATATTGCGGGTCGAGTTTATTTAACATATATAATTTTTCGGTTACTTCGGTTCTGCTGCGGATGGCCTCTGAAAAACTCCTAGTTACGATGGAATCACATCTAACAGCTTCGAGCCGCATCCGCATTTTATATTGAGAAATCGCTCGCTTGTATTTGCTTGTATGAAGTTGCGTACGCATCGGGAAACTGTAAGCAAAAGCATGCGTACGCTACGCATAATACCACAACGCCATCTCACGGTATGTGTCAAAAACTAAGTAGTACAAGGGAATTTTTAATTTATTTAATTTTTTAGGATAATAAAACGCCATTTTGGCCACTTTTACCAAATTTAAATTTATGGTGATATTTGTGCGCTCTTAATTTAAAAAAAAATGCCCTCAAACGCAAATAACGTCGATCATAATCGACAGTCAAATTCGGCGCCCGGCGGGCCAAATTTGGCGTTTGCGTCCGCACGGCCTGATTTGATCGGACAATAGGGACCGTGCGCGTTGGAGGGTCTGCCATCTTGTGGCCTGAATCGGAACCATAAACATGTACATCACATGTACATTGACACGTCACGCCAAAGCAAGTGCTGCCATCTTGTGGGCTACTTTGGAAGCATAAACTACACATTTACGCCTCGCGCCAAAAATCTGACGTCTCCTGTGCTGCCCCCTACAGTTTATGCACGCTCCCTATTCTATCAAAATGTGATCAAAATTGTCCCCGTCTGGACAGGCCTTAAATGTCAATTGTCAATGTCATCTCATCTCATCGACTCATCTCATCAAAAGTACTTGATGGAGGGATAAGATAGGACTTCCGGTTCGAGCGCCATCTTGATAGTTAGCATCGTGATTAATTACTTTGTTTTTTGCTTATTAATATTGTTTAAAGTGTAATATCGATAGCTTATTATACAGTAAACTAATGTGGTAGTGTGCAGTGAATGGAGAATTAATTTTGAAGCGCGTTTAACCACCATCTTGGAGTCAACGGCCGGTAGTCCACGTGCTTCTTGTAAAGTCTAGCTATCGATTTACAAGAGCTAACAAATCACCGTACACTGTCTTGTACAACCGTACAATTTTTGTCGTTTGTAAACCTCTCAATACCTTGATACTGGCGAAATAGTCCCACTGGGCTGAAGCCATAATTTTAAAAGAAGAAGAAGAAGAAGAAGGGATAAGATAATCAAAAGCTTAGATATTGTTGCATTTGTTGCCTTCATATCAGGCGATTTGTTAAGAATATCACGAGCCTTTCGAAGGTCAACTTGTAATGTACCTAGTTCGTCATAACGAATAACGCTATGGGGAGAACTAACAAAGCAGCGTATATAAAACATGGGTGGTCAGGCGGAAAAAGAAAACAGCGCCAAGTTCAAGCTGCCCTACTACACCATTATGGCACCAAGTCGTATGTATTTCACAGTCTATATTAAAGCATACTACTCTATGATACTTCGTCATTATTATCAACGTATAAACACAGTTTATTTTCCAAGTAGGCATATTATATTACTATGCGCTTGAACGTCAAATAAAAGCTATTACGCCGGCTCTGACACCACTGCTCAAGAAGATTTTAATCCTCTTCAATTTTAGCTATTATTATAATCCTACAAAAATTGTCCACAGCAGTGGACAATTTCTAATTAGCAGCACAATGTCTAATCTTGTACTGTCTGTATCCAACGGTTTCCTGCAATGTTATTAGTTTTGTAATGGTGCTTATTTTACCAGCTTTTATTTAACTTGCAATGTATGTATGTAACTATGTTTGTATCACATCTTGCAAGCTAAAATTAGACCCACTTCCCATTATTCAAGCTGAAACTTCACACACACATATGTAAGTGTTGACAATCCAATTATGGCACCACTAGCTTTTGCCCGCGACTTCGTCTGCGTGAACTTAGTAACAGCAGCTAAAGTAAGTATAGCGCCTGGAAAAATTCTTATGGCAATCATTCAATTTGAGCATATTATG
Organism: Cydia strobilella; assembly: GCF_947568885.1. NCBI lineage: Eukaryota > Metazoa > Arthropoda > Insecta > Lepidoptera > Tortricidae > Cydia > Cydia strobilella. The sequence goes on along the minus strand of NC_086066.1, from coordinate 4,225,662 downwards.
CACACATATTAGCAGGCATTCATTAATTATCTCAATTCCACCCCGCTTTTCATTTTCATAAGGGATGATTTTCGGGATAAAAACTATCCTATGTCCTTCTCCGGGACTCAAACTATCTCTATGTCAAATTTCAACTAAATTGGTTCAGCGGTTTAAGCGTGAAAAGGTAACACACAGACAGACAGACTTTCGCATTTATAATTTTAGTATGGATTGAGCTGATCTGAAGATGGAGACAGGAAGTGGCTATGGGAGTTCGGTGATGAAACAACATAACCTAATTGTGTGTGTTTGGGTTTCTTATAATTCGTTTATTGTAGTCATGTACAACGCATTATGTCTAGGACTTATTACTATGGTACATGAACCCGGATAGGGTGAAGCAATTTACTACTTATATCTAACACATAATTTACTATTTATAATACATCACAAAAATAATTGTCTATTGTAAGAAAAGAACAGTCGGTGATAAAAGCTTGCATCGAAAAATTAAACTTTTGACAAATAACTTATTAACCACTGAAACTATTTGTTGTCCTTGTGGCCATGATTTTTACCATAGGTCGGACAAATCAAAATCTCAAAATAGGACAAGATTTATTAAACTCGTATTGTGTACAGTATTTTTGAATAAAATTTCCAGATTATACTCAAAACTGCAGTTCAAAATTGTTAAATTTTTTTTATCCTATTCCATACCATATTTATTTTTGCGATAATTTGTCCTCTGATTATTACCCACACAAGTAGTTCAGTACTATAATTTTATATTGCGGGTCGAGTTTATTTTAACAATGAATATGATGATTTCAGAAGAATTGTGGCTTGGCGTAGCAATAAAACACTTATACCTGAAATACCTGAACCGTCAAATGACCAAACGGTAATAAATAATGGTTCGACCAGTGCTGAGTAAGTAAATTGACTGCTTAAAATGTTAAAATGTAACACAGTGTAGCAACATAAGACTTATGAAATGAAATGTGACGTTTTCAATCAAAAGGTACCACATTGTCGCCAAAGATAGATATAACTCCGTAATAGATGGATACAGTCTAAGGAAAAAAGTGCCTCGAAAATCAAGAAAATTTGATTCTCGTTCAGGGGGCGCTACTAGCATTGGCCTACTGTCGTATAGATGGCGTTGACGGTTTCGTTTGTTATTTAACAATTTTAACGCATATCAGTGAAGGAACATCAAAATCATAAAAATAATTAATGCAAATAAAAAAAATCATTTATCCATATTTAAATACATTTTATCGTATTTTTATAAATCTTCATTTTTAGTTTTAAAGTGTGTCGACGGATGGCCGTGAATTTACTGGGGTTACAAAATTTACTATGACAGTACTGCTCTAGTATAAGTTACTCTATGTTGTCGCTTACCATAATGACGAAAATTGCTTGTGTCTTTATACAAAAAACCTGTCAGTGTCCTTATGGCAAGCTTATTGATTTAATTTAAACTTTATTGCACATAAAAAGTATACCTTTTGCTTGAAAATGACACAAATAACCGAGACAGATGGATTATGGGCATTGCCAGCAGAGCTAGAGGGAGGATGAGAACAGTTGATATGGCTGATAGTCAAGGGGAGGGGGAGAGTCATACAGTAGGGCCTCGATAATCCGTACACAAGTAAATCCGAACCGTAAATAAATAGAACACGGCAGAATAAATTAGATGAGTTCTTAAAATGATTTCGCATTTCTCTTCTAGGAAACCTAATTACAGATATACAGATCTTTATTGGTAAAATAAATACATTTTATAAGTCACTCAATTATTAAAAATAAAATTATTATTCACAATGATAAGTTAATATAAATGTTACAGCTAATTAATATGTAAAGAATGAAAGATCACACCAGAACCCTCTTATGAGAGTTATAAGGTTAAGGCCGCTTCCAGAATTTTCCACCTCTCTCGGTCTTGGGCCTCCTTATACTATGTAGTCAAATTACAAGCGTAAGGAGTTGAAAATAGAGTTCCAGTATAATATTAGTTGAAAATTGTTCTCGCGACACTCGTGACGTCTAGTGTCAAGTAGCGGTACTGGAAATTCCACTACTTGATGCTAGATGTCGACTACGAAAATAAGCAGTATTTTGATTACAGGCATGTCAAGGGGATTAGAGTCAGACCAAGTTAACTCTACAGCGATTTTATTAGGACCGACTGTGCAAGTGTTATTTTAAACGTCATAATTTCATACAAGCAAAGATAGATATAACTCCGTAATAGATGAATAAAGTCTAAGGAAAAAACGTGCCTCGAAAATCAAGAAAATTTGATTCTCCAACAGATGGCGCCACTACCTTTGGCCTACTCTCAAATAGATGGCGTTGACGGTTTCGTTTGTTATTAAACAATCTTAACGCATATCAGTGAAAGAACATGGGTCAAAATCATATAAAAATCAATGCAAAAAAAAAACATTTATCCATATTTAAATACATTTTATGGTATTTTTATACATTTTCATTTTTAGTTTTAATCGTGTGTCGATAAATGGCAGTGAATTTACTGTGGCTACACAATTTACTATGATAGTACCGCTTGATAGAAGTTAGACGTTTAATAGGTCCCTACCGAAAATCTGCGCTGCGGCTAGCCGTGGCATTACGCTAAGGGAGGTCCCTTTTTCGTCCGCTCCCTCCTTTTACACACTCTCTTAATATATAACCTACCATCATGTGACGTTAATAAATGTATTCTATTCTATTCTAATATGTCACTTGCACATACTGTGCTATCAAAATCGCTGCAGAGTTATCTTGGCCTGACTAGACGTTTATGTATTATTAGTCTATGCCTAATAATACCTGTGTAAGTATGTAATATACCAGTTATAATCAGCACCAGAAACAAAAAACGTGATGCCACATCCTCGACGACGGTGGACACTCGTCGACGCCTGCAGGACCCGACACCTACCCACCTCAAATATGGCACGTTCCGCAGGTGAGAGAAAGTAGTAGTAAACCATTTTTTGCAAAAAAGAAAATCAAAACAGGAAATAACACTACTTATCACACATCATCAGGAAATAACAAATAATTAGGTGACTTCCGGTTCGAACGCCATCTTGATAGTAGCCTCGTGATTAATTACTTTGTTTTTTGCTCATTAATATTGTTTAAAGTGTAATATCGATAGCTTTATTATACAATAATCTAATGTGGTAGTGTGCAGTGAATGGAGAATTAATCTCAAAGCGTGTTTAACCACCATTTTGGAGTCAACGGCCGGTAGTCCACGTGCTTCTCGTAAAATCCAGCTATCGGTTTTACGAGACAACTACAACAACCACCGAACAGCGTCGTGCTCTAAGAGCATTTATTTTGTTCCTCCCCTTTTACGTGACATTGGCTACGGGCAACACCGCCCTCAAGTCCATCAAGAAAAGAAGAAAGAAAAGAAATAATTAGGTAGTAGGTATTTGAACTTTATATTTAAGGAAACATTGTCGCAATTACACAACGCGCATTACTTTTGTACCTAGTGCCATCTAGCGTTAAATATTCAAACTGCTACTGCTACGTAGGTACATACTGAAGTTCTGCTACTCCACAACAGATGTCGCAACCAGTGTATATGCATACTCTATGGTATATGCTACACTTGTACAGTAGAGAGCGATAATTGAAATATTTGAGAACTTTCCGCGGTTTAATAAATAATTATCGACCTTATATCGTATCCACGTAAGGTTGATTTTTGTATTGAGCAAGAAAACCATCGCTTTTTACCCTGCTTACAATCTTATTAATGCACACAGACTCTCAAAACTCCGGCAATCTCAAGAAGACCCGTTACTCAGCCCAAGATGTGAGTCCAGGCCCATCGTCGTGGCGCGCTCCAGCGTCACCGAGAAGAGGTCGCCATCGCCTAAGGACCCGCTGAAGATTGAGAGAAGTAGTATTAGTAAGTTGGGGAAAATCAATCACTCTTACACTAGTTACAATCAATACTCTTACTCCGGCAATCCCAAGAAGAAATCTGCCAAAAAAATTACGCAAATCAAAGAGAATTAAGTAGACATAGGAGTTTTGTTACCAACTAGACAATTATTTTCGTAGTCGACATCTAGCGTCAAGTAGCGGAATTATCAGTACTGCTACTCGACAATAGATGTCGCGACGAATGAAAAATCTAATGCTCATCGATTTACAGCTAATATTATAACCGGATTAACTGGAACTCTATTTTCAACTCCTGCTTATAAATAATATTTGTTGTAAATTGTTGAGCAATACACTTTTCTTCACTCGCGACACAAGTGATCTTTTTGGTAACAAAACTGATGTATGGAGTGAGCACTCTATGTCTACTTGATTCTCTTTGCCCAAATTTAACAGTGTAGTCTAAACCAAAGATAGATATAACTCCGTGATAGATGGATACAGTCTAAGGAAAAAAAGTGCCTCGAAAATCACGAAAATTTGATTCTCGATCAGAGGGCGCCACTAGTTTTGGCCTACTCTCGTATAAAGGGCGTTGACGATTTCGTTTGGTTTTTATAATTTTATCGCATATCAGTAAAAGAACATGGGTCAAAATCATATAAAAATAACTAATGCAAATAAAAAAATAATTTATCCATATTTAAATACATTTTAACGTATTTTTATAAATCTTCATTTTTAGTTTTAAAGTATTATTCTCTTTATTTATCTTTCATCTTAGGCTAGGTTTTTATAATATGGATATAAAAGTAAAATACAAAAACACTTATAAAACATTACAAAAAATATATAAACACATTATAAAAAACCTAACCTAGGGTACCGCCGGCAGCGGGGCAAGGCCCAAGCTGCCGGTGGTCAGGGCCGCAGAGAGAGGAACCGGCGGACTATCCGCGCCGTGTCCAAGATAACCGCCTTCTGCATCTGACCCTTGATCCAACCACCTAGCGAGAGTCTCTCAAGGTGTTGGTCGAGACTCTTCGCTATGAGACCGTTCGCTGAAACGACTATCGGGACAATGATCGTCGAATCAACATCCCACATGGCGGTTATCTCGTGAGCCAAGTCTAGGTACTTACTGGACTTGTCCTTCTCGGCTTTCACGAGATTCTCATCATGGGGGATGGTGATGTCGACGAGCACGGCCCGGCGCTGCGATCGATCTATTATCACAATGTCAGGCTTATTGGCTACAATAGTCCTGTCAGTGATGATAGATCGATCCCAATAGAGCGTGGCACGACCATTCTCGAGAACTGGCACAGGTAAATACTTGTAGTACGGTACTTCGCAGTCCACAAGGCCGTATAGAAGAGCAAGCTGCTGGTGAATAATCCTGGCTACGAGATTATGTCTGTGCAAGTACTCGCCGTTAGCAAGATGAGAACAACCGGAAATGATATGCCTGAGTGACTCTCCGGGACGGCGGCATGCCCGACAAATGTCGACCGTACCGTCCTTCAGGATATATTTCCGATAGTTGTTCGTCATCATAACTTCGTCCGCAATTGCACAGGCAAAACCCTCGGTTTCTCCGAAGAGGTCCCCGAATCGTAACCAGTTCACCGACGCGAGCAGGTCTACATCGGGTCCCGTGAGGGCCTTGTAGAACCGCCCGTGTAGCACCTTACTCTCCCATACCGCCTTGCGGCCCGCAGCACTTTGTACCACAGGTTTGTGCCAGTTCTCGTTTGCCAAGGAGAGCGGCGTGAAGTGCCTGTCCACTGCCACCACATCACGATGCATCCCACACTCGTTGTTAAGGAAATAATTCCTGAGATTGCACACCTCGCGGTTGTGGAGATCTTTGGCGTTAAGGAAGCCTCGACCTCCACACTTCCGTGAGATGTACAATCTCATAACTGACGAGCGTGGGTGTAGCATACGGTGTGTGGTGAGTAGTAGACGGACCCTCCGATCCAGGGCGTCCAGCTCGGTCTGAGTCCACCTTAGTATGCCAAAGGAGTATATGAGTATGGGCTTACCCAGGCGTTGAAGGCGCGCACTTTATTGCCTCCTGACAAAAGACTGTTAAGGACTTTTGTGAGCCGACTGAAAAAGCGCTCCTTCACCGACCGTCTAATACCCTCGCCCTCAATACCCAACGACTGTGACATACCAAGGTATTTATAGGTTTCTGATTCAGAGATAGATCTGAAAGACATTGTCTCAGAAAGTTGTAAATTTGTTGAATTTACAACCTCCCCCAGCTGTACATGCATAACCGCACACTTATCGACACCAAACTCCATTCTGATGGCGGTACTGAAAACTTCTGTGGTTTTCAATAGCACCATCAAGTCTTGGTTATTTGGCGCAAATAGCTTGAGGTCATCCATGTACAGAAGGTGAGAAATGACTTCACCCTCTCTCCGAAGCTGGCAACCTAACCCTGAATCCTTCAGCAGGGTGCTGAGGGGATTCAGAGCTAGGCAGAACCACAGGGGACTCAGACTGTCACCCTGAAATATTCCTCGCTCGATCCTTATAAAGTCCTGCGGGCCAGGGCGGTCATCCCCACCTCCTGGTTGACGAAGGACTGTGATCCACTGCCTCATACACTTAGGAAGGATATTAAAGCTGCATCAAGTTTATACAGCTCCAATACCCTTCTCAGCCATGAGTGAGGCACCGAATCATAGGCCTTCTTATAGTCAATCCAGGCGGCCGAGAGGCCCCCCCTGTTCCGCCGAACTTGCTGGCATATGGTCATGTCTATGAGGAGGAGCTCTTTAGTACCACGGGACCCAACCCTACATCCATTTTGAGCGGACGCCAAAATGTTGTTAGCGACAATGTGCGCGTTGATTTTTGCTCTCAAAATGGATGTAAGGAGCTTGTAGAGTGTAGGCAAGCACGTGATGGGTCTGTAGTTCTTCGCTTCCGTGGTACTACCGGACTTGTAGAGCAGGAAGGTCACACCAGTTGTTAGGGAAGGTGGGAGGGAACCGAGCTCTAGGGCTTGTTGGAACTGCGTTGCCAACCGTTCGTGCGAGCATCGAAACCATTTTAGCCAGAAGTTGTGCAATCCGTCCGGTCCAGGACTTTTCCAGTTCTGGGCCGTAAGGATGGCACAACTTACATCGTCGGGGCTGATGGTAATAGCACCCATAGGTTCGATGTTCTCGCACTCACGTTCGACAACGTCTATCCAACGGCCCTCCGTGTGTTCAACAGGCACTGACCAGATGCTACGCCAGAAATCAGTCATGGCAGTAGCATCCGGCAACCGCATGTCGGACACACGAGGATCGGCTTCCTCCCACCTTCGGTATACCTTCCTTTGGTCACTTTGAAAGAGACGATTCTGCTGGAATCGATCCACACGCTCTCTGTAGCGGCGAATACGGTTTGCCCATGCATAGACTTTCTGCTTTAGAAAGTCGATGCGCTCTGTGACATTGGCCATGTAGTCGCGGGGCCTGACATCCGTCCCCGCGAACGCCTGGTTCACAAAGCGCATTACTCGGGGGCGATTGTTGCCCCCCCTAAAGCAGATCAACTTTGCAATGAGAGTCCTAAACGAGCTGATACGTCGCTCGATCCGCGCTTGCCATGCAGGGACACCTCCGGCGGTCCTAGGTGCACGTTCAGCGTCCGGTAACTTGACTCGAGCAACACGGCACGCCGCGATGGCTCCGCAGTACATGATCGAGTGCGTATCTTCTAAATCTTTACTAGTCCGTAAATGTGGCTCTAGTAAAGCGTTTAGGGCTCCCACTAGCGCTAGATTGCGTCTATTCATAGGCAGACGTGGTAGTCGTGGCCTAGAGATGGTTGTGGCGCGATACTGCGTAATCGCCTCTTCCAAAGTCCTCCTCACTTGCTCATTAGCAGAAGTACTCACACTCGCACAGTCCCCATCGTCGGTATTAAAATCAACCCGCGGCGCCCCCGGTGCCAGGTCGGGTGCGGGCACCGGATCCGGCGATGTGGCGGGCAGATCTCGTACCGAGGTGGAGTCCGATAATAAAGTATTATTATTATTATATTATTATTATATTGTTTAATACACTAGCAGCTGAAAGCTGATGCGTGTATATCACTGCACTTGTTTTTTTTTACTATTAGGTCTATTAGTGTTCATTTTGTTAGTTGTTTTAAGTGTTTGTCAAGTCTGTTTTTATAGGTGTTCACTGAAGGAGCACATATCACTGCTTCTGGTAATTTATTCCACTCGCGTACGACGCGGTTTGATAGAAAGTGCTTCCTAGGATTGCTTGTGCTGGGAACTCGAATAATCTTTAAGCTGTGGCCTCTTAGACGATTATTCTCGCTCATAACAAACAGGTCCTTTAGTTCAGGTAAGTCATAATGATCGTGTATGATCTTGAATGTTTCAATTAGGTCACCACGCTGTCTTCTTCGCTCCAGGGTTGTCAAGCCAAGATTGGCAAGCCTTTGGTCATATGGCTTATTACGTAATCCATATACCATCTTAGTTGACCTGCGTTGCACCTTTTCAAGTAAAGTTATATCCTTCTGAAAGTATGGACTCCAAATTTGGTAAGCATATTCCAGAAGAGGCCTTATGTACGTCTTATATAGTTTTAGAAACAGTGCTTTATCAATTGTCTTGAAGGTCTTCCGTATAAGGTATACTAGTGAGTTGGCTCTTTTTGTTATTTCCAGAATGTGCTTATCCCACTTCAGGTTGCTTGTTATAGTGACTCCAAGGTCTCTTTGTGAGTTCACTTCTTCTAGGACCTGCGTACCCATGGTATATGCAAGCTGAGGATTTGTGGGCCCAATATGAAGAATGGTACATTTATTCGAATTAAGTGACATGAGCCAGTCCTGTGTCCACCCGCTAATTCGATCTAAGTCTTCCTGAATGATATTATGCGAGATGAGAGGGTTCCCCATTATTTTTGTGTCATCGGCAAACAGTGACAGTTTAGATTTGACAATGGACTTAAGATCGGTGACAAAAATCCCAAAAAGGATTGGACCGAGGACAGATCCTTGTGGGACACCACTAAGAACCTCAATGGGTTCAGACAGCTCCTCCCCTACTCTGATTTTCATTTTTCTTGCACTTAAGAAGTCTTGAATCCAGTTCAGAAGTCTTCCACGGATCCCGTAATGCTCCAGCTTACTAATGAGCCTTTTTATAGGTACCCGGTCGAAGGCTTTCTCGTAATCTAAGTAAACCACGTCCGTTGGGAGGTGTTCGTTCCAGTTCTTAGTCCAGTAATCGAGACAAATCAGTAGATTAGTAACCGTTGACCGTCTAGGAATAAAACCGTGTTGTTCTTCAATTATGATTTGCTCTTCAGATAAAAATTGTCTAATACATTTAGCGATAATTTTTTCCATTACTTTACAGGCAATGCACGTTAGACTTATTGGTCTGTAATTCGCTGCAGTCAGTTTGTCGCCTTTTTTGTATATGGGGGTAACGGTGGCTTCCTTCCAATCATTAGGCAATGTACCCGACGTAAAAGACAATGACATTATATGTGACAGCTGTTCACCTAATACATGACTACATTTCTTCAAGAATATTGCCGGTATACCGTCTGGCCCCATAGCTGTTTCGTCTTTAAAGGTGTTTATCACTTTTTCCACCGCTGCAGGGGTAAATTCAATTTCTTCTAAAGATTTCAGCACTCTTGTAGTACTCACTGCGGGTATTGGTACAGTATCTGGTTCCATAACAAATGATTTCCTGAACTGGGTTGCGAAAATGTTTGCTACTTCTTTACTATCATTCGCGATGACGTTTGCGCTCTCGTCGCGTAATGACGGAGGTACTGAAACCTTTGATGTTAGGCTTTGTCTTATATAGCTGTAAAAGCGCTTAGGGCTGCTTAACACAACATTCCTTTCAAATTCCACCCTTGCTTTTCTCACTTTGTCAACAATTTGATTGTTTAATTTCCTGTAATTCCTGTAATTTTCTTCAGATTTGTCAAGTTGGTATAATTTCCATTTCATCACTTTCTGGTTAGTCAACTTTATAATGTCTTGTCCAATCCATGGTTTATTAATATTCGATTTTTTAAGCTTTCGTTTTGAAGGTACTACCTCTGTTATAATATCGTTAATTCTGTTTTTGAGTTGAGCCCAAGCAGATTGACAATTAGAACAATCCCTGATATTAAAATTTGATTCTGTTAGTAACGAATTTATCTTATCAAAGTCAGCTTTGAAATAGTTATTTGTTATACAAGGGTGCAAAGTTGTATTTTACCCGCGAGTGTAGAATTGAAACACGAGCAAGCGAAAGGATTCTATAGGTGAACCACGAGCGAAGCGAGTGGTTCTAAAATAGAATCCTGAGCGTAGCGAGTGTTTCAACACACGAGAAGTAAAATACATTTGCGCCCGTGTGTAACACAAAACTTTTCACCTCACTATAGCGAGGAAAGTGCAACATCCACAGGCGTTAGATCATCTTCATCACTGAAATCACTCATTTCTTTACGATATTATAACAGAAAACTCTGGAAGTTGTGTATTTTTACGCGAGTCGGTGAGAAAAGGTTTTAAGTAAAAGAATTGTTGACAATGTTGACATTTCTGATGTATGAAATGTCAACGATGCGTTTTGAAATTGCATCGACTCAAATTGTGCGTTCAGAATTATATTTAACATCATTATAAAAAAAACAAACGTTTCTTATGGAATTTTGAGGTTTATGACTTAAAATCATTAAATAAAGCTAAATTTGGTATTTTTTATTAGATTCTCAAGCCATTTATTTAATGATAATTAATATCGAACGAACCATTATCATGAGCGTTTTACGTTTTGTTATCTGTCAAGCTACTTAAACACGCTCCATCCAAGGTCAAATTACTTTCCCCACTAGAGGATAAAACGCGTTTTTCCCCGCTTGTATTGAAGGATAAACGTCAACTTTCCGAGCTAGTGAGGGGAAAAAGTCTTTACGTTGCTGTTTCATTGGCATGCTCTGAGAATGGTTGATCTGGAATTGTAATGTGGTTAGCAAAACCATATGGTCACTCTTACCAATCGGCGGATGATGAACTACATTGCTGCAAAGGCTTTCTTCATTGCAAAGAAATAAATCCAAAAGTGATTCTTCATTGTTTCTTTTTCGCGTAGGCTCCGTCACAAGCTGTTCAAGATTAGTATCGACTAAGATTTCTACGAACTTTTCATGTAAAACATTGTAACCGTCAAATTTACATAATGGCCAACTGATGTCCGGTAGATTAAAGTCTCCTACTATGAGAAGCGCTCCTTTACAAGTCGTCGTAGCTTTTTTAATTGTTTCGAATAAGGTTTTATCGCTTTCCTCAAAAGCATAGTGCGTGGGGCGGTAAACACCCGCAAGTAATAACTTAAACCTACCATATGTAACATTTACCCAAAGTGCTTCAACATTACTCTGATTGTTGTACTCTGAGTGTAATGCTGAAAGAATCGGGATATTATTGTGTTTATCTGCTACGTATATCACTACTCCTCCCCACCCTCTGCCAGTACTCCTGTCATGTCGAAATAAATTATATCCTTGAATGTTTATTAGGCTGCTGTGGATTGACGGTTTCAAATGTGTTTCCGTAATAATGATAAAAGCTGGTTGCAATTTGTCTATCTCTAATAAGAATAGGTCTCGTTTAGCCATTATGGATGCCAGGTTCGTGTAGAAAAGAGGTAACTGTATAAAACCATTGCCTAGTTTTTTCCCGTCTGATTACCTTGATGAGCTTTAACAATGGTAGGTTTGCCATTCAAATATTTAATAATAAGGTCAGACTCACCTGCCTCAATCCTGTTTTCGAGTTCAGTGCGAAGATTCTTAAGGTACTCACGTTGGTATGGGGTTAAATCGTTTTTCACTGAAATACTTTTGTTCCGAAGGTTGTTTCTGTTCTTTAGAACCTTAACCGCTGCGGACCTGTTCGCAAAAATCACCTTGAGGGGGCGTGGCTTGTCACCAGACTGAGGTTTGCCCAGCCTGACGGTAGCCAGGGGCGCTTCAGTTTCAGGTAAATCCTCCAAAATATCTTGCACCAGCCCATGGTCATGTTTTTTTCGCGCTTCAATGGGGGGGTCTCCGGTCGACGATATCTCCGGAACGCCAAACATAATGACGTTAGCACTTCGTCTATTACGGTCCTCCAACTCACTAATTATGTTTTCTAAGCCAATCTGTTGCCCTTGATTCTTTTTTAGAACCTCAATTTTCGTGTTTCAGCTGATCTACCTGCTTTCGTAAAGCCGGTAGTTGACGTATTCCAAGGACACAGTCAGGGCATAAATATTTCAATGTCGGCGATTGAAGAGCGATTACCCTTAATTCCGTCACAAGCAATCCACTACACTTAACACATATCAACCTATCGCATCCGCCACATACTATTTTTGGGTTTTGACTGTCCGGTTTAGGTAATTGATTTGTACACTGCATGCAAGACGCCATTTTTGGGTTTATTTTGTAAGGTTATGAAGTTCACTTTTATCTGATCAAATAAGTCCACAGAAACACAATTTCTGTTGTAGATAACACTTTTACATGAAATTCAATATTCAATTTAACGAAAGTCACGGCTTTTAAGTTAAAACAAACTAATTCCCGATTATTGTACGCTTTTTATAACACCAGTAACGAAAAACACAAGTGCAGCTAAAAGCGCGGGTAGACCGACAGATGGCAGTATGTCGATAGATGGCAGTGAATTTACAGCGGTTACAAAATTTACTATGACAGTACCGCTCTATCTTATTATATCCTCTTTGTCTAAACTAAATCCATGTTTGTTCCCCAGCTCCACCTACCGACACGGCGCCTCTCCAGCACTCCCCGCTCCGGCGGCCCACAAGACGTGTCTATCTTTCCCGAACAGAACCTATTCACCTCGACATCAAGCCGAAGAGTTTCCCGTCTATGTTGTGGTGTTAGATATAGCTCCTAAACTAACCCTTCACAGGTTTTGCAGTGGCCAAATGTGAGTGCCACTGAAAACGTCATATATTCATAGCAGAGTATGCGTAAGCTAACTTTGCAATTCTAGCTTTGTTTACATTAACCAAACATGAATTTTTGTGAGAAATAAGCCTTTTAAATACCTAAATGATTTTGAACAATTGTTTCAAAGCAACAGATCTTTTAAGACTTTATTTTTCCACTTTGTCAGTATGTTTGATATATAAATTACAACTTTTTAAAACTAAGAGTATAGGCACAGAATAAGTAATAGTATTATTATTATACAGAACGCCCACGCACCGCCCCGCCCCGACTCGAATTACCTCGCCTCGCGACAGAAATCTGGCGGACTTCTGGCGTACTCTCAGTACTATTTTTAAGCAACTTACACTATCCCGCGTGTACAGACGTGCTGTTCACACATATAAACGCAAGTGATTTTTGATGTATAGCGTGTCCGCCCTGTGGTATAGGTATCGGCAGGAGTTGAGGTGAATGATTACACACAGCTACTCGTACACAGAGCACCCACTAATCATAAGAACCATGAATCTAGTATAACATGGATCGGTCATGAGGGGTGGGGCGAAATGACCGAACGGGATAGTCTTATGTATCTTTCAGTAGTAGTGACAGAGAGCAATATATTACTTTTTGTCTTTGTCATAGTTTCACTTTTCCACCGCTGCCACAATCGAAATTGTGGCAAACAAATAAGTACGTGACATGTCATGCTTGTTCGTTGCTTGTTTAATTATTGTTGTTTTCTATGAAATTGTGCTTTCTCTTATTAAACATAGTGATGGTTAGCGTTTTGAATTGATAAAATAATGGTGAATTGTTCTGTAATCAGCTGTAATAGGCGCTCTGAGCAAAAATAGGAGAACGTAACCTTTCACACGTAAGTACGGTATTTTACACCTTCCTCTTAACGCAATATGTGAGAATAACATCGTAAAATTACGTTACACTCAAAGCAATGTAGAATCAAACGATTTCAATAAAAACATCACAATTATTTACGCAAATTATCAAAACATTATTTGTAAAATTATCCGTCCAAATTACGTAGGTTGTTTGTGGTAATATGTCAGCTACTCAGACGAGTCTGAGGTCAGCCGTTTTTAATCTTCTTCTTAATCTAGCTGCATAACAATCATGTTAGGGATACCAGATGAAAATATTATCATTTTATGGGTAATTTTGACCTCGAAGTTTTTTCGTATTTCTAATTCCAAAAAATAAAATAAACAAATGTTGTGAAGATTAAATGTGGTGTACATTAATTGGTGTGAATAATGTGATTGTGATTTCATAAAATTAAAACTCATAATACATTTTATTTACTAAACATGTTTAGTTTTGTACCACCTGCGCGAATTATAGGAGGTATTTCATTGTTCATACGCCTAAAAAGAACGGCCCATTGACATTTTATTCAACAATTTTAATACCGTCAAACTTTGCCTCCAGGGTAATCGCCCCAACGTGATATCAAATATTGGGGTAATTTTTACCAATATGGTATCCCCACGTTTATGACGTCATCTATGTCTATCCCTTACGGGCGCACGCGGTAGGCCGCGTCTATGTAATGCTAGGTCTATGATAAGAACAGTATTGAATGAATGAGTGAATGTGACTTAGCAAATTAAACAAATAATGTATGTTCAACAATTTATTGTATTTTTTACAAACAGTAACAAATCCCATAATATAAATTAAATAATAAAACCTAATTGTATCCTTTTTCAACCGAACTTAAAATAGTACATTTTACAACTAGTGTGAAAAGACATTTCACACGTGTTGTAAACGACGTTTTTAATACAATTGCGAAAAAATAATAAATTAATATATCATTAGTAGAATCATACCACCAAACCAAACCAAAACCAAAAGTACGTATACAGCCCTTGATAGTTGAGCTGCCGCAGCCCGCGATACCTTCATACTCGTGCGCGCCCCGGCCGCGGCCGCCGCGGGCCCGGCGCGGGTTGCTCAACGACACCGAGGAGTAACGAGTGAGGCCCCAGTACCTGCTCAAGCTAAATTACATAAAAACTGCGTTTCGAAACTATAGTTTGGAACTAAAAAGTAAAAAGCACTAGTTCGAGAAATTGAGCTTCTCGCACGCTACGCAGCCACAAAAAGTACCACTTTTTGAGCAACTGTATTAAAAATAAAATTAACACAATTATCATAACAAAAGTTTAAAAAAAAATGCATATAACGGGTTCTCACCATTGGAACGTTTTGTATGTAACGCAACATTATACAAAGCAAATATCTCAGTCATACGCCAACAACTTTACTAAGTTTTATTTCTTTGCCTACTATAGGTAGTTGTTGGTGTCTTTCGAACTTAATGATCACTTTAGGACGACATAAAAGCTTGCCAAAGGTTTAAAAGAACTATTTTACACTTAAAATAGTTATAATGTAACATTTTTTTTTTGTTTTATTTAACTATGTAATAGGATTTATTTTAATTTAAAGCAAGTTTACAGTTATGTTTTGTATGGATATTTCACAATATCTGTAAATATTTGTAACTAAGTAAGTTTATTTGTAAATAAATGACATGAGTTTCATTTCGTTTTTTCCATTATTATCGTAGGATTTTTTATTCTATGCAATCCTCGACGTAGTTAACTTTTCTCCCAATGTGTGACACTGTCGTCTTATGTAGCTAAATAACCCTAATTTCAGTTTCTTAAGGGGGAAAGGATTTTATTCCTTACTTTTAACGAGACGTAAACCCCTCCATATTTATAATTAAAACAACATTCAAAAGTTCAAAGTTCATTGGTAGTTTTTCCGAAACGAATATTTTTGAGCAGCTTTTAAATTTAGCTTCAGAAGTTAAACTTTGCAGCACGGCTTCTGTTCCTTGTTATCATTCTCCTTATCCTGGAATTAAAACAAACCTTACTCCTTTTACGTAATACTTACGTAAGTCATCATCATATCAGCCAGAGGACGTCCACAGCTGGAAATAGGCCTCCCACAAAGAGTGCCACAATGACCGGTCTTGCGCCACCCGCATCCAGCGGACTCCCGCGACCTTTACCAGGTCATCAGTCCACCTTGTAGGGGGGGTCTACCCACGCTGCGCTTCCGGTACGTGGTCGCCACTCGAGAACCTTTCCGCCCCAACGGCCATCGGTTCTACGTGCAATGTGCCCCGCCCACTGCCGCTTAAGCGCTTAAGTTTAGCGATTCGGAGGGCTATATCGGTTAGTTTGGTTCTACTGCGGATGGCCTCATTTCTGATGCGATCACGCAGAGACTCTCAAACTTATTGTAAGTATATTATATGTATTGATAGTAGACAAAATTCAGTATTTCGTCGAGAGAGCGTAGTGACTGAGATTAGCGAAGGGATACTAGCGTGGAATGTTGAGTGTAGTCGGGAATTTGGAGTCCCTTCGCTCGCGCTCGCTCGGTCAGTTAACCTTTTGGACCCCAATGACAGATATATCGGCACCGCAGGTCCAACGCCAAAGACGGATTAATCGGTCAAAGACCACAAAGCAACATAGACCTACGTGCATGTGCATAAAGTTCAATTTCAGTTTCGACACTTCGGCGTCGAAAAGGTTAAAGCTCGTCCGACGACGCCGTCGCACGCGCATGTGCGGTTGGGGTTCTATGCTAGCTATGATGCCGCTATTTTTGTACATTTTTGTTGTATAGTCTAAAAAGAGTAAATGAATGATGGATAAACAAGTCAATATAGAATGAATGATGGACGAATGAGTGAATGTTGATTGTATAAATAATGGAGGTATGAAAGATGAACGAATGTATAGATGAATGAATGGATGGATGACTGATGAATAAATGAATGAATGAACACACAGGAAAACCGATTTTGTATCTGTACCTTCTGGCAGCAGCGGCGGCCCTTGCCGGCGAGCGGGCGGTCGCGCTCGTCCCACACAACGACGCCGTCGCACGCGCATATGCGTTTGGGGTTCTCGAACACGCCGGCAGAGCGCGCTATGATGCCACACGCTATTCTGTGGATTCAGAAATATAATAGTTATTTACGATACAAGTGCGAAAAATAGGAAATTCACGAGTTCTGATAAATTAAAACACGACCGACGAGTGTTTTAAATGGACACGAGTTGCGAATTACCTTTTCGCACGTGTATCGTACAACCAAAGATAGATATAACTCCGTAATAGATGGATACAGTCTAAGGAAAAAACGTGCCTCGAAAATCAAGAAAATTTGATTCTCGTTCAGAGGGCGCTACTAGCTTTGGCCTACTGTCGTATAGATGGCGTTGACGGTTTCGTTTGTTATTTAACAATTTTAACGCATATCAGTGAAAGAACATGGGTCAAAATCATAAAAATAATTAATGCAAATAAAAAAAATCATTTATCCATATTTAAATACACTTTATCGCATTTTTATAAATCTTCATTTTTTAGTTTTAAAGTGTGTCGACAGATGGCAGTGAATTTACTGGGGTTACAAAATTTACTATGACAGTACCGCTCTAGTATAAGTTACTCTATGGTACAACGTTTTACAGTTCATTTGGCTCTTTAACTCTCCACATAGGCACGTAAATAAAATACATATGTACTGAAAATAGAATTATGTTGCAAAATCGTCTGCTAAATTAGGCGTTTTAACAATAGGTAATATTACGCAAAACTGTGTGTAGGGGGCGCCACTAGCACAAACAAAGGGCCTAGCGTGAAACACGAAAATCAAAATTTCGTTATCTGCCTCTCTATTACTCTTGCATATCCGTGCGATAGAGTGGCAGATAACGACATTTCGGGTTTCGCGGCAGGCTCTCTGTATAGGTATACAAACCGCCTTGATCCATCAATGTAATATTTATTCGAAACAAATTATCTGTGAAAACTTGTCAAAAAACTGTTTAAGGCACAGTATCTATGATTTGCGATAAGTGTTAGTGCTGCACTCTGGCGGCAGAACACTGCAGTAAACCATTTTACCTTCAATACCTCGTAATCTCGCTCTTTAAAAGGATAACCATGACCTTATCAACAGTCTATATACTTAAATATTTCATTTACATAATTTTTTAGTTAAATTAAATGTTAATTATTAATATTTCAGGGAAAATAACTTTTTTTTAAATGTTGCCAAACGCTATTATAATAATAGGGGATATTACTGCAATGTTCTGCCACCAGAGTGCAGCACTAGCCTTTTTAGTAAACCATAGAGTAACTTGTACATACTGTACCTTTAACAGGTTTTTGACAAGTTTTCAGAGATAATAAAATATGACATTGATGCACCAAGGCGGTTTGCTTACAGAGGACCTACCGGGAGACGCGAATCCGAAATTTCGCTATCTGCCTCTTTATCGCTCGAATATGCAAGAGTGACAGAGATTTCTTGTATCGCGACAGACCCTCAGATTGTGGTAGTGGCGCCCCCTACGCAGAGTTTCGCGTAATATTCCCTATTCCCAGCCTCGGGTGAGACTTGAACTCGATTTAATAATTGAAAATATATACCTGCCACAGTCTTGGTAATAACAAAGATAGATATAACTCCGTAATAGATGGATACAGTCTAAGGAAAAAACGTGCCTCGAAAATCACGAAAATTTGATTCTCGATCAGAGGGCGCCACTAGTTTTGGCCTACACTCGTATAGAGGGCGTTGACGGTTTCGTTTGTTATTTATAATTTTAACGCATAGCAGTGAAAGAACATGGGTCAAAATCATATAAATAATTAATGAAAATAAATAAAATCATTTATCCATATTTAAATACATTTTATCGTATTTTTATAAATATTTATTTTTAGTTTTAAAGTGTGTCGACAGATGGCAGTGAATTTACTGGGGTTACAAAATTTACTATGACAGTACCGCTCTAGTATAAGTTACTCTATGGTAATAATGTTGGTAGTGCGGCAGGCCCGTGGAATCGCGAGAAATTATAGCCTGTGTCTAAGAGTTACTTACGGCGGGCCGCTGTCTCCGTCTATCTTGGAGCTGGGGCTGGAGCCCTGCCCGAGGTCGTCGGCGCGCTCCGTGATGGCGATCGAGCGACCGATAATGTCCGATATCTGTCAAAATTTTAATGTCAGCAATTAATATTTACTATCTTACTAACACATTTTAAAAATCTTAACTGACCACGCTAACTTTGCACAAACTTGGCTCTTAAGCTCCAGACTTGACATAAAAACTTAGCAGGATCCGACAGCGGGAAGGCAGCGGAGGTGAGGTGCGTTTTATTGCCGGTTGTTTTTTTAGATATACGAGTACATTTTAACTATAAAACTCCCGTGAGACTCATGTCGAGTCGACTTAATAATACGTGAGTGACCCGGTTTAAAATAATCTAATACGAGTACATCATTGGTTCCATTGATTTACGAAAATGTTCTTATGGCTATGACTCAAGGGCGGATTTAGATACTATTACTGTTTTTGGTCTTCATCATCAGACCATCTTGACAGTACCATAACAATGCATTTTTATCGAAGTTCAGTAGGTTAGTCAAAAAAAACCGGACAAGTGCGAGTCGCACTCGCCCACCGAGGGTTCCGTACTTTTTAGTATTTGTTGTTATAGCGGCAACGTCTAGCTATCACGGTTCACGAGATACAGCCTGGTGACAGACAGACGGACAGTAGAGTCTTAGTAATAGGGTTCCGTTTTTACCCTTTGGGTACGGAACCCTAAAAATAGTCTACTGTCTGTTACCTCTTCACGCTTAAACCGCTGAACAGATTTGGTATGGGGATAGTTTATCATCATCATCATGCTACGCAGGCGAACTCGCGGGCACAAGCTAGTAAAAAAAGAGTATAAAAACTCACGTTCAACACATGGTCGACGATCCGGAACGTAGCCCTGCCCCGCTCGTCAGCCCGAATGTTGCCGAGGTCCCCCGCGTGGCGGGCGCCCTTCTGCGACCCCGGGGCCCCGTGAGACGCCCCGTGCGGGTTGTAGTGTGGCCCCAGCGATGCGCAACCCTGGCGACAACCGTAAGTGTTATTCGACCGCAAAGAGAACGGGATTCGAAAGTTCTGTTAACACAACTATAATTATCCGTAATTTTTTACGGTATAATTTATTAGTTAATCTTACCAAAAGTGAATGTATACACATATTTAACAGGTATTTTAATTCCGACGTACAGCTAGGGCGTGCGGCGCGCGCTCAAATATTGGGCGCAGGGCCGGATTTAGGGGAGGGCAACCGGGGCTACTGCCCAAAAGAGGGGCCCCCACAATAGACTTCGGAAAAATAATTTGGGGCCAGGAGGCCTCCACTCATTTGTTGCCCCGGGGCTCCAGACCTCTAAATCCGGCCCTGATTGGGCGTCTTCGATTCCCATGGCTACTATAGTCGGGCAAAGCTCGAATAAACGGGGCGCTCTGCGCGCGATTCAATACCGGGCGCCTTCTGCGCTCACACAGCGATTAAGGGTCGGTTGCACCAAACCGTCTGTCACAGTTTTAGCGTTTGCTAAATTTTATTGTATGGAAAGTTTCATAGTTCTCTGCTGCTTGACGTTGGTCAGTCTGTTAATTGTGGTTGGTGCAACTGGCCCTATGTCGGGCGAAGCCTGCGTGCGCTCCGATGCCGGACGCCTTCGACACTTTCATACTAAAGGTCGGCGGCCTGGCGCCTTCGGAGCGTGGAACGTAGCGTGAAGTGTGTGTCGCCGTCATTCGCGGAGTTGCCTGTGTACCTGGCTGAGGTCCCCGGTCTCGTGGAGATGCAGCCCGTGCAGCCCCGGGGCCAGCCCGTCCACGCTGCCGTCGGCCACGAGCGCGCCGCGCTGCTGCTGCAGCCGCACCACGCCTAGTACGCTGGAGTCCGCGCTCGACACCATAGCCACCGCTGATTGGGTGTCTGCGTAGTAGGTAATAGTTATTTACGATACAAGTGCGGAAAAGAGGAAATTCGAAACGAGTGGCGATAAATCGACACGAGTTGCGGATTACCTATTCGCACGTGTATCGTACAACATTTTACAGAAACAACAGACAGGGTATAGGTTAGCTAATATACATACCTTAACTCTATGGTTAGGTTAAATTAGTTAACATAATTCGTTTTAATCTAGAGGCCTATGCTCAGCAGTGGGCGACTGAAGGCTAAAATGATGATGAATGGTGTAATATTTCATTTATTTTCATCGCCACTGGTTTTTGTACAATTAGCATCAAATAGATAGTGATGACGAAAGTGGCCAAATATATCGGAACACACCCTTATAACAAAAGTGTGTACAAGAATCTCTAGGGAATACGAAATCGCAGAAGTACCTCCAAATCCTTGCAAGACTGCTCTTTTCCCAGAGGTTTTGGAGACCATATCCAGCACCACAGAGCTTGGCAGAGTTGAGTCTACCACGAAAGCGCCGTTTTTGAATACTGCCTGAAAGTATAATTTTTTTACGTTTTTTTGAAATTTTGAATAGAATAGAATAGAAAACGTTTATTGTAAAAATCTACAAACAGCACCATACAAGTTTAAAAAGAAGTAGATCTTATACACTAACACGTAAAATTACAAGTAGCTTATACTAACATGCAATAATTACAATATTGATGCTGCTATAGAGGCTACAAATGGACACCACTCAGCATATGCTCTAACATATAGGTATATGCTACAGCGCTGGTCTTCCGTGGAGCCCAGGGCAAGAAGATAGCTCAGAACAGTAAAGGCAGTAACTAATAATTAAGACAAATTAGAAACAATATACAAGGAAAAATTTGAAAGTGGATGTGTAAGTGAGTGGTTTAGGAATATGTAAAAATATATATATTATTATTATTATTATTATAGCCTCTTTGTTTCCATACTCTTTTCCATTATTTAGTTTTTTTTTTTTTTTTTTTTTTTAATTTGGTTAAAATATGTTTTTATGCTGTTGTTGTTTCTGTTATTTTTTCTTCTTTCTTGGGGTATGGATCCCGTTTGGGTAAAGGCCTCCTCCCATTTCTTCCATAAATATCTATGTTTGGCATTGTACATCCAGTCTTTCCCGGCAACCTCTACTATGTCATCGGTCCACCGTTTGACAGGTCTTCCAGTTTTCCTCTTCGCTGGTAATGGTCCTTTCCATTTTGTTGTTAATGTTGTCCATCTGTTATCTATACACCTTGAGATGTGTCCTGCCCATTGCCACTTGAGCTTTAGAGCTTGTGTGAGCGCATCCTTTACGTTTGTTTTGCTTCTTATAGTTTCGTTTCTAATTTTATGCATTTTGTTAATTCTCAGTATGCTTCTTTCCATAGCTCGTTGTGTAGTATTTATTTTTTGTTTGATTTTGTTAGTATAAGTCCACGTTTGGCATCCATATAGTAAACTGGGCAAAAGGCATGTGTCCATTACTATCCTTTTTATCTTCATACTATATTTTCCTTTCAGAATTTCTTTGAATGACCAGAACTTTCGCCATGTAATATTCTTCCTTCTATCTACCTCTTCCTCGTTATTAGTCCGTGAAAAGGAAATTTGCTTGCCCAGGTATATGTATTTCTTTACATACTCAATAGTGTTTCCATTGACATTGATGGGAATGTTTGGGCTGTTAGTCATTACCTTCGTTTTGCTTCTGTTCATTTGTAGGCCTACTTTATTGCTTTCTTTTTCTAGTGTGCATAGCATATTCTCTAGTTGTTTGGCATTTTCCGCAAATATGATTATGTCGTCTGCAAACCGCAGATGCGTTAGGTGACATCCTTCAATGTTGATACCATATCCAGTCCAGTTTAAGTTTTTAAAAATATTTTCTAGTACGGCAATGAAAAGCTTAGGCGACAGAGGGTCGCCTTGCCTCACTCCTCTTTCAATTTTAATATGATCTCCTCTTGTTTCAAGTTTAACTCTGCTTGTGCTATGTGAGTATATGTGTTTGATGATATTTATGTATTTCTCTTCTACTCCTGACATTTTCAGTGCATTCCAGATTGAGTTATGGCTGATGCTGTCGAAGGCTTTGCTGTAGTCAACAAAAGCAACATATAATGGTTTCCTGAATTCATTAAATTTTTCGATTAGTTGTTCCACTACATGTATATGATCGGTGGTGCTAAAGCCTGAGCGGAAGCCTGCCTGTTCTCTTGGTTGTATGGTGTCGATTTTTATAGCAATTCTTTTCAGTATAATCGATGTGAAGAGCTTGTATACACTTGTCAGTAGGCTAATGGGTCTGTAATTTCCAATGTCTAGTGGGTCTCCTTTTTTGTATATTAGTACTATATCAGAAGAGCACCATTGTGTTGGAACTATTTCAAATTCTAGTATCATATTAAATAATCTCGCTAGGTGCTTAAGTAATATTGGAGCTCCTAGTTTAAGGCAGTCATTTGCTAGTCCATCTGGGCCAGGGCTCTTTTCATTTTTCAATTTCTTTATGTGAGAGTTTACTTCGTCTTCGTCAATTGATTTAACTGAGTTGCACTCATTGTTGTTGATATGTTCTTGCTGTAATGGAGTATTTTCTTTCTTGCTGTAGAGTTCTCTATAAAACTTAGTTGCATGCTCTAATATCTCCTTTCTTGATTTGGTTTCGCCTGAGCCATTCTCTAACTTTTGTATCCAATTCTTGTGTAGAGCCATTTCCTTGTAAGCTCTTTTGGTACTTCTGTGCGTTTGTAGATTTCTTGTTATTATCTCTTCCCTGTAATTATTGTAGTCTTCTTTGATTGCTTTGTTAGTATTTTTAAACATTTTTGTGAGTTCCTTTTTTTGTTCTTTAGTTTTGTTTTTAGTTTGTATTAATTCTGCACGTTTCTTGATTAGTTCTTTTGTATGGTTGCTAATGGAATGTGACAATTTCATGAAAAGGATTACGAATATGGGCTGCGATAAGATGCAACCCAAGTTTGTGTTCCGTAAGAATTTTAATGTTAAAGTTCCAACAAGGGCTGAATGGACCGAAGGTCTTGAAGCACCAATGTCTGATGAAAATGACATCATATGGTACACAGACGGGTCCAAGACAGATTCTGGTACTGGGGCAGGCATTTATGCAAATGACTTTAGTAGTAGCATAAGCATGGGCAATTACGCCACTGTCTTCCAAGCCGAGACATACGCTATAATTGCCTGTGCACATGAGAATATAGTTAGGCAAACCCAAGGGAAGAATATCTATATTCTCAGCGACAGCCAAGCTGCACTCAAAGCGCTTAAGGCGCCTAGAGTGGACTCTAGACTGGTATACAATGGCATCCAAGCTCTGAACAAGCTTGGAAGGCAAAACAAAGTGCAACTGGTGTGGATCCCAGGGCACGAGGGATTCATGGGCAATGAAAATGCAGATGAACTTGCCAGAGCCGGATCTGCAAACAACCTTATAGGTCCGGAACCATTCGTGGGGCTCTCACAGGGAACCATCACAACGGCTATCAAAGACCTTACTAAGACCAAACACCAGGAAGAATGGGACAGTCTGACGGGTCTAAAGCACTCAAAGCTCTTTATACAAGGGGTAGACTCTGGTTGGAGCAAAAAGCTTTGGAAACTTAGCAAACGGCAACTCCAAATAATAACGGGGGTGTTTACTGGCCATTACGGGGTCAAGGGAATCCTGGCCAAGATGGGGCACGCTGACAACACCGATTGTCGTATGTGTGGCGAAGAGGAAGAGACAATAGAACACCTTATGTGTGAATGTCACGCCCTCGCCAGACAAAGAATGAAGGACTTTGGAACAGGCTACCTGGTACCAAAGGAATTCAAAAAGCTACCCATAAGGTCCATCATCCGGCATATGGAGATGGTGGGGAAGGCTCTTGAGTAGCGGACGGGTCTTTTCTAGGGGGTAACTGCACAAAAGATCCCTATGGGTCGAAGTGTATCCGAAAGGGCCCCCGAAACTATAAGATAAGATAAGATAAGATGGTTGCTAAGTATTGTATGTTGTTTCCTTCTAGTTTCTTCCCTACTTTGTAAACTGCGCAATATATTCTCTTCCAAGTAGTTGTAATATGTTTGTACACTTTCAGGCATATTGGTCAGTTCTCCATTAAGATTTGTTTTTAGGTTGTCTATGTAATTTTTAATTTCATCAACAGTTTTAGGGCTTCTTATCTTGTTTTTATAATTTTTTCTGTTTTTACTTTTGTGGCATAGATTGAATGTTGCTCGAAGTAGTCTGTGGTCCGAAGAGAAGTTGATTTTGTTTAAAACTTCCATGTTTTGGACCATATGCGGTTTATTTGTCATAATAAAATCTATCTCATTTTGGATTTTATGATTGGGAGATGTCCATGTCCATCGCTTTCCCTTTTTTTTCTTGAAAAGTGTATTGATAATTAGTAGGTTGTGTTCGAGAGCATAGTCTACTAATAGTTGACCCCTCGTGTTGCGTTCTCCATATCCATAATTTCCAAAGCACAGGCCTTCTTCTTTCTCAGGCTGTCCAATTTTTGCGTTGAAGTCACCCATTACTATGAGGTTCTCGTCCGCTAGATCGTGTGCTTTCTCCAAGTCGTTATAGAATGCTTGAACAACTTCCTCTTGTGCTGTGTCTGTTGGGGCGTATGTCTGAATAATTGAGATGTCACAATCTTCTATTTTTAGTTGTAGCAAGGCAACCCTTTCGGAGATACCTGTAAAATTATGTATTTTGTTTTTATGTTCCTTCTTAATCAGAAATCCCACGCCATGTAAACCTTTTGTTTCTCCAATGTAGCACAGAATGTTGTCCTGATATTCTTCGATTTGGCAGCCAATTCTCTTAATTTCAGATAGTCCTAGCACATCAATATTGATGTTGTCTAGTGCATGTATGAGTTGCAGGTATCTCTCATTTGATGAGAGGGATCTGACGTTATATGTTCCGATATTTATGGTAGTATTCAAATTTAAACACTTTTTGGGCTCCGTGTGTGTTTTATTTGTGGGAGGGTTTTGGTCGCAATCCCCACGATGACCAATCGGCTTGGGGAGTTTGTTCTTATTTATATTTGTTGTTTGGTTTCCATTTTGTTGATTTTGTTGTGTTTTATTAGCTGTTGTTTCTATGCTGTTGTTTTGCTTCCGGGGTCTGTTGTGCGGTAATTGCTATTGGTTGCTTGAGGATGATAAGGAGTTTGATCTTGAACGGTTCATAATGTCGAAAGCATTTGTTTTATAAATTTTTGCGGGGGCTAACTGCGTTGTCTCTTCCGAGGGCTTGTTAGTATTATCAGATGGTGAATTTGTTGGGGATCGTTTCCTTTTCTCGCTTGTTTTGTCTTGACTTGCTTTTTCTTTTATTATGAGTTTGTCATATCTGATCATGGCAATATTGCCCTTTTTAATTTCTTCTTGCCTTTTTATGTTCAGCTCTTTTCTTATTTGAATGACATCCTTAGGATAGTCCTCAGAGACGTAGGTATTTGCTGGTAGCTTTTTACCATTCTTCAGTACTTGCAGTCTTCTCCATGCTAGGGTTAGTTTGACTAGTATGGGTCTGTGTTTTTTATCATTCTTTGTGCCTAGCCGGCGTACTTCGCTTATTTCCCACTTGTCAAAGTTCTCTATATCTCCATCTTTTGCCACATTGTTTAGGGTTTTTAGAACCAGTTCCAGTAATTCGGTGTCATTCCGCTCTGATTCTTCCACACCATGAAGTATTAAATTGTTTTTTCTTACTTCTATATATATATAAAGAGGTGTAAGTAAATTTTGCAATCTTTATTTTATACCACGTCGGTGGCAAACAAGGATAAGGCCCGCCTGATTGTATTTTTAATTGGCAGGTTCATACAAAACGAGTGGCCTCTCATGGAAATTACCGCTTGAAGCAGCTTGGTCTGTATAAGAGTGTTTTCACATTATCTGTCTGTCTGATAATCTAATATAAGATGTTGGATAAAAATAAATAAATAAATATTAGAGCCCCGGAGACAACACACTTTTGACAATGAAGAAATCTTATCCTTTAAAAAAATTAAAGAACTTGATGCCATAGGGCAGCTGTTTTTCTCCAAAAGATGTTGGACGGTATCGGAAAATGTAAAAACGCTGTAATGCCTCACCCAATGCAAATGCTGTTTCCTTGCGAGGCAGCTCATTCTATGTGGGCCTGATGTAAGTGAGCAAACAGCAAAAAAGAGGAAGCCTTACCTCCTTGACACCATCTTGAGACTTCAGCTCATTGATGGTTTTATCCAGAACTTTCTGATCAGGCTTCTCACCTAAGTCCACCAGTACTTCTAACTGAAAAATAAGTTGTATCAATTTTTGAACACAAAGTGTCTTCGTAAAATTCCCTAGTTCCCCCTCTGGGTTGAAAGGGCAGATGGCAGTAGCTTTCGTAAAAACTAGTGCCTAAGTCAATTCTTAGGATTAGTTGTCAAGCGGACCCCAGGCTCCCATGAGCCATGGCAAAATGCCGGGATAACGCGAGGAAGATGAAGATGATGAGTGCCTTCGTAAAATTAGAAAAATACGGGCGGGTTGCACCAACCACATTTGACAGACTAATAAACATCACTCAGCAAAGAACTATGAAAATTCCCATAAAATAAAATTTTGCGAATGCTTTAACGGTGACAGATGGTTTGGTGCAAACGACCCTAAGTTTACTGACTATGGATAGTATTCTATCTAACTAGGGAACAAATGAAATTATTTATTGAAAATATTTTTTTGTATTTTTTGTGTTTGATATTTATTTCAGTTGGTATACCATCTGTCTAATATCTAAGTCCAATGTGTATTTGCATTTCACATTTTGCTTATTGAGAGATATGTTGCCTTCCATTCCGCTATAGTTATTTTGAGTATTTATATGACAAAGTAAAATTTCATCTGATTCATGGGTGGCTAGAGGTTGTAAAATAAATTTACCTGCCTCTCTTCTCAATAATAAGGTAATATTGATAATAATCACATGTAGAACGGAATAGAGGATAATATAGACATTTTCCTTACACCTACTCATACAAACAAACAGTTTTCTTTTCTAATATGAGTAAACTATAATCAGTAATATGCAGCAATAAATAATAGTTAATAATTCATAATCTACGCAGGTAAAACAAGTATCAGACACATTCCATGATCCATGATTCAAATACATAAAATAAGCATGGTGTTGGTATGTTCCAATGAAAAATATCAAAAGAAAACCATGAATTTGCTTTGAGTTCACTTTTTACATGATTCCCAAGTCATATTAGTATATTTCAATGCCACAACTAGCGTAATCACCCTATTTTTCATTATAATTAATGTGTCTTATGAGATGGAAAATAGTGATTACTTACCTTGGTAAACAACATTTTTGCTTATTCAATATTATTATTATTCTTGATTAAAGCTTATAATGCGTAAGATAATATTATTATGTATTTTCTAGAATCGGTAGAATAACAACAATCCAACGTGAACGCGATATCTATCAGACGGATTTTGACGTAAGTTATATGGCCTTGGTGTCAATGTCAAAGTCATGCATAGAAAAGCTGGAACATAGAGGTACAATAATAATAGAGATGTAATGGGGGAGGGGTGACAAATTTTGCTAATAATACACAAAAATCTCACTAATTACATGCCCAACACGAGTGGTTAGTTGTATTTTGAACAAAAATAATGTGTAATGGTTAAATTATGTTTGCGCAAAAACGTGGGTAAACGAAGCAAGTTTACAAATGTATTTGTTTCGGAACGTGCCGACACGACCAAAGAGTATATAACCACTACGTTTTACGACTGTGCTGCCAGTTAAGATGTATAGTATGGACGGTATAGAAAGGACGACAATCTCTTATGGCAGAACTATTGCAAAACTAGTACTAGTGTAAGTAAGTAAGACAAAGATAGTATGATTCTCTCTGTCTATGTTTGAAATGAGACAGTCCTTTGAAAAACTATATTTTATTTACTACGTTTCCATGTCATGAAGTTATACCCTAAACAGGAGCGAGCTGTCACTTTTTGTGCCATACTAAATCGAACCTTATCACCGAGCCAGAAAGGTGTTCGTACCAGACTAGAGAAAACGGTCCACATGAGATAGCAAAAGTGGGTCTCGGTGTCCCACTCGCACATGTTGCCAATGTTAAAAAAAATACCATTTTGGTAGTATTTATATCAATAACTTCTAAAATTAAATACCTTCTTATATTATTTAAGTGCTATATTCAGAGTGCGGTTCTGATATCTTTTACGTAATTTGTAAATAGTTATAATGTCAATATTATTAACTGAATTAACCAAGCATGTGCACAACAAAAACTACATTAATTTTAATATGGTAGACATTGTAGTAACTTTGAATATTAATTGGTATCCCCAACTTGATAAAGAGATTTTCAAAATACATGAATGGCGGCGCTCAAGATTTATTTGCGAAATAAAGTATAAAATGGGTAAAAGATATTGTGTGAAAGGTTGCAGAAGTGAAAGTTTTGTTGATTGTGGTATATCTTTTCACAGGTAAGCCTCAACTATTAAAGTTTACGATAAAAATACAAGAAAACATTGTCAAACTCATTAGGGTGACTATGATGTCGGCACGATGTGAATCGGCCTTACAGAGTTCTTATTACCTACGTACTTACTTAATGTAAAAATAAGTTTACCTAAATAAGTATATCTTTATTTCGGCATGTTTAATTATTTGGTTGATAGATAGATAAATGATTTATTTGTGCACGTAATGAGAGCTATATAATTGCCAAAATTTAAATCCAAAATCCTTAAATATTACAGACACATTTATACATAATATTCTATATAAGTTGAGCACACATTTCCGTCAGTACACGAAGGCGGCAAATTAAAAAAAATGGTGCAATTAACTACGATGACGCTTAAAGAATAGCTGAAGTGTGCAAAAGAGAAGCCATTACGTATATGAACATACCATGAGTGCGAAAGAGGCAGACTACAAATGAAAAAAAGTGACCATTTTTAGGGTTCCGTACCCAAAGGGTAAAAACGGGACCCTATCACTAAGACTCCGCTGTCCGTCTGTCAGTCTATCTGTCATCAGTAACAGCTTTTATAACGACTAAATTAAGTAAGGTTTTGAGAAGCGTTTTACAGAGGAGAAAAAAACTATATCCATTCTCTCTGACTTCCTATGCATGAATGAAAAAAGATCTTGGCCAAACTGTACATTCCAACTTATCCTAATATCCCACATACATATGACTTATGGTCACCCTAATTAGAAAGAGATGCAACCGCCCACTTTGACTTCTCATGTGGACACACTTTTTGGCCCGTGTACTCCATCCGGTTTATTAAAATCTAAATCCGTGTTCCATGTATATAATAGTTATTTATGACACAAGTGCGAAAAATATAAAAGTATTCGCACGTGTATCGTACATACTATACTATTATACTCTTTGTATCGTACAACGTTTTACAGTACATATGGCCCTTAAAATTTTCGACGTAATTACTCATTATAGCACAGTGTCGTAATAGAGCACCAGATGTACTGTTAATAGTATTTTGTGCAACATGTAATGTACATTGGCTCCTTTACACGATGGCCCAGCGCAGGCCAGTCTTAAGTCCCCTCCACACTCATGAGCGAACCGCGGCGCGAAGCCGCGAACGCGAGTGTGGCGTCGATTTCGCAGATCTGCAAACTCAACTCCGAACTGTTTCAGTTACGATATTCGTAATCGGCTGTAGCGATTTGGATGAAAATAACCTGGGAATTTTGTAGGGTGATTAAAAATACAAAATACTATTCAATTTACAATTTTATTGCAACGTTCTTATATTTCATAATGTCACTCCTATGGAGCCGTGACTCCGTTATAATAATTATAAACTATAATTTAACGTGAGGATATCATACAGTGAAAACCATTAAACATGGAACATAATTATAAAATAGATACATCGAGGGTCATTCAACCTATAATTATAATCTATATATGAATAAATGGTACCAGCATATAGTTGACGAGCGAATGCGAAGTCTGGTCGCATTTCTCAACTAATTCTCTTGAAATTGTATAAGTTTGATAAAACATACTTTTTTTTATTTTATTATTATGTTAAATCCATATATTCCGTATTCTACATAACAAGGCAACATCTAACTTACTCAGTTCGATCACACTCAGACGGAAAACCAAAAAGGAATTATTTTCCATAATAGTATAGATTTGAATCTTGAAATCAGTTTATATTCTTACTAAATCACGCATTTTATGCGGTAAAAAGTTGAATACAGAGTATTAAAAATGTTCCGTGGCTACTATGTGGTCAAAAAGGATCTATATGCTGACACCATTAACTACTCATACAACTAGGCTAGGAAAGCGAAACGTCAAACTAAACAGTTATTTATTTATATGAATCAGTCCGAATAATGTACAATTCAATTTTGGAAATGTTACTCTGTAATAAAATGTTAAAATAATGATTGTATATCGCGTGTATAACCTAATTTTACATTGCATCAATTGCGATTTTGTTTAAACTATTTTGAGGTATTCCCACCAGCCTACAGGGACAAATGGAAATAGTTATTACCCATCTATGAACGACATAATGTATTCCCTTTTGTCCCCGTCTTGTTGACATCGAGTATTTTATCCTCCTAAGGCTTATCATATACCTAAGAAAAATTGAAAGTTCAATAGTGTAGGACATAAGATTTAATTTCTGTTGCTTTGAAATGGAATGGACATACATAAAAAAAAAGATTCCGACGAATTGAGAACCTCCCCCTTTTTGAAGTAGGTTGTAAAGGGTTTAAATTTTATTGAAGTAATTAGTGCTATATGTAGGATCGTGACCCTTAGGAGGTAAATATACATAAGTTGATTTGAATGTTAGTATATAACGTATAGTATATTGAGGGGTTGATTTCACTAATCCCCACTATCTCCGATGGGGACAAATGCATTAAGACGAAAGGGGACGACTGCCCCGAAACTGCCTTTCCATACAAACGACTTACTTTCCCCATTTTCCTCTCTGGATATTAATATTATTGAAATTTAATATAAAAAAAACAGCTATGCCCGACAGTTAGATTTTTTTTTCGATTTTTACATTATTGTAAGAGTTAGGAGCATTTAAAAATTTGTATGAGACCTGTTTTTCGCTTTTATAATAATTAAAAAAAACGAAAAAAATCACACGTTTTATCAAAATAAATTTTGTCATTTGTGATTAATGTAGGAATAGCTTCTTTATAACTACACACGCGATATAATTATTTTAAACAGTGTCACTTTTTTTATAATCTCAAAAACAACAGAGCATGCCTATTGGATAGTTAGTTGTGAGTTGTGTTGTGACATATAATTTAAATATATTTCAATCATTCAAATGTTAAACTTAAACAATGAGCTCTGACCGCGTGTGTCTGTGATACAAAAAAGATTGTGTCGTTCCACATCTAAAGGGAACTTAGGGTTATAAAAGCGTCAATATAACGATGCTTATCGCCCTAGGGGCCCTTTTTACACGAAACATAACATACATATGTGTGGCTTTTAACCTTTTAATCAAATGGTACCCACATTGTCGATAATAATTTCTAATTGCATTTTAGGCAATAATGCCTTATTGAAAACCGAAAATAAGATACCTTTTGCTTAAAAACGGCACATAGTGTTTATGCCCAACCTAAAGCGAGGTTTAGACTAGGAAGAACTTGCATGCAATTTACGTTACATTGCTGACTACTAAGGTAAACTGCATTCAAAATGTTTATCAGATACCGCAATGTAATGAGAATTGCATGCAAGTTCTTGCTAGTCTAAATCTCACTTTAAACTGTCTGAGAGCCATCAAAAGTCAGTCCTACTGTGTATATTAGAACACTTATGGCATTTGGTAAAGCACTAGTGGACAGACAGGTACGCGATATAATCAGATAAAATAAGTTTTATTTTATGAGTAACTATCGCGGTAATCGAAGCCAATTTTATACATATATCCATAGACGAAAAAGGCTGACTGAGGTCTGAACACTGGTCTTTACCCTATATTAATGTGGCAGTACGCACCTTATTTCAATAGGTTAAGGCGCAGATTTTGTATACATATTTACGACTGTCCCAACACCATCAGACATATGTGGTATTTTCTATAAGGGACCTTATTGTCGATGGCGCTTACGCCATTATAAACGATGCTCCGATATAAATACAATGCCGCGCGACGCTGTGCGGCGTAAGCGCCATCGACAATAAGGTCCCTTTTCATAGAAAATGCCCCATATTTAGTACAATATTTACAGCTTTCAGTATCACATACACACATGAAATATAAATATACAATAATAACATAGTCAAGTATATTTAGAGGAAACTACATAATTAAAAAACTACGATCAACTTAATTTTAAAATTAGATTTCCGAACAATAATAAAGGAATAAATCAGATTTTGCTAGGGATTGGAAAAATATCGCCATTTGTACCAATTTTGTTTATTAATGTTCAACATTTAAACGGTTAGACCAGTTTTCAATAACTGATTTACAAAATTAGAAGCCTTAAAATTGTTGAAATTTTAAACATATATTCTTCCAACGTTGTCAAGCTTTTCTTTTGGATTTTTTGAAATTCAACCCCTAAGGTAAAACTGGGTTGAAATTTCTAACGAATTCTACGCAGACGAAAACACGGGCACAAGTTAGTACCTAATAGTAGTATTGTTAGTGCCAGTGAAGCAACTTGCAAGCGGACAATAATACTCAGAAACCAGTGACACCAGTTTAAGGGCCTGTTTCACTATGTCCAAGTAAAGTATTGGATAGCTAATTAACAAATAAATTAACTGCCAGATAAAATTTCCTACAAAAAAAGCACTTTATCCAGCAGATAAAGCTTATTTGGAGATCGTGAAACGCCAACGATGACTTTATCCGTCAGATAAGTGGCAAGTAGCTTATTCAGGACTTTACTTGGACATTGTGAAACAGGCCCTAAATGGCGACTTTTTCCAAACCCTTTTAATTTCGCCTCGTACATACACACAATTTACAATCTAACCCTGTCTTTTTAAAAATAACACACGTCTACCCTAGAGGTATCTTCTACTAACCGGCGCGACGTCTTGGTACCTAACCTAATATTTGTGTCGTTCGACTCAAACATAATAAATATATAGTCATTTGTCCCTGCCCCATGTGACCGCCATTATACAAGACAGTACGCAGTATAGGAGACAGATGGGAATGATTATATGAATGCACTTGTTCCCATCTGTGCCCGGCGGGGACAAATGAGAATAAACATAAATATATTAATACTCACGTTTTTTAAGTCGAAAATTGGGCGACATGTTTCGATCCGTTTTGAGGGTCTTCGACAGGAGCACCCGTCTCTAGCGTGCGACGTGTACTGTAGTCAAGAGGTGTACTCTTCGATAGAGAAAGATAGTGTTATTGCGATTCCTATAAGAGGAAATAGTGGCATGCTTTGTCTTTATCACCGACCGGGCATTTTTTCATGGTCGAGTTATGGCATCATAGCAAGGAGGCGATGGCGAAATACCGAAATTTATAAGTGAAAGAGAAAAAGGATTATGCTGCCATACATGAAACTGTCAATACATGAATATGTCTTTCTCTTACCCCTGGTCGCTCGGTTTCATGTCTATAACTACTTGTATGTACTATGTCTATGACTGCAGTACACGCTGGGACTACATGAATAACACGTTAAAATTTTAATATAATTGTGTCGGTTATAAAGAAAAGATGCCGTGTTGCACATATTATTGTTAATAATGGCGTTAGCTGAGGTCTCTTTTCTGGGCACGACACGTGAATAAACTTCAATCAAATTACTAAATGTTAGGCCAATTTTATATTGCTTTTAGAGGTTTTTTTTAATAATTAAAGTAGCCTTGAAATCTTAAGGTTGCTAAACACTCAATAGCTAATAAATTCAAATTTGTTGTTGACAATATAATTGTAAATTAAAAAGTGATTTTCATTTGAAATTATTGCTGATGTGTTTTTTTAACTTTACTTGTGTAAGGCTTAGGTACCTAGTCGCCCGGTGTGCTAAAAATGAACTTTTTTTAATAATTTTCATTCAATGTACACGAATATTTTTAATTGTTTTACAAACTATCGTTATGGACAGCCTTAATTTTATAGGCTATTTGGTGCGATTATTATTAGAAGAAATATGACGTTTGTGACATGCTTTCACTGCTGTGCTAATCTAAAGGCTGTACATCGTAGCTAGATATATTTTTGGCTTTAAAGCAAAAATTTGGGGATTAAAAAGAATTTAACGTAAAAAAAGCTCGCAACACGTCTGGTATCCATGACATATTATTTCTTCTAATAAAAATCTCATGCTAAAAATATATTTTTTAAACTAATATTATATTCACATATCGTTTTGCTAATTATTTTATTAATAATAAGGACTTTTTATACATTATTTTTTTTATTTTTTTTCCGTTCCTCCTTCAAAGAAAAATGCAAGAAAACCGCGAGCCCGTGCTATTTTGCATTTTACGTGTTTTAATAAAAATGTGAGTTAAACACACACTTTCAAAATTTAAATACCTTCACCAAATCTAGGTACTAATTTTAATATTTTTCTAATGCATTTCAATATTGCTTCTTTTGTGGCAATTTAAAACACCTTGCAGCCCTAAAAGTATCCCAAACACAATGCCCCACTGCTGGGCACAGGCCTTTCTTTAAGAGAGTTAGGTCTGTCTCCAGGTCCCCACGCTTGCTAAAGCAGGTTAGGGACTTTACACACACCTTTGTAACTACTCTATGCAAGCACATGATTGACCGAAAAACGTGCTAAAAAAACACAACACACAACATCTATACGCAAAACAGGACGGACTCGGCAGTAACAAGAAATATCACATACTATTAAAATTATCGTACTATTTCACACTACACTTAAAGGCTGTACATTTTTTTAAAAGGCCAAAACCACTAACACGAGTACTTGAAAACTTAGCCTGATAATATTTAATACAGAGATGCAAGTCTGAGAATACAATTTTCTTATTTAAAGTTGTACACTTTTTTAATTTTGAAATTTTTATGCTGATTCCTATTATGTGTCCCAAGACTTTTCCATTCCATTTCCATTTTTCATAAACTTTGTATGACGTTAACAGAATGGAAGGAATGAAAAATGTATGGAAGTTTTGGGGCACTTTTCTCCCATTACAATCGAAAGAGCTCATGATTCTGAGCGGAAATAACATAAGATATACAAATGTATAAAAAAAGCTTAGTGTACAAAATTTAATAAAATGGCCCACCACATTGTAATATAATATTATTGTAATTATGAGTCCCTGTTAGTCAAAATAAATAATTTTAATTTTAATGAATTTAATTTAATTAAAATCTAGTGGATTGAATTTTTGTTGATTATCAAGCGATATGCAGAACTAAAACCTACCTTACATATCTCTGTATCTAGATGAACTATGACTCTATACCAAACAATTTTTTCTAACAGATAAATCTAATTTTTTATGGATTTAGTCATCAAGCCATTATTCATACATATATGTCAAACATTATTTTATTACACTTGTGAGTGGCAATAACCCATTTTTTAACACCAAAATTTTCAACTCAACGAAAAAATATTTTTCAATTATTCATATTATATTTCCCAAAAAAAAAATTACTAATCATATTAATAAAACTAATAAAATATATCTTAATAACAACTTAACATTATAGTCCAAGATATTCATACCACACCAAGGTCATAGTATTCTTAAAGGTACCCACTGCATCAAAAAAATGTATGCAACATGTACAGTTGTGAGTTATGCCTAGTTTTAAAGACTCCAAGGCTCGAGTATTAAGTCTCGGCTTAGACTGCCTATCCACTGAGGCCGAAATGAGAGACCAGCGGAAATCAACCAATAGCGTTGTTGTAATCCAATGTCTCCTCTCATCTCCGCCTCAGTGGAAAGGCTGCCTTAGACTTAAACACACAACACTGATGTTCGTATACTGTGGGGCGACCGTACGCATAGTTTTAAAAACACGCTTCTCCGTACGCTGCAGCGGGTTGCTCAAACAGTTATACCAACTTGATTTCCCATTAAAATTTGTAAGTCTTAAACCGTCTTCCCAGAAAATTTCAGTTGATAATTATTATAAAAATTGACTTTTAAATATTAAAATGTACCACATTATGATCTGTGATCTCGTTTTGTAAGAAAATTCAGAATAATTTGCGTTAACACGACTTATTCTGGAATTCAGCGTGGTAGGACAGCCATTTATATCCCCAAGTGAAACAATTCAAAAACTCGTGTATAATGTCACTTTCGTTTTTTATATAGATGTTTGTGATATTTATTCGATAATGATTCATCTAAAATAGTGTTCAATAGAAATTTCAAAAACAAGTTCTATTATGCCCAAATCTCACGTATACGTTTAGTTGTCAAGGTACTACTTATTAATATGAATAACTAGAATTTATTAAAAAAAATGAAACAAAGGCATATCACAAATAACATTTTTAGCCATTCCTACTGAACTTATACACGAGTTTGTTACAAAACGACTCCTAAATCCTCGTCGTTCCACTCGCTACTTTAACCCAAACGGCACAAGGT
Organism: Cydia strobilella; assembly: GCF_947568885.1. Taxonomy (NCBI): domain Eukaryota; kingdom Metazoa; phylum Arthropoda; class Insecta; order Lepidoptera; family Tortricidae; genus Cydia; species Cydia strobilella. The sequence goes on along the minus strand of NC_086066.1, from coordinate 4,188,231 downwards.
TCATTTTTGAATAAACCTTTCCAGACCCAATTTTCTACAAAATCGTAAAGGAATTCACATGGTCGCAGAAGCGAATTATAATTTAGTACCTTATTATAAACGGCGGAGAGTCGTATGTAGAATGAGGTCGTGTTGTTACCCGGCAGTCAGCAGCAGGAGGGTGGGGGGGGTGGGGTGTTACTTGGCGCTGTTTTTTCTCTGCACGATGGGTTTCTTGGTGTTGGCGGTGGTGTTGGTGGCGGGTGCGGTGACGGGTGCGGGTGCGGGTGCGGGTGCGGGTGCGGTGACGGCGCGGGGTTTGTTGGCGCGCGCGGCGGCCGCGTAGTTGATGGGCTTGGGCCCCGCGGGCTCCGAGGGCAAGGGGGCGGGGGCGGGGGCAGGCAAGGGGGCCACCTGAGGAAACATCAAACGTTATACATTTACTATTGTACCGAGCGAGCTGGATCGCATGAATTTTGCATCCTCACGACACAGAGACTTAATAGATCTAGATTTAACGCGGACCTTGGATGATTAGTAAAATACTTATGACTGATCATGGTTTGGTTGAAACGTGCAAATATAACTTCGCAAGCCTTTTCCGTCAATACATACACATTTTTTTTTATATAAGCGCAAAGGGTTGTCCTATAGAAAATTTAAATATCGCGCTTTTTTTTTAACAAGAAAATGGATTTACCAGAATAAAAGTAATTATTTAAGACTTGAAACTTAACCATATTTAAAATAAAAAAAACCGGCCAAGTGCGAGTCGGACTCGCGCACAGAGGGTTCCGTACTTTTTAGTATTTGTCGTTATAGCGGCAACAGAAATACATCATCTGTGAAAATTTCAACTGTCTAGCTATCACGGTTCATGAGATACAGCCTGCTGACAGACAGATGGACAGCGGAGTCTTAGTAATAGGGTCCCGTTTTTACCCTTTGGGTACGGAACCCTAAAAAAATCAATGTTGGACATCCCACAAAACAAACTATCAGAGGTGATATACAGGAAGTAAAGGATGTCCCAGTGACACCGGAAGTAGGTCAACTGAAGAGGAACCTAACCAGCGTTTTTTTTACGTGGAGTAATGCAGTTAAACATTCGGCCCAGCCGAACATGACCCCAGTGCATTGCATGGCTTTCGAGTTATCGATGCTGGTAGGTACTAAAATTGTTACAACGGGAAAACTCAATATTTCTATTTTATTTCGGTAATAACTCGAAAACCGTGCAACTTTTACTAGGGGTCATGTAGGCTGGTTAGGTTCCTCTTGAGTTGACCTACCTCCGGTGTCACTGTGACGTGGTACTTCTGGGACATCCTGTTCCTGTATTCATCCAATAAAATAAAAAAACAACGGGTTGCACCCCGGGAGTGCCGGCAGAAGTGAAAACTTGAATATTATTTACCACATAAATAATAGTACTTTTATACTGATAATTAAAGCAATTCCTGCAAAATTATTCCCTAACCATTCCAAAATATCAATCACTTCAACAATATTCATTTATTGCGCTATCGTACACAAACATAACAATATATATTACATTAAAAATTTAACACTTCAGAACTATTACAATTATTTAACATTATAAAGATTATCTCTCGGAAAAATCAACTTCCTTCCATAATTTCGATCAGGTCACGTTTCCGTCTTGAGAATTTTCAATCTGTCGGTCACGTGACCTGTCGCGAGTTAAACCTTTTTTTTTCCCATCACAAAAAGTGCACAGCGCTGCTAAAGAAGTTTTCACATCAAAAATGTTTTATTTTTATTGAAAATATGATCTGTTGAGTTCATATAAAAGGTTCCAACTCGCTAGTTAGCGCTATTTTAGTCAAGAGTTTTTAATATTATAGATAATAAAAGCATATTAAAAAAAAGCATATTATAAATAAATATTAAAGGTAAAAACTAACCTTAGGCAGCTCAGCGACAATCACTGGCGCATCTTCTTTCTCCCTCTCTTCTAACCTAGGCTCACTCTTCACTGCTTTCACTTCCTTCTTTTTAGGCGCCACCTGCAAATTAAAATAAATAAATATTGTATTTTGTTCCAAAACTTATACACACGCTACACATCAAAAATCACTTGCGTCACGTCTGTACACGCGTCAAGTAAAAAAATAACTTAAATTTTGAAACTTTCAAGTCCTGTATTTTGTATTATTCAAATATCTACATTATTGTGATAAATTGCCCATTTGCTATCTATTTTACCAGATTTTGTTATAAAATTCAACGTGTCATCATCCCTATTCAAAATAGATACGAAAATGGGGTTGGCAACTGTCAAAGGATTGCAGAGATGGCGCCATCATAGCTTGCCCCTTATTCTATGAGATTTGGCTTAAAGGGCTGGCATCCAGGGCATTAAAAAAACAAATATTTGACACAATTCTAGGGATTGACAGGGCAAGCTATGCTGGCGCCATCTGCTAATTATTTCGACCGGCCAACTCCATTCCGGCCTCTAACAATAAGGGTACTGTACCTTGGTCTCCGATTTGACGACAGCAGGTTTGCTGGTCTTCTTGGGGTCCGCTTTGACTGGTTTCTTGGTCTCTGGTCTCGTTTTACTGTCCTTTTTGCTGTCACGTTTTTTGTCTATGGGTTGGACGTCGGCCGCGCTCACTTCCGGCGGATCTACTGGTGGGAGGGGATCTGAAACACGAATGGGGAAGTGTGAGGTAAATGATGATTTTAAATTAAAATAAAAACCGACCAAGTGCGAAGGTTCCGTACTTTTTAGTATTTGTTGTTATAGCGGCAACAAAAATACATCATCTGTAAAAATTTCAACTATCTAGCTATCATGGTTCATGAGATACAGCCTGGTGACAGACGGACAATAGGGTCCCGTTTTAACCCTTTGGGTACGAACCCTAAAAATGATTGTTTCAGAATACTCTGGGTTAACAAGATAGAACAGAGGCCGTCGCTTTCTTTAAAACTAGGGCCTGCGCCAAATCTATGCCCCTACGTCTGAGTTTATTCGATTTTTTTGTTTTTGTAAAAATTTGAAGCGAAAAACAGGTTATATACAAATTTTTAAATGCTCGTCACTCTTATAATAATTAAAAATTCGAAAAAAAAAAACAAACGTAGGGGCATAGCTGTGGTTGATATACAGCCAATTGTGCCAAAATATTTTCAATAATGTTAATATCCAGAGAGGAAAATGAGGACTAAGTTTGTATGAAAAGGCGATTTCGCGTGAGCGCCTATTAATTTAGCACTCATATTTGCAGATACGATAATTTGTACTACTTATCGTGTTTTTTTTTTAATTCCTTTGTTTATACAGGGTGGCTAAAAATAAGTGCATTTCCGTTGCCAGGGAGGTTTTGGGATTATACTGAGCAACTTTTACCATGGGACCACCGCCAAAATCGCGAAAAAAAATTTGGCTGTTTCATACATTTTGGCTGGTCCATTTTCTATGGGAGGGTTAATTTTTTTTCGCGATTTCGTGGTTGGTCCCATAGTAAAAGTTGCTCAGTGTCCCAAAACCTCCCTGGCAACGGAAATGCACTTATTTTTTAGCCATCCTGTATAAAACTGTATATTAATTTGCGTATTGAGTAAGTTAATTATGTCTCACCTTCTGTTTTGACATCTACCGTGACCTGCGGCGCCTCTTCCGCTCCTTCGCTGGGCTCTCTCTGTGTCTCTTCTGTGCTCTTTACTTCTACTACTTTCTTTTCTTCTGGAATAAAATATATGACATGTAATTCTGTGATCAATGAGGCATTATAAATACAGTGTGGAAAGAATGAATGGGCCCTGGAGGGAAAGTGCCTTTAAACCTTAAGTTAGCTCATTTTGCGCAAAGGAAACATTCTTTTATTTTTAAAAAGAAACAAAACTGCATTCAAAGATTTTTTGAAATTCGCTTGTTTCACCCGGGAATCGAATCGCCAAAAAAAAACCATGATGTTTTATTCTACTATTTGATACAGTTAACAAAGAGAATATAATAGGATAGAGCGGTACTGTCATAGTAAACTTTGTAGCCACAGTAAATTCACTGTCATCTATCGACACACGATTAAAACTAAAAATATCAAAAAAAAATATTTATAGGTATAGATATTTTTTTATTTTATTTGCATGAATTATTTTTATATGATTTTGACCCATGTTCTTTCACTGATATGCGTTAAAATTGTTAAATAACAAACAAAACCGTCAACGTCATCTATTCGAGAGTAGGCCAAAGATGGTAAAACGTAGTGGCGTTATCTGTTCGAGAATCAAATTTTCTTGATTTCCGAGGCACGTTTTTTCCTTAGACTGTATCCATCTAATACGGAGTTACATAGAGTCTTTGGTTAAAGTTATATTTCAGCTACTATTTTGACTTACCTGTACGTGCGCCCCTCGGCACGAAGGTGGGTACGAACTCGGCAGCGAGAGGGTTGAGCGTCGATCGGGACACGGTCTCTTCTAGCGATAGGGACGGGTTGCCATTACTCGTCCTGAAAACATACGTATAATAATAAAAAATTCATCTATCATTTGTGTCGTTTTCAAGCAAAAGGTACCACATTGTCGCTTGCCATAAGGACGCTCTGACATGTTTTTCGTATAAAGATACAAGCAATTTTCGTCCTTGTGGTAAGCGACAATGTGGTACCTTTTGATTGAAAACGTCACATATTATATTAAAATTATTTTAAAACGAGTATAAATATAATATGTGAGTGACCCGTTTTAAAATAATTTTAATATGTTTTAGTCTCACGGGAGTTTTATAGTTACAATTTACAATCTATATTTTTTTTCATTTCAATCTATCATTCACAGATTGCCTTGGTTCCCGCACACGAACGTATTCTGGCCATAGACCCAGCATTACATAGATGAGCTATACGCGTGCGCCCGTGAGGGACAAAACATACGCAATACGACAATATGATTGGTCGAGAAGCCATAAACCATACTAAATTTACGGTGGGGAATTTAAAAAAAATGTGAGAATGTGACAAGGACAAACAATAACAGCGCTTTCTCTGTTGCTCCTACTAAAAGATACATAAGACTATCCCGTTCGGTCATTTCCCCCCGCCCCTCATAACCGATCCAGTTATACTAGATTCATGATTCTGGCATAGCCTTTACCTTGTCAGTAAAAAGTTTAGGCGCGAAGAGTTGATGCCCCATAGAAAATTTGAAATTTTGCGCCTTTTTCTATTGACACGTTGTGTGTGTTTCACTATATTTAGTGAGAAAGCCACGCCTGGTAAAAGCCGTGTTATAGTTTGTCAAAGGACTGTCTCATTTCAAACGTAGACAGAGAGAATCATAGTATCTTTGTCTTACACTAGTACTAGCACTCAAAAGAAAAGGATGAGTATTGGTTTTTTTGTTCTTATTTACTGACAATTTGGTTTGACCAACTATATTCATCCCTTTGTAAAAGTCATGTAACATATTTTCAAATAAAAAAATAAAAAAAATATTTCACTAAAAAAACCGTATCATTACCACGAATTAATAAACTAGTGGATGTGAAATGACTCCTATTTAGTATGAAAACCAGTGTCGCTAAACTCACACATTCATAGCCACGTTAAAATACGTCACACACTTACAAAATTGCTCTGATTCGTAGCAACTTTCCATACCAAAAAGTTATTACCGGTGGACATTTCTCGAACGAATATCAACTGTAGGCTACATGAGTGACGGTTTAAATTATAATGTCAAAGCTATATGACATACGACTCTTTCATTATCTCATTCATCTCACAAAAGCTCGCTCAACGTTCACCTAATACAACTACTCAACACCAGATGGCGTTATTTTATAGTTTTAAAATCACTTACTTATTACAGGCGAGAAAAGGGCTAAAAAACCAGTATAAGTAAGGTCTAATTACGCATGGTTTGTTACGGATCTTACGGTCACGTTACACTGGTGTTTTCGAGATCTCTACACGCCTGCGAGTAGCTAACCGTTGGAACATCGTTCCATTCGATATAGGGAGGGGACAGTGTAATCGGAGTGTTTTATCGATATTTGTGTGTTCAGTTAGGTATTGATATTTCATTACCGTATGTACACATACACATATACACATTTAGATGATACTTTATTTATGATTATAATATAGGTAGTGATAATCGTGATTGTATGAAAAATAATATGTAGTACAGTACAACAAATATCTAACTAGAAATTTGTTTCTTATTAATTGACCAACTAGGTTGTTAATGTGAACATTAAATATATCTTAAAGTCAAACAGATAAAATCATAGTTCTTTAAAGGTCTATTAACTCGGTATTGCTGTTATTTTGTGATCACAAATCTGCAATTACTTACATAGGTAAGTATTCGTCTTTAACAATATATTTACTTGTAGCAGCATTTAAGGCCAATCTAGACGGGACAACCTGATTAAATTGTCAAATTAATTGTATGGTGTGAAAGCATACATGAAACTGGCTCATCGATCCCACTTGATTTGATTGTAAGATTGTGACCTATCAAATCAGGAAGGGGGGCGGCAAATTTCCAATATTTCACGCTAGTTTGCGTGGTACGGAACACTTTTTATTAATTAAGTGAGCCCGAATGTCACTAATAATTACTAAATTAGTAACTAAGTTTTAGGCGTGTGGACGCTAGATGAGATGTATGGCAATTTTATCCCCAGAAATCTTTCTCTAAGAAATGCTCCTAGCAAATGGTGCTATATTTTTGCGGAAACTAATTTTCTTGCCCAGTAGCATTGACCCATTTATTTTTAATATCGGCATCTTGTGGTAACCTACAATAATTAATAATAAAGAAATAGAAAATATAAAACGTTTATTCATGGCACATTGCATGCATTGTACGCATAAGTGCATTAAGTACCTAGTCTAATTATATTAACGATGAAAATATGATAGGTGTAAAAAACAAAAACTTATATAAAGGAATACGAAGGTTTGAAAGGTTGCCATGAAATGACCCCGACTTAACTTAGTGCTTGATGACCAGAGCTGCCATATTTACTAAGACATTGATTATCCCAAATAATAATTAGAAACGTGTCTAAAATAATAATTTATTACCGAACTACCAAACATCAAACTTGAAATATCGTAACTTTAACTTTATCGATATAAATATCGACATTGCGCAGCATCTGAGTAGCGAAGTTATTTGACATTTAGGATAGCGAATATTCCAGATAAACGTAAAGAATAGTGACAAAGGATTGTGAACTCTTAAGTTCTAACTGATAAAATATAGATTTACTTAACGAACATTCGTAAATAATGCAATAGAAACAGATTTTTCGTATTTATCGGATTATATTTAAATAAATAACCACCGGTGATAGGAAATACCTCCACGTGAAAGATTTTTTAAACCGCTGTGATTTCTGCAGCTTAATACTGCACAATACGGCATTTTAAATTTAATTATCAATTTTTGTTAGACGAGCGTACGTACGACGTGAATGTCATTCGAGCATGAAGTTTACACAACAACTGAGCATAGTCTGTGCATAAAGTGAGTCGGTCGCTACTAACTGTCGGATAGACGGGAACGCCCACTTGCCATCTCCATCCTACTCCGTGATCATTACCAATGTACTATTTCCCAATAGATCATTATTCATTATTATTATTCAATTGTTTCAGCGAGCTCGGCTCAAGACGGCATCATGCGTCAGGGAGGAACAACTAGTGTTGATTATCCTCCGCTTTATCTCAATTTTAACTTGAATCTGTTTCTCAGACTCATTATTTTTATTTATTCCTCTAGTTCTTTCGTAGAGACCAGTCTCTTGTCTTGTGGAGACAAAACAGGCCAAGTGCGAGTCGGACTCGCCCACCGAGGGTTCCGTACTTTTTAGTATTTGTTGTTATAGCGGCAACAGAAATACATCATCTGTGAAAATAGCTATCACGGTTCATGAGATACAGCCTGGTGACAGTCGGACGGACAGCCGAGTATTAGTAATAGGGTCCGTTTTTACCCTTTGGGTATAGAATTCAAAAAATATCAGTATATTTTGGAGTACAAACAGCAAAACTAACTGTCTATTGTTGGACCTTATTACAAAAGACATAAAGTCCAAGGATGGACAATGTGTGCGCTGGTACTCACGTAGGATAGTGGGGGTTGTGCCTCTCCAGCTCCCTCTGCTCGTCCTCCAGCATGGCCTCTATGCATTGCTCCATGAGCGCCTCCTCCTCGAGCTGTTGCATCACCTGCGGAACCACAGCCTTTGACACACGGACGGCATTAGATTAAAAACATGCATACAATCTACTAAACTAACTATAAATATATATTGCACATTATTACACAAATTTACTAAGCCCCACAGTAAGCTCAAGAAGGGTGTACTTAAAACAACGATATATATAATATATGTTGATGATGTTGTACTAGTGATGTACCGACTATTGATCTGGCCGACTAGCCGACTAATCGGCGCTCGGATGGCCGATTAGTCGGCGATTAGTGGTAATCCATAAATAATTTTCTCTCTTCAAAGTTTGCATTCGGATAGTCACTGCAGCAGCTTTGTCTAAGTTCGGATGCTTTGAAAAACATTTAGTTTGCTCCTTGCGTCGCTTTAGCTTTTCGCGCGCTATTTTTGTACATTTGTTTTAATAAATGAAATGCACAATAGTGTAACTTGCTTAACTGTGCTCAAAAATTTATTAATTTGAGTAAAATGGGTATTAAACATTTGATCAATATTTGCTGTTTATTTCGTTTATTTGCTATTTTTCTGTACCCAATAAGTGGCCGAGTAATCAGCCATTTTGGCCGACTAATCGCCGACTACAAATGTGGCCGGATAGTCGGCTTTCCCGTTTAGTCGGTACATCCCTAATAAATACTTAAATACACAGAAAACGTCCATGAATCAGGAACAAATATCTGTGTTCATCACTCAAATAAATAAATGCCCTTACTGGGATTCAAACCCAGGACCATCAGCTTCATAGGCAGGGTTACTACCCACTAGGCCAGACTGGTCAACAACAACTACTATAGAACAACTTTTATTTTTTACTTTTAACTACCTACCATCTTTTTTTAAGTTGTTCTGATGTAAATAAAGTTAAGCATGCAACATTTTTAAATTCTCAGCTCCGTTATTTACCAGAGATCTATATAACTGATTACTCTACGATCAAAATGTGTAACTATAATTGAGGCGTCGAATGATGTCCCTATGACAGTTTCTTCAAGTCGCTTTTGGATAGGCCTTATTAAAAACATAATTGAAGAAATATATTTTTACCGTATTTTTATGCCTTTCTAAATAAATTAATGTGCTATACTTACAAAAAATGTTTATGTCTACAAACATTTTACGTGACAGTTGCTCTATGTTAAAATGAACTGTGATACCAAAGATAGATATAACTCCGTAATAGATGGATACAGTCTAAGGAATAAACGTGCCTCGAAAATCAAGAAAATTTGATTCTCGTTCATGGCGTTGACGGTTTCGTTTGTTATTTAACAATTTTAACGCATATCAGTGAAAGAACATGGGTCAAAATCATCAAAATAATTAATGCAAATAAAAAAAATCATTTATCTATATTTAAATACATTTTATCGTATTTTTACAAATCTTCAATTTTAGTTTTAAAGTGTGTCGACAGATGGCAGTGAATTTACTGGGGTTACAAAATTTACTATGACAGTACCGCTCTAGTATAAGTTACTCTATGGTGATACGGATCATCATTGGACGCGCGAGGAAAGTTCTATACAACAAATAAAGCTCTATGATCAAAAGATGTAACTAAAAAAAAACTAAATACTAAAATATATATTATTCTCGTTTCAATGACAGAATTAAATACTTTATTTGACAATGTATCAAATAACAAAATTGTAACTTAAGTAAGTGAGACAAAAGGTACCATTTTGATACTCTTTCGTTTGGTAAAAAACTAAATGTATCATTTACTTACGGTACAAATCCATAGTTATCACAAAACTCGGTAAATTTTAACCCTTAGATCTAACGCCTTTTATATATAACGCGCCATAATGAATCTTATTGGAATGCACGAAGGTTTATATTAAACTGTAACCATGGGCGTCTGGGGCCGGTTCAAGGTTGATGCAATCTATGAATTTATAGACAACTATACGGTTGACATACTCTAGCAAGGCAACTTTGTCAAAAGAAAAAGCCGCAAATTTGAAAAAAGGCGCGATGGTCGGATCGTCATATAACTTTTAAAATCAGGAATTTGTACTGACAAATTGTTTTGCCAGACTATATACAACTAGCTTTTGCCCGCGACTTCGTCTGCGTGGACTTAGTAACCCCAGCTAGAGTAAGAATAGCGCCTGGAGAAAATCTTGTAGCTATTATTCAATTTGAGCATATTATGCACCCAAATTAGCAGACACTTCATTAATTATCCCAATTCCACCCCGCTTTTTACTTTCTTAAGGGATGATTTTCGGGATAAAAACTATCCTATGTCCTTCTCAGGGACTCCACCTATCTCTATGCCAAATTTCATCTAAATCGATTCAGCGGTTTAAGCGTGAAGAGGGATCACACAGGCAGACAGACAGACAGACTTTCGCATTTATAATATTAGTATGGATATGAAGGCAATCTAGGGCAAGTAGACAGACTAGACAGTGGATAGTTACCTGCTTGTCGAATTCCTCCTCGTTCTCCATCCACATGTAGTCGGCGAAGTCGTCGGGCGGCGCCGGCGCCGCGCCGTACCCCGCGCCTGCGTAGTACGCGCCCGCCATCACGTAGCCTGCCCGCACACACACACGTACACCAGTTAGCGATACTCAAACATAAGGCTTCCACTGAGGCGGAGTTGGGACGGGGCGTGCGGGAATCAACTAATAGCATTGGTTGTAATTCAACAGAGCAGAGAAGAGATGTGAATGGGGTTGGCAACTGTCAAAGGTTTCCATTACTGGCGCCATCATAGCTTGCCCCTTTTATCATAGCTGGCATCCAGGGCATAAAATTCTATTAAAAAAACAAAAATTTGACAATTCTAGGGATTGACAGGGCTTGCGATGCTGGCGCCATCTGCAAAATACTTCGACCGGCCAACCCCATTACCCAATGGTAATTTTATTCCTGCACCTCTTCTCCATCTTAATGAAAAAAAAAAAGAGATGGGAATTACCCAATGGTAATTTTATTTCAGCACGTCTCCTCTATCTCCTTCCGCCTCATTGAAAAGGCAGCCTAAGATGAAAAAACTGCAGGAAAGCTTGGCAAGGTTTGTACTGACAGTTTTTTTATACCATGTTAGTGCTAATCAAGCATACGACCCGTCTGATGGTAAGCGGTCACCGTAGAGCTTTCTAAATCGTATCGTATGAAAGAACAATATTTAACACGAACCGTATCAGAATCAGCGCCATCTACAGTCTGGCAAAAAAGAGTAGAAATTAAAAAGTGGCAACACTGTAGTGTCGTCCCGTTTTTCTTTGATTGATTTGAAAGGGACGACACTACAGTGTTGCCACTTTTTAATTTCTACTCTTTTTTGCCAGACTGTACTAGGTATCTAATTTGCGGCTACAGGCGATTGCCAATTCACCCTCTGAACGCCACGCCTATCGTGAGCCTTGTCACAATGCACCAGGGACCGGCCCGCTATCCCTTATCGGGGTTTTATAAGGGTATTGCATAAGGCTTAACTCACCATACCCTTTGCCAGACGAAACCCTTTGTTTTGCTTTTAAAAACCCTTATATAAAGCTACCACATTTGAGTAATCGGTAGCCCAAATACCCTTACAAAACCCTTATCATCCGCTCACCAACACCTTGCATATTGCTTATAAGGGTTAGCCTTATAAAGGGCTTCCCTTTTAGCATATAAGCGTGCTAATTTAAGTCATCTACCTTGTTCATAAAGCACACATTACTTCGAATCCGAGCGATCGTCGGCGGCGACGGCGGCGTTCTTTGACTAGGCACGTATTTTCTTTCCTTTTCATACACTACCGTAGATATCTATACTAATCCTGTCTCTTTCACGCAAAGGGAAACCTTAATAAAAAGCGCTTAAAGATAAGGGTAACCCTTATTAAGAGCTAGCCTTATTTTTGGGCTTTGCGGTAAGGGTTAGTCAAAGGTAAGGGTATGAATGGGCTTGCAGTTCAAAAGGGAAAGTCTTTCAATGTGTTAGCCGTGTTTAAGTGTCGCCCATTGAAAGGGTTTTATCGCGGAAAGGGTTGTCCGGTCCCTGCACAGAACTCGTCGACAATCCGACGTGGAGGTAGAAGGAAAAGGGGCGCAAAAGCGCTGTAAAAATTTTGATGTGACTACTGGCAATAGAACGAATAGAACTTTAAATTAAATTATGTCTAGTACCAGTAACACCACAAAAAATATATATTGGGGCGCCACTGAGGCACCCGAAACTGAAAGCCAGCGGCGGCCTGCGCCGCCCCCCGCAGCCTGCCGCCCCGGGCCATGGCCCCCTTGGCCCTAGGGTAAATACGCCCCTGGTGTGCGTCGCGTTATCGTGAGCCTTGTCACAATGCATGAAGGTTGATATTGGGTTGTAACCGCGCGCTGACGTCTGGCGGTTAATGGGGTAATGGAAAAAAGCTCACCGGGTACATGTCCTCTTGGTATGTGTACAGGGTATACAGGCTGTGGGTGCAGACCGTCCCCACTGCCCACTACTCCACCGGGCACTCCGCTGTCAATTATAACACCGTTTGGCTGAAATTTAACAAAAAAATTGTTTACATTGCAACCTTTAAATAATAGAGCTTAGGTGAGTATTGGCAGCCATAGTGAAACCATCTTAAGATGTCCATCTGTCGCTGTTAAACGTTCGCTGTTTTATTGTGTAGGAATTTTCATAGTTCACTGCCGATTGCCGTTGGTCAGTCCGTCAATTGTGATTGGTGCAACTGGCCCTTACTCTTTCACTTTACTAGGGAAGGAGATGAAGATAGTCGTATTTTAATTGCGTTCATTTGCGGTTGATGTTTTACAGTTAGTGTTTTCCTCACGTTAGTATGGTGAAAAACGTTCTGATTCAATCGGTAACAAAGTTTAACTCTCCTTGGCCGGGCCTTGTGCCTTGAAACCCTCCCAACACTCAAGATTTCATATTTCGAACCTTCTATTTCGGAATCTTTCGCTTACTCGTGTATCAACTTTAGTATGAAAGGTTAAACAACAACTTTGGCCCCTAGTAAAATAACTAACTAACTAGTGTGGCTCAGTGACCCAAAGAGGTTCTTGGCCTCCAAAACAAGAGCACGGCACTTTTCCCGACCCTGCGCCGCTTCCTGCCACTGCCACAGTACAACAAATAACTTTATTTTATTAAAACAAATAATTATAATTACCTGCCACTGTCCATTTTCCTCGTTCCCATAATAAGCACCAACATTAGCTGAAGTCTCCGGAATTTTCATACTGGCAACACTCAGTTTACAAAAAAAACTAACTACTTAATTTTTAATACGGCTTAAATACTGGCACAATGTCACTTATTATAAAAAGATTTAGATTTAGGTTTAAAAATAATTGGTTTGGTTTGTTAGAGGCACTGCTGTCATAAGATTTCTAGTTGAATTTGTATGTGTCCCGACTATCTTCATTTCTGGGGTTCCCGGCAACTGGAAAAAGAAATGGTATTCTTAAATTATAAGTCTCTTTCCTAATTTTGTAGATGGCGCCAGTATACGCATTTCAAGGTCTATCATTTAACCAAGGCAGGGTAAAAAAGTTGTATTAGGCCTGGCTGCATGAAGTTGAATTGTACTATCTTAAGTAAAAGATGTAACATATCCAGTTTTCGTCTCAAAACTCAGCTGAAAATCACCTAAGCTTCTCTAACAACCGCCTCAAATAAGATGGTATACCTAGAAAATAGTAGGCGGATTCACACGGAACGAGCCTTACAGAGCATTACGAGGAATATGCCGCGCCAAGCAGCTACGTCTGAGTAGACATGCTTCACCCGAGGCATCATAGCAGCGCTCATGTTTGCCCCGGGCGAGGCTCGTCTTTGTGCGGCAATTTCCTCGCAACGCGGCGCGCTTTTTGTTGTTATATGACGCACATTTGATTTTTTTTTGTACTATCATGTTTTGGCAATAAAGTGATTTGGATTTAGAAGTAAGTGTCTTACTTCTGACATTGAAATAGCTTTCTGATGAATGCCATCTAGCAAACTTTAGGAGTGGTAATAGATGGTTCCAGTCTGCAAGAGTAGCTAAGTAAGCATCTCAAAATCACACAGACTTATTCTCTTAACACATAAAGATGTGTTCATTTCATATTCACCTCGCCTGCTTAGCATCTTCTGCTGCCAACCGGATAAATGACAACACAGTAAACTGACCACTCGGACCTTTTTGTAATGCCATAAGATACACCGATGGCCAAATAAGTCGATGTTTGTACGGTATTGAGATCAACGCATGACATATAAGGAACAGACCTTGCTTATATGACTCCATTTACAATAATGAATAAAAACAAAAGTTTACAATGAGAACAATCCTTATTATTTAATATCTTGATAAATAATCAATGATCATTGATCATACTAATTCATATCATCATATCATAAGCCTCAATTGCTGATTAACTAATTATTGATAATGAGATAAGGTAGAAGAATGGCATTCCTACTATATTTGTATGCTAATTTACAAACATTTAATACTTATGACTCATTTATCCAATTAAGTTCCTTTTGGACTTTTACTTCACAAACGACCATTAATTTGCTATCATATCACACATTCTCATTCATTGCATTGTGATGACCCTGACTCTTATAGTCATGATATTAAAGTCTATTTTTGTTAAACTTAGTGAGATGGCATAACTGTATGTTGGTAAACATGCTTATCACCACAGATAAGAATAAACCAGTAATGAGTAGGGACAATAAATCACCTTTGAAACCCAGTGTACTATAAATTTAAGTTCTTATTACAAAGATATAAGATTCAAACTTGGACATGTATTGGGAGAACACTTTTTTTTTTATTTGACAGCAAAATAATAGTTAGGCATTTTTTTTTCTACAACAATAAACTGAACTGTTATGTTTTTTAGTGTATTATAATATGAACATAAAAAGTAGGTAATAAGGCATGTTTAGATAAATGTAAAAGCTGCCCAACACCCTTTGAGTTTTTCTATTTGAGTGCAATGATATTTATACTTCATTGGTACAGAACAGCATTTCGTTGTTGCGCTTTACAAAGCTGATATGTGCTCGATTTTTTATTGACATAAAACCTACCTAGCAATAAAACACATAAGGTATTAATTCGTTTGATTAGAATCTGGCACATATCAGATTTAGTAAGCGCAACGACGATTTATTCAGTCTTAGATGTGGCTAGAGAAGAAATTGTTAATTATTATAAACTTCTATCCTCACAAAAATTAAAATAATTTTATAACAAAATAAACATCTAAATATTTCATGAAGGTGCCAAATTTTAATTATTCAGTTACATATGTTGACACATGTGTATCGTTTATTAACTAACTGATCAAGCAAATATGATCAACCATGACAAAAACATACAAAGAAGTAACAAACATGATTTTCACACAAATTAGTGAATGTCGGTTGCAAAGACTGTTGGCATAATTATTAGCTATTCATTGATTATCTTACGCTGTCTTTTTGACTAATGTACTACAAGTACAAAGAAAGGAATAAAACATCAAAAAACCGGCCTAGTGCGAGTTGGGCTAGCGCAAGAAGGGTTCCGTACCATTACGCAAAAAAACGGCAAAAAATCACATTTGTTGTATGGGAGCCCCACTTAAATATTTATTTTACTGTTTTTAGTATTTGTCGTTATAGTGGCAACAGAAATACATCCATCTGTGAAAAAATCAACTGTCTAGCTAACACGGTTCGTGAGATACAGCCTGGTGAAAGACGGACAGACAGCAGAGTCTAAGCAATAGAGTCCCGTTTTTACGCTTTGGGTTTAGATTCTATATACTGAAATAGAGGATAAAATGTACTTAACAATGGTAGTTATAAAATATAAATATTGTAGTGTTAGTTTGTGTGTGTGTGTATCAACATACAATCATGTCATGTATTACAACAATACAACATAACATTGTATTTTATTGCAGAGATTAAACTTTCAAGGTTAAAAAGATAAAGAGTACTAGACTCATAAAATATACAACTTTAGTAACTTGTAAAAGTTAATATTTGATGCCTATTATACCAAAAAATTAGTACTTTCTCAAGTGGCAGATTTGCCTTAAGACCGAGGGTGGCGGTCTATATGATGTGTGCTAAGAAAGAGGTAGCTAGTGCTACAGGGCCTGTGGCCTAGCCACTGACTTTCTCACTTTAAAAAAAGTTCAAAGTTAAGAAGAAAGTTGTAAAAAATAAATATAAAACTATTTAATTGCTGCCTCAGTAAAAAAAGTAATCGCACATTCGTTCTCTGACTATGCTTTTGTATGAAACAACAAAACGTAATTATTGTCGACGTAAACCGTTTATAATGTTATGAAACTGAATGTCAACAAATGAAAGGTGGCCAGAATGCCGTATTAAATATTCCACTTTCTATTTAATGCGTAGAACGTAGGTTTTTATAAAGCGTGACTGCCCAACCCAAACGCAGGGCCTGAATACATATTAAAAACAAACATTTTTGAAACTCGAACTAGGAACTCGGCTGAACGGCCAAGCCTAAAATAGATCACCTAGAAACTAAAATAACAATAAACTGACCGAGTTTCCATACAAACGACATGATGGATTCAATTTAACGCAAATTGAGGCACAAAGTCGTTGCGGAATAGCACGCTAGCACCGTGTAAAAGCAATTTAACTGGAGAAAATTTTAAACTATTATTTAGCACGTGTTTCTTTCCTACATGCTACGTAACATTCGCAAAAAACATAATACTCACTCATTCGAAACACTTTTCGTGCTTACGAGACATTGAACACTCAATTGACTTGCTTCAAAATGTTTTTGATAATTTTAATGCACTATTAACTAGTAAATTAGCACTATAACCTCCAATTCCACAATTTTACACACAAGACAATCTACCAGCGTTCGTGGCGCAAATGGCGACCGCAGTGAAGTTCGCCGCCTAGAGGAAACCGAAGAGGGAAATGGGAATTATGATCTAACTTCGTGTCAATGAAATAGCCGGCTTTTTTTCAGTTTGTGGGTGATTTTTACAGTAAATGGAGAGGAAATAAGTAAATAAATTTACCTTTCTAGTCGACAATCATACTCTTGTAAATTTAGATTAGCCAAAATAGGTGTCAAACTGAAAAAATAAATAATGATTGACGGGTGACGGGCGCTGCTGTTCAAAAAAGTTTACATACGTGGTTCTTGTATGTATAGTTTGTCAAAGGACTGTCTCATTTTAAACATAGACTGAGCATAGACAGAGAGAATCATACTATCTTTGTCTTACACTAGTACTATCACCCAAAAGAAAAGGATGAGTATAGCTTTTTGTTTTTATTTACTGCCAATTTGGTTTGTCCAACTATAGCTTTATGTAGGTATAGGTTTTTTCTTCCTATGTATAATTTAAACAGTTATAATTATGGATGTAAAAATATGTAATGAAATTTATTACAATAAGTATTGATTTAAAACTCTTTACAATTCCGACGAGATCGTAAGATTGATTTATGACAAAAATCGCACTATTTTTGAACGATCTTTTTGCTCTGTTCTACGCAAACTACGTTTAGACAATAAACTGATTTAATAACATTTAGCTGAGAATAAATCTCTTTTTTTAAAGTTGTCATATAATATTAAATTAACTATGTATATTCTGTGTTTTCCATTGTCGACAATATCTTGAAATAGCTTTATCTATTGTCCAGTGTCAACCGCGTCCCTGCTTTTTTTCAGCGTAACGGAAAATTACCTGACAGTAATGACCTTTGACAGGTCACTGACTGACAGATCAAGATCGCAGAAACAAAACAAACTTTGCAAAGCAAATCTATTTCCTCGCTTTTCCTTATGAAATCGATGTAAAATGTCTACTCCATATGTAAAATTAAAACAGCCGTTGAACGAGTATGCGTTACTATGCCGTGGTTGCTTGGCCGAATCAGGCGAGATGAAGAATATGGAGGAATGGGGCTTGGCGGACGACTTTTACAGGATTGCCGAGGTTAATACTTTTGTTTTTAAGATACAAATACAATTTCGGCGATATAATGCCTTAAAATTGGTCCACATGAGCTTGCTTGCCAGGCAACAGTTTTTGCAAAGAATAGGTCGTTAAAACGCGTATATGTTCATAAATAGGTTTTCCCGAGGGGCTACAGTATGGGGTTCTTCAAAAAAGGAGTGTACAGGTTTTTAAAGGGTCGGCAACGCGCGTGTAATATCTCCGGTGTTGCAGGCGTCCATAGGCTACGTTAACTGCTTACCATCAGGCGGGCCGTATGCTTGATTGCCATCGACGTGGTATAAAAAAAATAATCCGGTTGTTTTATTGACATATCAGCAGTCTAGTAATTCAGATGGCCTTGAAATGACCACTGAAGCTATAGCGATTTATACTAACGACATCCGACGATTTTTTGTTGATATTTTTCAATTTGAATTTTTTTTCCTTGGTTTAAATTTTAATGTTTAGAGACAATGATGACATTGATGACTAATCTAATATTCCAAAATCCTGTTTTTATCAACAAGGTGAATAATGGTAAAATGGGTGGATAAACTTTTTTTCTTGGTAAAATTATTGTTTTGATATTTTACTTAGGAGAAGTTGTTGGGCTCCTTGGTGAAATTAGGGTTACCTACAGCATATAGTTTTGCCAACCCAAATTTTTAATGAGTAGCAACATTGATAAATAAATAAATTTTTAACAAGCAGAAACGTCTGCGATTGATGCTATTAAGCTTAGAATAAATTTAAAAGTGGAAAAATTACTGCCTTGCTTGGGCCTTTATCCAGAGGCCGTGAGTTCAAGTCACCCCAAGGCAGTAATTTTTCCACTTTTGAATTTATTCTAAGATTGATAAATAAAGTTTGCTAATATGCTCTTGCTTCACCTTAAGGTCTTACACAAACCATGTTTCATTTTACTTTACTTTTTTTTATACCACGACGGTGGCAAACAAGCATACGGCCCGCCTGATATTCACCATTCGTAGATTTTTAAACAAAAGTCATTTTGTTTATGAAAATATTACTCCCTTTGTTACAACTAATATTTACCAACTTTATACTTAATTTCCTTAGTATTAGAAAGAAGGTAAGCACATACATGTCTTTTTTATCCTTCAATATCCTTAATAAAAACAAACATTTATCTTGTCAGGTGCCAAAAAGAGACAATGTGACTGAACTTCTATGTACAAATTGCGAAGAGAACTTGTTGCGGTTGCGGAGCTTCAAACAGCGGTGTCAGGACTCGGACGCCTTCCTCAAGGACACTGCTAAGGTAGCACTAACTATCTCTGTCTAACAATTTATTGTGATATTCCACGAAGCTTGCTGAGTGGCCTAATGAAGGTGCGAGATTGATAACCTTGATTAAAAAGATTGAAGTCTCTCAGCGTCCGATGCGACAGTAGTAGCCGCGACCGCATAGCGGCCAGAAGCCATGCTTCATCATGTGCAACCACTCCCTTGCCCAGGGTTTTACCCCAGTGGTCGCGATTATCAGCTTCCCTATCCCAGTTGGTGGGATCGATTCGGAAGGACAACATATCTTGCTTGGTCGCCCAACTGGTCGTTTCGCGTGTGTTATTTCGTATATTTTTTATTACATATATATATTTTTTTTGATTTCATAAATAATAGTTTTTTATTAGCATTAAAAAAAACCATCAAGTTTGTTCCGAACCAAGTATAGTATAAAAAAACAATTTTGCTTAAAAATACATCTTTTTCCAGAAAAAAACTCAAGCCACACCAGAAAACACTATAACCTGCGTCCTAAACGCCAACAAACTAAACATTATCATCGCAGCCCAAGACATGGAATCCAAAATCGTCCTCCCGTGCCCCTACGCCGTCGGTAACAAATGCTCAGAAAAATACTTGAAGAAGAGATACCTGTATAACCATTTGGTGAAGCATCACAGCTTATCAGATAAACTGGTGATTGAATGTCAGTATTACTGCAGTTATGAGGAGTGCTCGTACTTCGTCAATGCAGGTGAGAATTACTATTAAAAAAACCGGCCAAGTGCGAGTCGGACTCGCGCACGAAGGGCTCCGTACCATTACGCAAAAAACGGCAAAAAAATCACGTTTGTTGTATGGGAGCCCCACTTAGATATTTTTTTTTTTTTTTTTTTTTTTTTTTTTTAATTTATTTAGGCAACAAACAGTCATATACAAAAATGATGTAATAATAAGCAATGTGTTAATAGACCTTCAGTGCCCTACCTTAATTAAATAATTTCTAATCTAAAGTAGCTAGTGTAGGAGCAGTAAGCGGAAAATATTTTATTCTGTTTTTAGTATTTGTTGTTATAGCGGCAACAGACATACATCATCTGTAAAAACTTCAACTGTCTAGCTATCACGATTCATTAAGGGGCCCACTGACTATCAGTCCGCCGGACGGTATCGGCCTGTCGGTTAAAACAAAAATTTGACAGTTCCGAACAACTGACAGGCCGATATCGTCCGGCGGACTGTTAGTCAGTGGGCCCCTTAAGATACAGCCTGGTGACAGATGGCCAGACGGAAGGACGGACAGCGACTCTTAGTAATAGAGTCCCGTTTTTACCCTCTGGGTACGGAACCCTAACAATACAATATTTTATACCCCAGATATAAAATATCTTTTTGTATTTTTGTATAACATGACAGTTTAATTGACTTATCTATAGGTATTATGCCTCGTACCAACTTATCCTCGACCCACAATACAAAATTGTCCTATTATTAATTTGAACCTTGTTGTATAACCCCTCGGGCGGCAAGCTACCTCGAATGGGACGCTCTTTGACAACCGCGCGTGCGGCGGGCCGCCATTTTTAATATGGAAAACACGCCTCCTGGCGGCTGCGCGCCGCACGGCGCGAAAATTTAAAATATTGCTTTGCCGCTCGAGGGGTTAAGTAAATTGGGATAAATTTAGTTTGTTTGAAAAAGCCACGAAACAAAAGAAATGCTATTTTATTTGGTTCATGAAAGGTTCTAATGGGGTTGGCCGGTAGAAATAATTAGCAGATGGCGCCAGCATAGCTTGCCCTGTCAATCCCTAGAATAGTGTCAAATTTTTGTTTTTTAATGCCCTGGATGCCAGCCCTTTAAGCCAAATCTCATACAAAAAGGGGCAAGCTATGATGGCGCCATCTCTGCAAACCTTTGACAGTTGCCAACCCCATTAGATTGCATCGAATATGTACATTGTAATGTACAGTCGAAGGCAAAAATATCGATCCAGATCCAGACAAATGGCTCAAAAATAAGCGACTTTATTGTCTAAGGTCTAAGGTGTAAGAGCGTACACATATTTTTTAAACTTTGGGAATGTATATATATTTATGCCCTTGACTGTACATTGAGCCTTATTCCGTACATAAGAATATCATTTGATGTTCACAGCTAGCTTTTCGGCAAAGGAAAATTAAATATAAATTGTCTAGATTAAGTATAGCATAAGTGTGTAAAAATAATTTGAAAAAAAAACCCTTGTTGTGGCAATAAATAATTTATCTATCTATCTATCTATCAAAATATCAGGAGGAAATCTATATACAAAGGTGCATAGAACTTCAACTTGCTTTGGACAACCGTGGGGCCTTTAGCCTAATAATACCTCGTGCAAAAGGGGAAGCCTGTGCCCACAGTGGGATATACATATATGTGTAGGCTGATTTTTTCATTCAGTCGCGCTATTTTAATCACTTTCCTTAATATTTAAATTTTCAAACGAAAGAAAAGTGACGCAGCAACGCAGCGCAGAAACAAACTACGAAATGACTTGTCGATTTCTTATCTCATCCCATCTATTTCAGGTAAGAAAAAGTTTTTCACCGAACGGAAATACCTAAATCAACATTACAACAAAGTACACAGACCAAAAATAATCTGTGCACAATGCAGCATGAGCTTTACCGACGCAGAATACGAACGACACTTAAAAGTATGTAACATTACATATCTATGTCAAATATGTAATATAGAGTATAAGAATAACGAGAGATTACTAGTACATCTAATGAGGAAACATCCTCAAATACATGAGGAATATAAAAGAGGGCGAAAAAAGAAAATCTCTGAAACGGCCACGGAGTGTAAAAGGATTAAAATCGATGAGAAACTTGAATATATCTGTGACAGTCCTAAAAGGACTTTGGCTACTCAAACGCGTCCAGAAGAAAATATAAAAAACGATGTTGCGTTACCTTCATGGAAAAGCGATGGTGAAGCGAAAACTGATGAGATTTCAACGCAAACAGTCTTCGAAGATTTACTCTCACTTAAATCTCAAACTAGCGAAGATGACTCCATATTCTTTTCAGAAACAGTCTCGTTATCTGACATTCAAACTCAAACATTCCCTATAGAGTTCGGTTTAAGTAGATGTAACAAGCAAACGGCTACTGAAACGCAGTCTCCTGATTTAAGTATAAAAGAGACGCAGACTTGTCTATGCCTCTACGATTCGAAGTTTAAATTATTTGACAGCGTGTCTTCGAGTCCGTTGACTCTGACGTCAACGGAGACTCAGACGGGAGACAAGTTTGATGTGAAGGATGATATGTTGTTTCAGTCTACTGAAACGCAGACTTGCTTTGAGGAGGAATTGTGACAGTGGTCATATCTACAACTGTAAGTTGCATAATATGATAATATCACTAGAGTCCGACCGAAATTTCGGTTTCAGCAAGTTTCTGTTAAATATCATGTTTCGCCGAAGGTTCGCCGAACGTTTCGGTTTCGGCAGGTGACGACATACGTTTCGGCCGAAGGATCGGTTTCGGCTTGGACAAGACCAAAACCGAACCTTCGGTCTCGATGTAGGCAAAAAAACCGGTTTCGGTCGGACACTAAATATCGCATTAAAGGTCAGAGGCCGTACACACTTATATTATATCTTATTTTTAATAAATCTGAATACATATAAAATTTTACCAATTATTAATGCAAAAAATATCTATTACATATCTATTTTTTATTATTATTACAAATAGGCAAGCATTTGACCGCAATCTCACCTGATGGTAAGTGCCGATGCAGTCTAGGATGGATCATGCTTACCTAAAAGATGTCTATTCACTCTCGATTTAAAAAGATCCAAGTTATAGTGGACTGGGAATATATTTGCAGGAAGTGAATTCCACTTCTTAGCCGTTCGCATGATAAAGCTGGATGCATAGCGCTTAGTACGAATCAGTGGCAGAGTAACGACGTAAGGGTGAAACGAAAGTCCGCGTCTAGTCCCACGGTGGCACTGTAAGTAGTGTATAATTAAGTGATAGGTAGGGGACGGAAATGTTCTTAGGGGCCACGTAATTAGAGTTAAGTATCATAATAAGTATGGTACAGTCAAGTGTAAAAATATGGGTGTAGATAACTTACTCAAAAATATGTCCCATAGTTCTTAATTCTCTGACATAAGAGCTATGGGCCATATTTTTAAGTATGATTTGTGCATACATATTTTTACACTTGACTGTACACGTAGATATTAGTGCAATAAATTGTATTAGATTAATTAAATCGTTGGTAATATAGTAATTAGTAAGGAAAGTTTTTAGCTAGACAGTGTCCTAATATGGTCTAAGATTGTAAAATTTTCTCGTATGCTTTTATCATACATTCATTAAACAATGGTAAATAATCATATAAATTTTTATAAGTATTAATGTTGAGGTTAGTTTTAATTAGTTTCCATGTTCCTACTCATATCTGTACTCCTAGCATGTAAGTGAATTGGTTTTAAACTGTAAACTTACATTGTTTCCAATAAATAATAAAATAAAAAAATAAAAAAATAAATAAATAACATGTGAAAATGAAAAATCTTAGAAAACATCGTGCCCCAAACTCGAGGGCACAGCTAAAGTAGATGGCGCTCTGCGGTGCTGCTATCTACCGTCACTGGATTGTAAAGCGTCCACTTTTGACGGCTACAGTTAAGACGAAAGGGGACGCCCGCCCCGAAACCGCCCTTCCATACAAACGTTGTCCCCACTTTCCTCTCTAGATATTAACATTAAAATATTTTTACACAATTTGATATATTTTAATCATAGCGATCGGGTCGTTTTTTTTTTGGATTTTTTCATTATTATAAGATTTAGGAGCATTTCAAAAATTTGTTTGAAACCTGTTTTTCGCTCCTTACTTTTATAACAAATAAATAAAAACGGTCAAGTGCGAGTCGGACTCGCGCACGAAGGGTTCCGTACCATTACGCAAAAAACGGCAAAAAAAATCACGTTTGTTGTATGGGAGCCCCACTTAAATATTTATTGTATTCTGCTATTAGTATTTGTTGTTATAGCGGCAACAGAAATGCGTCATCTTTGAAAATTTCAACTGTCTAGCTATCACGGTATACAGCCTGGTGACAAACGGACAGACAGACAGACAGCGGAGTCTTAGTAATAGGGTCCCGTTTTTACCCTTTGGGTACGGAACCCTAAAAACGAAAAAAATCAAACGGTCGGGCATAGCTATGACTAAAATATATAAAATTCTGTAAAAATATATCCAGGGAGGAAAATGAGGACTACGTTTGTATTGAGAATAGATCGTCCGCTTTCCTCTTAATGTACGGTGTCATACAGCGCCATCTATATCAGCAATTTTACACATCGTATACAATAATGTATACCTACTCATGGCATAAAGTTAATATGTATTTTGATGGCACGTTTTTTTTTCTTTCATGCTTAAGGTAAATATATGCACACGTCGCGCGCTCTATCAGTAGATGCGGTGCGGTCGTTGCTCCAGACGAAGATCCTCTAAAACGGATCGAAACATGTCGAGCGTTTATTCGACTCAATAATACGTGAGTAACCCTTTTAAAATAAATATAATAAATATGTTATTACCTTTATCTGTGTGTTAGAAAGATACGGGTGAATTAAGCTTCTATATGTTGTAATATTTTCTATGAAAAGGGACCTTATTGTCGATGGCGGTTACGCGATTATTAACGATGCTCCGATATAAATACAATGCCGCGCGACGCTGTGCGGCGTAAGCGCCATCGACAATAAGGTCCCTTTTCATAGAAAATGCCCCATATGTATTCCGTAGTAAATGTGATATCGTGATATATAAGTATAGTTAGTTTATTCATTGTAAAGCTCGCTAGATATCCTTCCTATGTTAGGTAATGTTTATTAGCTCATGAACTTGCTAAGCTACACTCGTAGTGCTGCATAGTAGAATCGTTTTCCCGGCACAAATATGGCTGAATAATGAAATAAAACTATGCAAACGGATTATATCGCGTATATTGAATTTATAATACATCCCGACGTTTCGAACTCTTTACAGCGTTCGTGGTCAACGGGTGACTGAGGAAAAATTACAAAATGCAAAAATACCCACATACTAAAATAATGAACAATCATAGACTACAAACTTTAAGGCTGGTTGTACATGCAAAATCGGTTCATAAGGCTAGTTATACACTATAATTATTTTTCAAGTAAAGATATATATATATACGCGATAAAACTATGCCGGCTCCAACCCTACACCACGGACCCGAGAAGATTTAATTCCCTCCTAAATTGTAGGAGGGTATCCCAATATGGGACCGGCAACAAACTCGGCGGGACACATCTTTTCAAAACATCAGAATGTCCAGCATCATCCAACACTACGGTCTCACAGTCTATGTCTCGCTTGCTCCTTTATCAGGTGGACTACAGGATCCCAAGCTGGTGGTAGAGAAAAGCCATCTTCCCTATTAAAGTTTGGATATTTCTTAATCTCAATGGCCTCGCCAGACCATTCGCCAGACTGGCGAGGCCATTGAGATTAAGAAATATCCAAACTTTAATAGGGAAGATGGCTTTTCTCTACCACCAGCTTGGGATCCTGTAGTCCACCTGATAAAGGAGCAAGCGAGACATAGACTGTGAGACCGTAGTGTTGGATGATGCTGGACATTCTGATGTTTTGAAAAGATGTGTCCCGCCGAGTTTGTTGCCGGTCCCATATTGGGATACCCTCCTACAATTTAGGAGGGAATTAAATCTTCTCGGGTCCGTGGTGTAGGGTTGGAGCCGGCATAGTTTTATCGCGTATATATATATATCTTTACTTGAAAAATAATTATAGTGTATAACTAGCCTTATGAACCGATTTTGCATGTACAACCAGCCTTAAAGTTTGTAGTCTATGATTGTTCATTATTTTAGTATGTGGGTATTTTTGCATTTTGTAATTTTTCCTCAGTCACCCGTTGACCACGAACGCTGTAAAGAGTTCGAAACGTCGGGATGTATTATAAATTCAATATACGCGATATAATCCGTTTGCATAGTTTTATTTCATGAGTAACTATCGCGGTAACCGAAGACAATATTATGGCTGAATAATGTTAAAAGTTACCTATTCTGCTTTTTAGGGTTCCGTACCCAAAGGGTAAAAACGGGACCCTATTACTAAGACTCCGCTGTCCGTCTGTCTGTCACCAGGCTGTATCTCACTAACCGTGTTAGCTAGACAGTTGAATTAAATTTTCACAGATTATGTATTTCTGTTGCCGCTATAACAACAAATACTAAAGTACGGAACCCTCGGTGGGCGAGTCCAACTCGCACTTGGCCGGTTTTTTTTTGTTTAATGCCTGAACCTACTACTGTTTCTTTTTAGCCTGATGGTTGACTGGTAGAGAATGCCTTTAGGCATTAAGTCCGCCATTTGTACTTTATTTGTTATATTGTACAATAAAGTTAAAAAAATGTAGATATTTTGCACTTATTATGTTTGTAAATGATAATGATTATAAATTATAACTACTATTAACAATAATATGAATAAATTTAAAAGTGGAAAAATTACTGCCTTGGGTGAGTTCAAGTCTCACCCAAGGCAGTAATTTTTCCACTTTTAAATTTATTCTAAGCTTAATAGCATCGATCGCAGACGTTTCTGCTTGTTAAAAATTAATATAATAATATGAATGTAATAAAAGTATGGAAACTGATACTATGCTGTGATTTGTGAGTCCCCGTGCCCCTCATATAGTATTTGCACCCCCCCAGGGGGTCGGCAGATTAGAGGAAGAAATAGTTGTCACAAGGGAGCAAAATGACATATTTACGGCGAGGCCGTACATTGAATCCTAAGCGTAATGAGGAATTCAAGTGTTAACACCCAAGGAGGAAATAATTTTGACACGCTGCTTTTCACATCACCCGTGAGGAAATTGTTATGTTCCAAAATATGATTTAACTTAAAAATATAGTATGCAAAAAGGAAAAAAAAATGTGTTCTAGACCAGAAAAGTGCCACTTTGATCCATCTTAGCAGGGAAGAAAAATGCCAGTTTGATTCCTCCTAGCGGGAAAAAAAAGCCCTTTTTCGAATAGGTGATGTGAAAACTAAATTAAAAACCGGAATTAGATTTTAAATGTCAAAAAATATGACGTCTTTCGACAAATATACAACTCTATATTTGCGCGCGACGAACGCGCTACCATCAAACAACTACCGAAAAGCCAATACTTCACAGCCAGTTTCCTATTTCATTAGCCGCATAAATAACTTTGTACAAATATCGATTGAGATGCGCGCGCATGTTCTACGTTCTTTACTCATAAGTTGTTCACGCGTCCGACCGATCGGTTGTATAGCGAAAAGTGCCAAAAACGGCTTTCATTCAAAAAAAGTAATCACCGATTTCGAACGTACCCCTTCTATCGCTGGGCCGTTGCCCAGTGCGAATTTAAAAAGTTAAAAAAAGAAAGATGTACGCGCTGCCGTAATTTTTTTACGCTCGATTTCTCGCGCGATTTAGAAGTAAAAAAGGGGGATACAAGGAATTTTTTGTACAAAAAGTCGAATAAAACTACTACAACGGCTACCTTAAGGATTTTTATTAAGCATCAAATGCATCCGGCGTTCGCTGTTAATGCTAAGCAACTTAAGCTAGGATCGACGGAGTCGGAGGATCACTTTAAGTGTGACGTGCCTATTTCATTACCTGCGCCGCCTGACATCGCGCCATGTCTTTGCCGAGAGAGTTCATCTTTAACCAGGTGAGGATATGATGTCTGGTTCTCTTTAGGTCACTCACAGTGGTACAAACATTCGTGTAGTGCTGTCAGAAACATTCGCGAGTTTCGCGAATGTGTTTTGACAGATGGTCGCACGAATTGGTACGAGGCTACGCGAAAGTTCGAATTTGCGTCTTGATGTGCGTACGCATGTTTTAATATATGCGACGCGCTACAATGTGCTACGGCGTAGCGCTGCCCCAGTGCGAGCGACGCGCTACGAGCGTAGCCGAGAACCCGCCTAACGGTAACGGGTCGCTGGCAGTGAATGTGTTAAAAAACCGACCAAGTGCGAGTCGGACTCGCGCACGAAGGGTTCCGTACCGTTACGCAAAAAACGGCAAAAAATCACGTTCGTTTTATGGGAGCCCCACTTAAATATTTATTTTATTCTGTTTTTTGTATTTGTTGTTATAGCGGCGGTCGTTATACATCATCTGTGAAAATTTCAACTTTAGCTATCACGGTTCATGAGATACAGCCTGGTGACAGACGGACAGACGGAGAGACAGGCAGCGGAATCTTAGTAATAGGGTCCCGTTTTTACCCTTTGGGTACGGAACCCTAAAAAAGCGTTCTTTATGCAAATTGACGTCAATTTCATTCATTTTGACGTCATTCGCTCGTGAATATGGCTTCTATCTCGTTCACCGCTAACCTGCGGCCGTAGCTAAAAAGTAATATGGATTGTTCGGTATTGTGTAACCAAAAAGTCCGAAGACGCTACACGACAACGTGTCCTGATTAGCCTGAATAGGCTAGCTTAGTTTGTAGTCATGCGTGCGAAAGTAGTCTTGGGTCCGAAACACGGTAAAGGCAGAACAAGTGTTATTAAGAGCCCGGTAACGATTTTGGAGCAAAAATGTAAAATTGATAGATTTAGTCGTTGAAATTATACACGTTTTGTTACGTAATATCTAAATAACAAGTATTGGTTTCCATTAGCACGTCTTCTCATCTTGCCTTTTAAAGGTCGCGAGCGTGCGTCACCGGTAATATATGAAGAAGGGGCAGTTTTTAAAAATTCATCAAAAAGTTATGGTGGTAAATTATACAAATTGATGTATAAGAACAGTTTCAGCAAATGTTGTAGATTGTTTAAGTATCAAAATTACGTTGAAATTAAGTCGATTTTCAGAGAAATTGTCACTTGTTTTGAAGTAATTTCTGGATAAAATTGATTTCGTTTAACTTTCATTTACACTACTTCAAAGTCATAAAAATAAAAATGTAGTCTGCAAAGGTGGAGTACATAGGATACGTGTAATACAAAATTACCATTTTTAGCCGACCAAAGTTTAAGAAATTTACAAATAAGACCGATAACATCTGTTCTTTACGCGCGTTTACCTAAACGTCCATCAATAAAATAAATCATTACTAATTTAGTGAGTCTGTTTTCAAAAAAAATATCTGTAAAACGGCAAGATGAGAAGACGTGCTAATAAAAACCAGTACTTGTTATTTCTATTACGTATCAAAAGGTGTACAATTTCAGCGACTTAGGTAGGGTTGCACCAAACCGTCTGTCACCATTTTAGCGCGTTCGCTAAATTTTATTGTATGGGAAGTTTCATAGTTCTCTGCTGGCTGACGTTGATCAGTCTGTTAAGGCGGTTCCCTGAGCCAGAAGGCGAAAAATCTCCTTATATGATCGTGTTTTTCTAAGAGGCGTTGATATTAGTAGACGTGGAAAAAATATATGTAGTTCTTGACTATATTATCTTTAACAACATAGCTTCCTATACACGAATTATGACACTTCACTCGATACAATTAATTCCCAAAGTAACCTCTAACTCGGACTTTTAATCCTACTTTACTCGGTTATTTATTATGTGATACTATAAACAAAAAAAAGAAGAAAAAACAATCTTAACATAAATAGTAATTTCATAGCTTTAGAATTTCGATATTGTAAGGTAACGTTTTTCAAATAAATAAAAACGGACAAAATTCGATCAAAATTGACACTTGGCGCGTATGTTCTTTCCCGTTCTTTCTTGCGAAATGTGACAAAGACAGCGGCAAACCGATGGAACGGCCTTAATTATGGTTGGTGCAATTGGCCCTAAATCTATCAATTTTACCTTTTTGCGACTAAAATCGATAACGGGCTCGCTTACTGTGGGACTAGGGCTGACTAGTCTTTGTGTAAGATGGTCTGATGATGTTTATTTCATAATATTGCACTGAGTGCATCCGAAACTGCGTCATTCGCGGCCTCCAATGACCCAGATATTTGGCGCAGTTGCGTTCCAATAAACTAAAGGACACAACCTGTAACCTTTGATAGCCTTGTGACACATGCCAAACTTTAATTTAACATTTGTATAAACTCAACTGTAATGGCGGCAGGAGTGCCAACACACTGGAAGATATCGACCTTTAAGAGGCCCACCCATTATGATGATTTTTAAGGAAGTATTAGCAGGGGTGCGAAACTCCTCGCTTCGGGCAAACTCGGCTCCGTTCTGCTCAGCATTGCTCCGAGCAATTATTACCTTCCCGTGCCGACCCTTTGCGTGCACGACCACAGATAATGACTTGAATTTTGACAACCCTAGACCCTTGACCCTTTTAGTTATTCGTAGACGTTAATAATGTAAATTTAAAAGTGGAAAAATTACTGCCTTGGGTGAGACTTGAACTCACGGCCTCAGCATCGATCGCAGACGTTTCTGCTTGTTAATAATTAATTTGTTAATAATGTAGTTTTCCTTTTTAAATATTATTGTACTTTCTGTAAGTTTGTCTATCTAATTCGAATTTTCCACTCATTAACTCTAAGGTTAGCTGGAAGATATCCCTTATAGGGATCCCTTGTACCTAAATTTATATGAATTTTATGTTAACAATTTTTTTTGTACATTAAAGTGATTTACTACTACTACTACCCTAAATAGCCGAAAGGGATAGTGCCATATATTAGAAAGGGATATCATGATTCGACCCTGAACCGCTGTCAAACTTCGGTTTTGTACGAAGTTTCCTTTCTGTACGGTAGTACTATGATTTATTCTGTTGTAAATATTAGCATAATCTCGTTTTGCGACGAGGTTTTGCAGTGGTCACTGTCTTTGTTTTGTTGCCAAATGTTTTGGTTCCGCACTCGGCTGAACCAACGGACGGGCCGAGGCCGAGGTCGTCGCTCGCAGAATCAATACTCGCAGACTGAGACTAGAATGAGGTCAGACGCGGATGTAGTTGCGAGCGTCTCACTGAACAGATATAACTTAAAACGGAACACGCAGAAGCAGCACGCATGAAGGTTTCGTACCTTCAGGCGGTAAAAAAATATAGAAAAAGGCGTAAATATCTTCCACACTTAAAAAGTTGACGGAGCGTTAGGGGCGTAGGGTCTTTTTATTATTAGTGGCTTTTTGTGAGTTTTTGTTAGCTGCAGACCTCGCGAATCCTCTTAACTCCGCCATTTTGAAAATAAACCAAAATATCCATATTACTATCGAGTGATTGCCGATCTATTAGAACAGAACAGCTAGACAGGCAGACAGCCGGTCATATGAATGGATTTAGTTTGGTAGTAACATCCTCAAGTCTGAACAAATTATCACGATCTTAATAATGTTTCGAGTATTGGTAGTTACCAATGGTCAATAGTACAGTGCCGGATTAAGCTAGCGCGGGGCCTGTAGCAAAACCTATCATGGGGCACATGGATTGTTAAAATTTTGTCGGACGAAGTGAAACTTAGGTTGTTTACGGCCACAATGCGTAGGTGCGCGAGGCCCTAAACGCGCGGGACCCGTTGCATTTTTTATTTTTTTATTTGCTACTTTTGGCACGTGGCTAATCCGCCACTGATGGTCAATAGTGTAAGTACAATGAGTTACGGCTTAATAAAAAAAAAAAAAAATTAAAATCATTTAATTCGGACGATAATACAATCCATATTTTGTTAGTTACAATTATACTTAAATTACTATGTTAGTACCTAAACTAAGATGTTGGGAGGTCCAGTGCCTAATAAGTGCACTGTCCCATCTCCCTGCCACGACGGCCAGGAGACTGTGGCGGCTGTCGCGCACCCTTCGGAGCGTCGCGGCGCAGCGCTTGCGCAGCGTCGCGTGGAAACCATCCACATGCGCGTCGGCGAACATGCCCGACGCGCTGCAGAATCGCGGCTTAGTTACGTCTTCCAACTTCGAAGTAGACAGGATACGTAGCCCCGGTAACCGAGACACCGGTATCGATTTATCACGTCTGAGAGCGTCGACCTGTCTTTATTACCCGTAATGACGGTACCGATACCGAAAGAAATTAGAAGCATGGGTATGTGTGGTATATGGGTGGGTTCAGAAATTCCGTTCGCTGGTAAAAACGGTTTCCGAATTTCAGTTTTTATGATTTATAGCCGGTTTTTTCAACTTGATCTGTACCCCCGAAGCCTCCATAAAGGAGTTGCGAGGGTTTGCAACGGAAAATAACAATACAGTATATGTACTGTCTGATTAATGTATGTGTAATTCCTGTTCCTCTAATTAATTCGTGCACTACCTGTTTATAAAAACTTTTGTTCTTCATATCCTGCTACCCTAAGGTTGTCTCACAGCGATAAGACCGCCTGTTGCTACCATTATTTACATTGTAAATCTGTTTTAAAAAAATTGTTTCTTTGTGGTGCAATAAAGAATATTTATTATTATTATTAATACAGTGTACCTACAAACAGGGGATAGTTTAGTAAGGGGTCGAATTTTTTTGCCAAAGGGCTGACGAAAAAGGGTTTATGCCAAGGGGTCGCGTTGCCAAAGATAGAAAAACACTGAGTTAATACACTGCAGGATAATAAGCCTCCTGGTGACGGTCAGCCAACCTGGGATCCATAGTTACGATAGTCGCGAACTGGCCACGTCATTTTGAAAAAAGTCCGATAACTGATCCGACAAATATTCCATATTTATCATCGAACATGCTCACCAAATTTTGCGAGAATCTGTCAAGAAATGCATACCTGTAGAGAACTTCGTGCTCGCTCGGTCAATAAACAGTCCTCCAACCAGGGATCGATAGTTGGACTATTGCCAACTACTTAAACAAACCAACGACTGCGTTCTAGACGCGACGACCTTCGAGCCCATCCCTTTTCTCACTTAATAAGAAATAAGTGTTTTACGTTGAGGGATAGATAGACGTCCACTGCTGGACATAGGCCTCCCCCAAGGCTCGCCACTCCGACCGATCCTGTGCCGCTCGCATCCAACTCTTAACTTAATAACAAAATACTCTGTTAATTGCTCGAGGATCCCATAGTTAGATTGGTTCGATTATAATGGCACCAATAGCCAATACCCTTACACCATTTCAAACAAAATAATTTTGGAGGGCGTCTATGCCTACGTAAAAAGGGCCAATCACTGGGCATTCACAATGTAATACGAATTCTTTTTATAGCTAAACCTCAAAATAAATTTTCAAAGGTAGACACATAATCTAGGAGGATATAACCAAACGGAGTAGAGGCGTTCCCCTCTGTCGAAAATAGTCGGACAATGGTCATATACTGACGTTTATCTGACATGGCAATTTTTTACGTTAATAAAATAATAATAAATATTATAGGACATTCTTACACAGATTGACTAAGTCTCACGGTAAGCCCAAGAAGGCTTGTGTTATGGGTACTCGGACAACGATATATATAATATATAAATACTTAAATACATAACACCCATGACTCAGGAACAAATATATGTACTGTACAAATATATTCACAGGCAGGGTCACTACCCACTAGGCCAGACCGGTCGTCAAAAACGTTACGTATACATTTGACGTTCCCCTCCCCCGCAAAAATCTGCAGACTTGTTGTACAGAAAATTACAGACAAGGCGTCTTCGTTTGGTTATATCCTCCTAGCACATAATACATAAGGGCAGAGAGGGAATAGGCGGCCTTATCGCATTACCCTTATACCCAACTAAGGGCCGATACAGACGGACTGCAATTTGTATGGAAATTGCCCCCTTACCCTACTAACTAGATTCCTTCTAATCATTCATTTTTCTCACCTTAAAAATCTTTTTGATCCTTACTACGCTACGAACGCCGTAGCTGCCGTAGCATGTCGTAGCACGTAGCTGCTAGCATGTTACATTTTCGTAGCGACACATTTTATTTATTTTATTGATAAAAATGTTTACATGACATTACAGCTGAACCAATGCGTCACGAAACTTAATACTAACAGCAGTAATAATACATAAAACAGCAACAATTATAACAACAACATGACGTAGGAGTTTCGCGAGTCATGCATGCTAGAGAAAAACTTGAATTAAGGGCCCTATTTGACACATCGGGATGTCAGGACGTGACACAATATTTTTATTGGCAAATTAATTACTGTAGGTCATCCAGTATCGGTGGGCGGATAGAGTGGAGGTACATCTTTGGGAGCTCGGCGTCAGTAAAAATTGGCGTGAATCCGCGCAGGACCGGGTAAAATGGCGTGTTAATAGACTATTTCTTTTGTAATTTTTCTGACGTATTCCTTTTTGGATCCCCTACATTCATAAACTGCTAAAATTATAGAACTCCTCCCCTTTTAGGCCAAGCAATAAGAAGGTATAGAGGGAAATGCTAGGAACACGATTTTTGACTTCGTAGCTTTGTTTGGACTAGTTAGGAGGTGAACATATCAAAAGCCCCCGGCCGTAACCCTGGTGCCGGGAGGAGAGTGGGGTTTGAATGTTCCATTTTTCGGTTTTTCGATTATATCTCGAGAACTATGCGTCTGGAGGACATGGCCACTTATACAAAATGAAAAGTGATTGAAAGCATTACCCTATATAACTTTTTTGAGCATTTATTTCCTGGCCTAGTTCGGATAAAAATCATAATTTTGAACAAAAATACCGACCGATTTCA
The DNA here is from genome assembly GCF_947568885.1 of Cydia strobilella. Classification (NCBI taxonomy): domain Eukaryota; kingdom Metazoa; phylum Arthropoda; class Insecta; order Lepidoptera; family Tortricidae; genus Cydia; species Cydia strobilella. The sequence goes on along the minus strand of NC_086066.1, from coordinate 4,153,129 downwards.
TCGATTTAAATTAACATAAATATTTAAAACAGTCAATCACGACATTTCACAATTCGTAAACAAATCGGTAAAGTAACTACGCAATAAGTGTGTTACGCCATTGATTTAGGTAGTTACCGAAGACATACCGACCGGTACAAGTCTGTACCAGGACGGAGAACTACTAAATGCTAGTTTAATATTGATTAAAGCCAGTAAAATAGAAAGTTAACTGCGGAAAAGGAATGCTGAGCTGTCTAGACTAAACCCAAAGAGTAGTATAATATGACTAAATCCTAGTCTAAGTTAAGACGACCCCTATGTCTCAATTTTAAGGAGCCCACTGATTATCAGTCCGTCGGACGATATCAGCCTGTCAGCTACCCAGGTAGCAAAGTGACGTCAGGGACATCATAATGACGTGATAATTATTATTTATTTATTATTTATTATTATTTATTTATTTACAAAAACATGTCCGGCTCACAGCGGAGGCCAAACGCCATGACATGGGAAAAAACATTTCATACACAACACAAGACAAGTAAAACACAACAAAACAAACAATTCATCATAAATAACATAATTAAACATAATAAAACAACATTCGGGCATATCTCCCAACCGCCTCAGTCTAGGGACGTGTGACAAAAACATTTAAATATTCGGATATTTTTGAGCACAAAAGACACAACTTGTCATTAAAAAGGTCAGCATCCTGGACCGAGCCAACTAAACCGTTTAGAAGTTTGAGGGCTCTCAGCGTGGGCGCTCGGCGCGCGTACTGCGTGCGCGTCACGGGGACTGCGAAAAGCGCGTGCCGGCGTCGAGCGCCCGCGCGCACATAGTCGTTGGGGACGAACAGCCGTATGCTTGAGAGCACACAAGGATTATCCACTTTGCCCCGGAAAAGCAAATAATGACGTAATTATGACGTCATTGTGACGTCAGCGACGTCATAATCACGTATAAATGCTGTTAGGGTATAACAAAAAGTTGACGGTTCCGAACAACTGAGTACTTTTTAACCGACTTCAAGATTTCAAAAGGAGGAGGTTATCAATTCGGTTGTATGTTTTTTTTTTGTTTGTTACTCCATAACTCCGTCATTTCTGGACCGATTTTGAAAATTCTTTTTTTGTTTGTAAGTATATACATACAGATTGGTCCCGTTTTTGTCAAAACGCAGTTCTGATGATGGGATCCATAAGGAATCGAGGGAACTCCTCAAATGTTAAAGGCTTACATATATTGATTTTAGTATTTTCATCAACAAATCAAGCACTTACATTTAAAAAAGTGACATTTGGTGCAGTGGAACTGCTGATGATGATCAGAATGGAACTCTTTAATGACGCATAGTTCACGTTTGGCGATTTGTCCTCTTCGTTCTGTTTGTTAAGCAAGTTAGGTTTTCAAGAAACATGTTTGTCAAGCTCGAGTTCTGATGATGGGATCCATGAGTAATCGAGGGACCTCCTCAAATGTGAAAGGCATACATATAGTGATTTTTGTATTTTTATCAACAAATCCAGCATTTCCATTTTAAAAAGTGACATTTGATGAAGTGGAACTGCTGATGATGATCAGAATGGAACTCTTTAATGACGCATAGTTTACGTTTGGCGATTTGTCCTCTTCTTTATGTTTGTTAAGCAACTTAAGTTTTTAAGACATATTTTTGTCAAGCTCGAGTTCTGATGATGAGACCCATGAGGAACCGCGGGAACTCCTCAAATGTGAAAGGCATACATATTGTGATTTTTGTATTTTCATCAACAAACCCAGCATTTGCATTTAAAAAAGTGACATTTGATGAAGTGGAACTGCTGATGATGATCAGAATGGAACTCTTCAATGACACATAGTTCACGTTTGGCGACTTGTTCTCTTCCTTATGGACCCAGACCCAAACTTGGACCCGGAAATGCTACTAGAAAAGTGGGTTAGGTTAGGTTAGAACTGTACTGTGACCCTTACAGAAACGAAATGCTATCAGAAAAGTAGGTTAGGTTAGAACTGCAACCCTTACAAAAACGAAATGCTACTAGAAAAGTGGGTGGTTTTACCTCCTTTTCTACATTATTAGGCAATATTATAATAATTAGGCAATTAGGCAAAATTAGTCAAAAGATGGATTAGGATTATTAGGCAAAATATGCTGTCTTTTTCATTTCATTGTCTGGAATCTAAGAGTGCACCATCAAATAATAAGTAAACTTTCATCGGCATCCCCCATTGAAGTCGGTTTTTTTTTTTTTAAATTATCTTTCCACAAGTAACTAATACTCATCATTAGTTACCTCTGGAAAGAAAAGTACAGTCAGCGATAAGCTTGTACCAAAAATTGAAATTTTGCCAAAAACTTATTGTATGATAATGACACAAGCCTCCGTCATCATGCTGTTCACAGGTTCACGATGGCGTAGGCTTGTGTCAGTCACGTGGTTCGCGAGTCTCGGAAGAGAGTACCAGGCGGACTATATTATACCATGGATGCTGGGATGGGGCTATTTCGTGACACTTTATTTTCACTTTTTTTATTCCGTAGACTAAAATGACGTTTCATGTGTAGGACATGACATTTCTTAGTGCCACATGAAATGTCATTTTAGTCTACGGAATAAAAAAACAGAATATATGTTCTTTTAATGTATGTCCATAGAGTAACTTATACTAGAGCGGTACTGTCATAGTAAATTTTGTAACCCCAGTAAATTCACTGCCATCTGTCGACACACTTTAAAACTAAAAATAAATATTTATAAAAATACGATAAAATGTATTTAAATATGGATATATGATTTTTTTTATTCGCATTAATTATTTTTATGATTTTGACTCATGTTCTTTCACTGATATGCGTTAAAATTATAAATAACAAACGAAACCGTCAACGCCCTCTATACGAGTGTAGGCCAAAACTAGTGGCGCCCTCTGATCGAGAATCAAATTTTCGTGATTTTCGAGGCACGTTTTTTCCTTAGACTGTATCCATCTATTACGGAGTTATATCTATCTTTGGTATGTCTAATAATCTTATTTACAACGACGGGACTTAATCGCGTAAAATAAGTTTTAAATTGACCGACGTTTCGAGGACGGCGTTGTCCCCGTGGTCTCGGAGAAGACTGGCTAAAGTTGACATCAACATCTTCTAGGCGCGCGAGTTTTTCGAACTACCCGCACTTGGTCTTGTTTATTAACTTGAACGTTTTGCGCACTAGGGATGCTACCGGGTCGACACACAACACTCACAATATTCGATTTTTCAACTTTCGATATTTGGTTTCGCTTACACTTACTAATGACTGGGTTCCATGTGGATGAGATCTGAAAACCTTCATCTCGATTAAAATTTCTATGTTTCTTGATTTCAATGGCTTCACGGATTTTTCTGCTATAAAACCCACGAAAACTTATTTTACGCGATTAAGTCCCGTCGTTGTAAATAATAATGAGTAAAAACCGTGAAAGTTTAAATCAGTGTTATGTCTAATATTGTCTGTGTGTTAACGAATAAAAACTATTATATTATATTCTACATATATTACTAAGACCAATTATCTACATAATCATAAAACCAACTTTCGATACATCTGGGGGCCTAACCAAGATGCCAATCGTTTACGCTACGACAACGAAACGCTTTCTGTCTCTACTTTAACTTACATATTGGTGCGATAGAGATAGATAGCGTTTTGCTGTCATATCGCAAACGATTGGCAATTTGGCTAGGCACCCTGGTCGCGTGTCGTAAGTAAGTTTCAGTCAGCCAATGGCCTGCGATGATGGCATTGATTTCCACTGAAGGTCTCCACGCTCGATAATGCTCTGAAAAGGCTGACATGGTTGAGTGCAAGGTTAAAGCCCTTTGAGAGCCCTTTAAGTGAAAGGTAACATAACACATACATTGCGAGTATAGGTAGGTGCTCAGCCTATTTTGCCTGACTTCATGTTTACGGCAACGACATAAAAGATCTACCAAAGGCCAGTTAACCCATTAGAAGTGCCAGGCCTATATCCTATATGATACAGTATGTAGTTTTTGTATGAAAAATTACCTAAATTGACTAGAAAGTTTTAGAAGACGTAAAATAATTCAGTATTTAATGTGTTGTTCTATATAGTTCTACGTAAGTAAGTATGTACAGTATAGGTTCAATTACGTTGTAAAAAATTCATATGTGTCGTTTTCAAGTAAAAGGTACCACATTGTCGCTTGCCATAAGGACGCCCTGACAGGTTTTTCGTATAAAGCTACAAGCAATTTTCGTCCTTATGGTAAGCGACAATGTGGTACCTTTTGATTGAAAACGTCACATATACTGACTAGTGACCGTTTAATGATGGCTGTATTGATTTCCTTTGATGGGCTGCTGCTCGATAGGCTGAAAGACGCGATGGATAAGTACATAGAAGGTCAGAACCTTTAGAGCCCTTTACATCAAAGGCAGGTACATAATTGGGTAGTTGACAATTTTTAGGGTTCCGTACCCAAAGGGTAAAAACGGGACCCTATTACTCAGACTCCGCTGTCCGTCCGTCTGTCACCACTCACCAGGCTCTGTTTCTTACGAACCGTGATAGATAGACAGTTGAAATTTTCATAGATGATGTATTTCTGTTGCCTCTATAACAACAAATACTAAAAACAGAATATACAACAAACGTAATTTTTTTGCCGTTTTTTGCGTAATGGTACCGGAACCCTTGGTGCGCGAGTCCGACTCGCACTTGGCCGGTTCTTACGCTCGTATAATACTGACAGTGACCGTATAATGATGCCCGTATTGATTTCCGTTGAAGGGCTTGCTGCTCAATATATCAAGGATGAGTCATTCTTGCGCGTCATGGGGCAGCGAAATTTACTGGAAAATCTTGTTCACGCCTCCCCAAGGGGGTGGGGGTGAACAGGGTGAATTTAATGCGTGGGTGATGTAAACCTGAGTCAGCTGATTAGCTGCTGTTTGTGAAATATGCATAGTGCCTGGCTAATGGCTATAGTCTTAAGCAGGCTAATACCAAAGATAAATATAACTCCGTAATAGATGGATACAGTCTAAGGAAAAAACGTGCCTCGAAAATCAAGAAAATTTGATTCTCGTTCAGAGGGCGCTACTAGTTTTGGCCTACAGTCGTATAGATGGCGTTGACGGTTTCGTTTGTTATTTGACCATTTTAACGCATATCAGTGAAAGAACATGGGTCAAAATCATAAAAATAATTAATGCAAATAAAAAAAATCATTTATCTATATTTAAATACATTTTATCGTATTTTTATAAATCTTCATTTTTAGTTTTAAAGTGTGTCGACAGATGGCAGTGAATTTACTGGGGTTACAAAATTTACTATGACAGTACCGCTCTAGTATAAGTTACTCTATGCTAATACCTAATACTTACAACTACGAAGAAAAGAAAAACAAGCAGTCATTTTGAAAAGTATTACATGACTATCGGGGCCGGATTTAGGTGAGAGGAAACATGCGTTTTTTAGGGTTCCGTACCCAAAGGGTAAAAACGGAACCCTATTACTAAGACTCCGCTGTCCGTCTGTCCGTCTGTCTGTCTATCACCAGGCTGTACCGTGAACCGTGTCTCATGAACCGTGATAGCTAGACAGTTGAAATTTTCACAGAAGATGTATTTCTGTTGCCGCTATAACAACAAATACTAAAAATACTAAAAACAGAATAATATAAATATTTAAATGAGGCTCCCATATAACAAACGTGATTTTTTTGCTGTTTTTTTCCGTAATGGTACGGAACCCTTCGTGCGCGAGTCCGACTCGCACTTGGCCGGTTTTTATGAAACCTCAATGCTGCAGATATTGCAGGCAAAAAGGATCTAATATCTAAGCCCTCATAGTGATGTAATGACGCTCGTGCTCCGTTTAATGTAATCAAATCACTTGTCACTTCCCTTTCGTGGTAAGTAGTATGGAAATAAATGTTTCCACCATAAAAAAAAAAAAAAAAAGTAGTATGTTCGCGATCCCATAAGGCCCCCAAATGGCATATGGCAGAGAAACGCATGTGTGGGTTTAGTGGGGGTAAGCTCGTACCCCTCTTTCTCAGTGCAAAGAGAGGTGAGAGTCCAACATACCTATTATTCTTCTTCTTCTTCTTCCTCAGGGAGTATGCGTCCACTGTTGAGCATACGCCTCTCCAAAACCCCTTCAAGCAGCCCGATTTGCTGCTTCTCCAGAGTGGGCCCGCAATCTTTTTAATATCATCCTCCCACCCGCCCTTCCTCATCTCCCCCCCCCCCATGTGCTCATCGTAAACAAAAAGACATCCCAATAAGCCCTAATATTCTCCTGGGTTGCTTTCGTAAAAACTAGTGCCCGTGCCAATCCTTGGGATTGTGCCGGGAAAATGTTAGGAATAGTTTAGAAAGTACTAGACATCTTTCTGATGCTGAACATTGTTCACAGGAGCTGTCCAAGCTGGACCCTCACATCCTGGGCACCTCGGCGCCCCCGACGACCGTCGCTCCTCTCTCCTGCTCCATCGACCTGCCCACTGATGCCATCGAGGTAAGTTTCTATCCTTTTCAAGTTGGACGCCCAAATTCAAATCGATGTGGCATGGCCTACTTGTAGTTAGAAGGAGGATACGGCAAACCAGGGACCTTAAACCATCTCGCGGACTTCTGGCCGAATGATGTCATACTACTGTGTATGTATGTAGGCGGTTTTAGGGGAACTGCTGAATCCTACACCGGGACAAGTAACTTAGGCCCATAGACACTAAAAACTAAAAATCATTTTGGCGACTTATCAATCTGCTGCGTCTACTCTATCTACCTCACACGCCGAACTTCGCCAAATTGTGGGCATCTTTATCTTTTACTCCAATTAAGGCATAATTGACGCCCTACGCTGCTGTCTACGTTTAAAATGGCGATGGGCTGGCCATGTAGCACGCTATAACGATAAGCGATGGACAGCAGAAATAACTAGATGGAAAGGTCCCAGTGGAAAAAGACGACAAGCACGACCTACTAAGCGATGGAGCGATGACATCATAGCTACAGCTGGAAAAGAGTGGATAAACCAAGCTAAAGACAGAGAAAACTGGATAAAACTGGAGGAGGCCTATACCCAGACAGGGGTTCCTATCCAAGAAAATGATGATGAAACAATTAAATAGTAAAGCAAATAACTTGAGATGGGAAAAAACGGCTTTAATAATAATAATAAGGCGTAATTAGAGTGACAGAGCAAAAAGCCCGCAATTTGTGAACTTCGGTGTTCGTAGTAGGCCCCGGTGTAAGATTCCACAGATTCCCCTGAAACTGGCAAAATATCACATCCTTTAACGTCACCATTCAACCTTACTATGTTGATAATTATTTTGTTGTGTGTACAGGCAACCCTGTCCCCGGATAAGTCAGGATCGCTGCTGTCGGTACAATCGGCCCCGCCAGAGCAGAGGGAGCGGCCCCACAGTCTCATGCTCGAGCTGCCGTTAGCCACTGTAAGTAAGGAAAAATGCAATTACGCATACCACTCGGGCGTGGAGACGAACCCGAGTGGTTATGTGGGACTCCTTGTTTTGGGCTAATGGGACCCACTAAACAACCCCCCGTCTGCCGCAATTGTGCTGTAGCGGTGGGCTGTAGGAACGCTCGCGCTTTACTTCTACAGCATCACCAGCACCAGTCCGTGTTTGCGGACCACCGCCTCCGGAGGCCCTTGGTGGCCTCTTTTAAACCATCTCTACCTAGTCCAGGGGACTTTAAGCCACTGTAAGTATATAGTCGAGGATGTAACCATCATCCTAGAGCAGGGGATGAGGTACATTTGCAATTCTTTTAGTCTCGAATAAAGGAAATTTCAGAGTAAATGAATAAATACTCTTTGAAATTCCCGAAAACGATAATTTCAACTGCGAATGTCTCCTTGCCTTGCTTGTCCTAGCATGAACCGTCTGAGTCCATTCTTGAAGTCGTGCTAGATGTATGGAGTCGCGCGCGAGAACGCTTTAGCGGAAGCCGCTCGACCCCAATTTCAAAGGAATACCGCAAAACGATGTACAGGTTAGCCGTTTGGCACACGCATACTAGAGGTCAAAACAAAATTTTTGACCCGCAGTTCCTAAAAAAAATTCGCTGGGGGGGGGAGTGGTCATTGTGTGCCAAACGGCTAACCTGTACATCGATTTGCGGTATTTTTATACGAACGGGTTAGACTACATCTCATACTCGCAGGTCTGAAGATCAAACCTGAACCCAGTTTTCCTTTTCTAGAATTAACGGAAAGATATTAATAACTATTTATTTGACAATTAAACTGCGTTTATAACTGATAGTGTTGCTTCAGCGCACCCGAGAAAACTGACTTAAGATTTACAGGCATTTTGAAAGTCAGTCTTATAAGTCCCCTATTAGGGTTCCGTACCCAAAGCGTAAAAACGGGACCCTATTACTAAGACTCCGCTGTCTATCTGTCTGTTCGTTTGTCCCAGTTTCAATTTTCACAGATAATGTTTTTCTGTTGCCGCTATAACAACAAATACTAAAAACAAAATAAAATAAATATTAAAATGGGGCTCCCATACAACAAACGTGATTTTTTTGCCGTTTTTTTTGCGTAATGGTACGGAACCCTTCTTGCGCGAGCCCGACTCGCACTTGGCCGGTTTTTTTACAAAAGATCCAAATAACAAGACAATAAATAATTTCAGCAAGTGGGCGCGTACCTATCCGCGATGTCCCCCACCGAGCAGGAGGAGGACTCCCTGCTGACGTTGTCGTCGGTCACGGCGCGGCCGCTGCTCGCCGCGTCCAAGAAGCTGCGCTCCGATACCACTAGCGAGTCGTAAGTTTTACACAATCAATCATAGGATCAGCCTCTATAATGACCATAAAAATGACGCTCTTAAGAATACACGTGTATTCGGGTACCCTCATACTCTTACATAATCAACTTGCATCAAACGCGTTTTAAACAACTTTTTCTCGGGCCCTATTTCTCGTATACCCTGCTTCTCTACTATGTGTGTATCTAAATCTATTTCTATAAAGAAAAGTACCTACTGTATGTAATTGCATGAATTCTATAGTATTTTAAATTGTTTTTTTTTTCTTATTTACTCGTAATGCATGTTAATTACAAGATGTATTGTTTTGCAAAGATGTGTCCCGCCGAATTTGTTACCGGTCCCATATTGGGATACTCTCCTCCAGTTGAGGGGGGATTTAAATCTTCTCGGGCAGAGGTAGGGTTAGAGCCGGCGTATTTGACGTTCATAAGTGCATTGTAAAAAAAAAACATTTATTCTGGCGAAATAAACCCTATTTAACATTTTCTTATTCTGCCAAACTGCAAGGCAGTTTGTTGGCAGAGGGGACTCCCTTAATACAGATGGGTAGTCTTAGCTAATTACATACTAAGTACATAGCCTACATAGGTACATCTTAGTGTAATATGCCTACTTGAATAATAAACTATCTTAAGATAAGACATCTTATCTCTCCCTACCTCTCTCTGTACTACGAGTATGATATCCGAGAAACATCCGACGGCGTTGTTACTGGCATTAGGGTCCAGCAACTTTGCTTGGAGCGTTTCCCAGTTAGGCGTGTCAAAAGACCCAGTAGACGCACGATCTAATGAAGTCTATTGGGTCAAAGTGGCAAACTATCTTTTTTTTTTCTTGATGGACTTGAGGGCGGTGTTGCCCGTAGCCAATGTCACGTAAAAGGGTAGGCACAAAATAAATGCTCTTAGAGCACGACGCTGTTCGGTGGTTGTTGTAGTTGTCTCGTAAAACCGATAGCTGGATTTTACGAGAAGCACGTGGACTACCGGCCGTTGACTCCAAAATGGTGCTTAAACACGCTTTGAGATTAATTCTCCATTCACTGCACACTACCACATTAGATTATTGTATAATAAAGCTATCGATATTACACTTTAAACAATATTAATGAGCAAAAAACAAAGGAATTAATCACGAGGCTACTATCAAGATGGCGTTCGAACCGGAAGTCCTGGCAAACTATCGCTTATAGTAGATCCTTTAGAGCAGTCATACTCAACCTTTTTTAATGAGGGCCACAAAGATGGTTTTGCCTCGTGCCCGGGACGGAAGATGAATTTGCTTTGAACTGACGTTCGGGTAATGTTTATACCAGGATCACCTGGTGGGCTAATTAAAAAAGCCCGGCGGGCCGCAGGTTGATTACCGCTGCTTTAGAGGTAGGTAAACGATTAGAACTCTTGGTGTGACGCTGTTTTTAGGGTTCCGTACCCAAAGGGTAAAAACGGGACCCTATTACTAAGACTCCGCTGTCCGTCTGTCTGTCTGTCACCAGGCTGTATCTCATGAACCGTGATAGCTAGACAGTTGAAATTTTCACAGATGATGTATTTCTGTTGCCGCTATAACAACAAATACTAAAAACAGTTGGTTGACGTAACTGGTGACCGAAGAGCTGGCGGCTTTCTCGCACAACGTATCAGCATTGCGATACAGCGGGGAAATGCCGCCAGCATCCTTGGTACAATGCCTCAAGGGCCTATTTTAGATTTAAGCTAGTTATTAATTTCGTTTACGTAGTACCACTATATATATCTTGTATGTAAATAAATTTGAAAACAGAATAATATAAATATTTAAATGGGGCTCCCATACAACAAACGTGATTTTTTTGCTGTTTTTTTTCGTAATGGTACGGAACCCTTCGTGCGCGAGTCCGACTCGCACTTGGCCGGTTTTTTAATTATTTTTAACTGGAAACTTGTATTCCAGCACGTCTCCCCCGGACGGTGGTTATGGCTGGGTGGTGGTGTTCGGCGCTTTCATGGTGCAGTTCTGGGTGGCGGGGCTCTTCAAGTCCTACGGCGTGCTGTACGTGGAGATCATGGAGACCTTTCCGGACAGCTCCGAGTCCGTGGCCTCCTGGATACCGGCGGCCCTGTCCACCTTATGTCTCGCTCTAGGTAAGATAACCTTAATATCCCAAGAGCTTTTAAGATTTAAATTAAAGAAGGATCATCGTGGCTAAAGGCGGCTCCTGATCAGGACATCACAAGGATTAAGTACAACTTTAGAAGATCTTAGGGCTAAGGTCAGGTTTATTCGCAATTTTTGTTATGGTAAGCTCCACCCATGGACCACCATAATGCCTAAGAGGATCGCATCATGAAAACGATTAAAAAACACTACATGTGCTAAATATATGTGCCATTCTCAACCAAAAGGGTACTTATTGTCGCTTGTCAGTAAGGCGCTATTTCCATATAGCTTCAATTAGAAATCAACCTTATCGACAAGCGTCAATGTACCTTTTGATTGAGAACATCACATATGTACAATACCGCTTTAGGCACTCGTATTTACAAAATCGACTTTCAGAATTATACCGCTAAGTCGCAATCGGGTAACAGTTTTTTGTGCAGTTTACTTTTTTAATTTAACAGACATATCGAGCTTCAAAATGATGTGCAGAATATTCGTGTACATTGCCTATTTACCAAATGGTAAGCGTAAAAAAAATCCATAAATCGTTTTCCAGTACAAAATCGTTTTATTTTGTATGAACTAGTACTGTAGTACATAAGGGTTTTTTAAATCGTTGCATAAAGTAAACTCGAAATTTTAAAGGATGTCTTTGGCAATAATTTGAGGCTCTATATTAAAAACCTTAATAAAAATTCAATCCAACATGTAAGAGAGTCATTTGCCTGCGATCGAGCAGTATGATTTTGAAAATATTTTTTGTATACAATTGTATGGTGAAAATTGCGGGTGCCTAAATACTTTTGAGCGGTAGTGTATATACCTAAAGGGGTGGTTAAAGGGTCGGCAACGCGCATTTAATATCTCTGGTGTTGCAGGCGTCAATAGGCTACGGGCCGTATGCTTGTTTGCTACCGACGTGGTATAAATAAACCTACATTTACAAACGATTTTCATTGTTCCAGCTCCGTTGTCATCAGCTCTCTGCGAGAAGTACTCCTGCCGTCTGGTGGTCTTTATCGGGGGTCTGTTCTGTGGGACCGGCCTAGCGCTTTCCTACTTCAGCACCGGCTTGCTGCACCTGCTGTTCAGCTTCGGGGTCCTGACTGGTAAGTGTCTCATCATCATATCAGCCCAAAGACGCCAGTGCTGGTCGAGAATGACTTAGACTTGCACTGCTCTCTGTTTCTACACGGTGTTTCATGACCCACTGAAAACCTTAAAACAGTTTGTTCAGAATCGATTGCGTATATTTTAATGGGGGTATTATTATATTTTTTTTCATGCTCAGTCTACAAGTTTGTAATGCAATATGAATAACTAGCATTTGACACGTTATTTGTCAATGAGCAACACCCTTAACTGGCCATTGGTAAACCTTATCTCGTTGCAGTAAGGTATGCAAATGGTCAGTTAACAGTGTTTACGATGGTAATTAGCAATTGTTTGATGTCACTAAAATGACGATGTAATGTATCTTGTGTAGAATTACCAGTCGAATAGAAATGTTAAGAAAACTAAAAAAACGAATATTTTCTTAAATATTTATCGGATTGAAGAATAAATACCTGTCATGATTTATTTATGTTAACATTAAGGATAGCAGTTAAATAATAATTCTACTGTGGCAACATTAGTACGCTACCCCGATTAATACAGGGGTAGCTGAAAAAGTAACATTATACTGTTGGCAACACGGTAGTTTTAGCAAATGGTGGGGCACGGAGTAACGGGAACAGACTCGTTCACTTGGGTTGAGGCGGTCAAAGAGGACAACAATGGAGGTACTTAATATTGTCTTCGGTTACCGCGATAGTTACTCATGAAATAAAACTATGAAAACGGATTATATCGCGTATATTGAATTTATAATACATCCCGACGTTTCGAACTCATTACAGCGTTCGTGGTCAACGGGTGACCACGAACGCTTATTTAATGGAGGTACTTACTAAGTACCTCCATTGTTGTGTTGGTAATAATTTAGAGTAACCATGCAAGAAGCTTCACATACCCAAGATGAGTTTAAAATAAAAAAAATCTGTTGAGGTGTCTCAGGTTTTCAGTGGCTCAAGTAACACCGTGTATATCCCAGATAAAAGTATGGAAGTGTCACTGACAAACTTTATATCTTGTCACCACACTCTGTCGCTTGCAGAGTCGGTACAGAGTTAGTTTGGACCATAAAATATGAATGGCTTGAACTGACTCTAAAAACGTTAATCTTTTTAATATAACATTTAAAACTTTCGCTTTTTGAACACATATTAAATCACTAGACTTATATTGACCGGGATATAGACCGTGATTACCTTTTGTATTATTGAGTGTAGTGTGTTTGGACAGACCAACGATTGTGAACGCGACCGGACCAACAAGTGTGAATGTGACCGTTGGTAACGTTGAAAGTGAACGCAGCCGACGCGCAAGAATGAGGGTAGACAGAGCGCTTAGACTTTGACACCCACCCGCTATCTTCAGTCACCCGTGAACATGATGCATGTAACTGCGTCGAAATATCGGGAGCTCACAAATAATACAAAAGGTAATCACGGTCTATATCCCGGTCAATATAAGTCTAGTGAAACTAACCGTGAATCATTCAAAACTCTAATATTAAATCACATTTACAATCGGGTCTATCGCGAAATTATTTTGTTACCTTTATTTACTCACGTTTCGACACATCACATCAGATCAGATCAGGTTCAGATTTTGCTGGGACGTCAGTAAGCCGCAACCACGACCAGTGAAACCTGTGTCGAAACGTCGGTAAATAAAGGTAACACAATAAATTCGCGATAGACCCGATTGTAAGTGTGATTTAATATGTTAATCTTTTTTTCAGGAATCGGCGGTGGTCTCTCCACTACGCCGGGGATCGTCATCGTTTCACAATATTTCGACAAGCACAGGTAATATCAAGGAATATATCGCGACTATCAAAAGGCAGTCTGCCGTAGACCAACATTGACCGGAGTCAAGACCATACCGTTTGGCTTAAGTTTAGGGGGTCTGAGACTTGGATTAAAAATAGTACCCAATGAGGCGAACCGAGAATTTACCTAATTGTTACTTTGTATCGTACTTGAAACCAGCTTGGAACGCACTTACGCTTAGGGACCGCGCGCGTTGCAGGGACTGCCATCTGGTGGCATGAATCGGAAACATAAACTGTACATTGACACTTCAGCGCTGCCCTCTACAGTTCACGTACGTTTGCTTATTCAATTCAATTCAATATTTTTATTTCGAATAAAAAAAAAACATATTATTGTTAGGACAAGGACAAGGCACAGCAAAACTTATAAATCTATGTTACTTAGTGATAAAAATAAAATAAAAACAAACAAAAATTTTGTTAATTTTGTTATGCATTGTAAGGTCTGCCATCTTGTGGGGTACATTGAAAGCTTAAACTTGACATTTACGCTAATAATCTGGGGGCTCCTGTGCTGCCGCCTACAGTTCATGCACGTTCCCTACATGGCTGCGTCACAATACAAATTCGTCCCCTGAAAGTGTACATTTCCCTCGCCGTGCGTCGTAACATTACCAATAGAATCATCTAAAATTTTGTCTCTTTTCAGAGCGCTAGCCAACGGTATATGCGTGAGTGGGACGGCAGCCGGCAGCTTCGTGTTTCCTATGCTTATACAGAAGCTAGTTGGCATGTATGGACTGCATGGAACTGTGTTGCTTTTAGGTGAGTCGGAAATAAGGATCTTACGTCCCCACTGGACGTTTATTCTAGGCTATTCCGTTGGGTTATTACCACCTTAATACCACCAATGCACCAATAATCCCATGTGGCACCGACTTTGCCGATCATTGGTGATAAAACAACGCAAATTAATAGGGTATACTGTATAATATTGTCTTCGGTTACCGCGATAGTTACTCATGAAATAAAAATATGAAAACGGATTATATCCACCAGCTTGGGATCCTGTAGTCCATCTGATAATGGAGCAAGCGAGACATAGACTGTGAGACCTTAGTGTTGGATGATGCTGGACATTCTGATGTTTTGAAAAGATGTGTCCCGCCGAGTTTGTTGCCGGTCCCATATTGGGATACCCTCCTACAATTTAGGAGGGAATTAAATCTTCTCGGGTCCGTGGTGTAGGGTTGGAGCCGGCGTAGTTTTTTATCGCGTATATATATATATCTTTACTTGAAAATAATTGTAGTGTATAACTAGCCTTATGAACCGATTTTGCATGTACAACCAGCCTTAAAGTTTGTAGTCTATGATTGTTCATTATTTTAGTATGTGGTTATTTTTGCACTTTGTAATTTTTCCTCAGTCACCCGTTGACCACGAACGCTGTAAAGGGTTCGAAACGTCGGGATGTATTATAAATTCAATATACGCGATGTAATCCGTTTTCATAGTTTTATTTCAAGGGTATACTGTATTTAAAATAAATTATTTCACACCATGCATGAAATAAAGCACCAGATAATTACTAGAAAAACATAGATAGCAGTTATTTTTAAACACAATTTATATTTAATCAATCGGATTGAAGTATAAAAAGTAGGTAAGTTGACCGTGACGTCATTGTGCTATGTTTCATATAAATTCCATATTAGCGAATCGTTTTGAGTTCTAAAAAAGAAACTGATTGGACTAGTAGGAGAATACGTTTAGATTTGTTAGAATTTTCTCGATGAGTTGCCTGTGGAAAGAAAAGTACAGTCAGCGATGAAAGCTTGTACCAAAAATGATTTTTTTTCCAAAAAACTATTGTATGTATGTATGTATTTGTTTTTTACAATTAGTTTTTTTTTAGTATCTTTAAATACGTTAAGCAACAACTTTTTTTGAGAACTCTCAAAGCATAGCACTGACATTGTGTTTGTGTGTTACAGGCGGTGGAATGCTTCATGTCTGTGTGTCGGCGACGCTATACCGCGATCCTCCCTGCGTGAGAGAACGAGCCACCCCCACCACAACCACTACGGAAAACACTACGCTACTCACCGACATACAGGAAGGTTAGTGTCACATACAGGCGGTGGAATTCTGCACGTAAGTCGGTCGGCGACGCTATACCGCGATCCTCCCTGTAAGCCACCCCCACCACAACCACTACGGAAAACACTACGCTACTCACCGACATACAGGAAGGTTAGTGTCACATACAGGCGGTGGAATTCTGCACGTAAGTCGGTCGGCAACGCTATACCGCGATCCTCCCTGTAAGCCACCCCCACCACAACCACTACGGAAAACACTACGCTACTCACCGACATACAGGAAGGTTAGTGTCACATACAGGCGGTGGAATTCTGCACGTAAGTCGGTCGGCGACGCTATACCGCGATCCTCCCTGTAAGCCACCCCCACCACAACCACTACGGAAAACACTACGCTACTCACCGACATACAGGAAGGTTAGTATCACATACACGCGGTGGAATTCTGCACGTATGTCCGTCGGCGACGCTATACCGCGATCCTCCCCCACCACTACCACTACGGAAAACACTACGCTACTCACCGATATACAGGAAGGTCAGTGTCAGATACACGCGGTGGAATTCTGCACGTCTGTCCGTCGGCGACGCTGTACCGTGATCCTCCCTGCGAGCCACCCCCACCACTACCACTACGGAAAACACTACGCTACTCACCGATATACAGGAAGGCTCCATGTCTTTGTGTCGGCGACGCTATACCGCGAATGTGGAAGAGAAAGGGCCACCCCTACCACTACCACTACGGAGAACACTACGTTGCTGACCGGCGTGCGTGCGTGTGTGTGTGACTACCACTATAGAGATTACATCTATCCGGTCGCCGGACATTCCCTGAGTAAGGCCTCATTAGCATGAGCGCTTTTTTAATGCGCGTTAAAAAAGCGAATTTAGCGTACCGAACTTCAAACGTCAGGTTCTAACGCGGCGCTTTTTAAACTTTCGTGCTAATGAGGCCTAAGATAGCAGAAAGTGTCTGGCGAAAGGATAAATCTCATTGCAGTAAATTGTAAAGACAGCTTAATATATGCATGCCATAAGGGCCCTCCACACTCGTGCGCGAATCGCGGCTTCGCGCCGCGTAGTCTGGAGCGGGCTTGACGCTGCCTCAACAATCCAGTCTATGACAACTAGGGCGGGGCTAGATGCGCCCACATCTTCGCTTTAGATAGCTACATGGACTACACCTCTCTCGATTACTAAAATGTTTAACTATTTATTTATTTTACCACAGTAGACCCTCAGACGTCGTTTCATTCAATAATACTATTGGCGCAGTCGGTAGGATTATACCTTCATCTACCCTGCGTGAGAGAACGGGCCACCCCTGCCGGCCTAGCCAAGGTGACAATCGCTATCGCTTCGACAATGAAACGCTTTGTGTCTCTCTATCACTCTTCCATATTAGTGCGACAGTGACAGTTGCGTTTCGATCGCTATGGAGCGTTAGCGATTGGCGTGTTGGCTACGCGGCTTGATTTTAAGCTTTTCGATTTTCGTTTACGATAAACGATTTCCATCATGGTGACGCTTTTGTAATTGAAGAGAGAGGAGAGTTTTTGTAAATAACATAATATACTTGCAGGTAAAACAGAACCCAAGGACAATCGCCTCCAAGCCCTGTTCCAGCCCGACGCGGAGAACCACAAAAACGCGCTGCTCACTGAGGAGGCGAAACGAAACGATTTTCTGGCAGAAATTATGCATCCCAGGCTTATTGAGGTGAGGGTCCATTTTGCGCAGATCTCCCCTAAGAGGCTTATAACTAATGAACGTATTCCCTTTATGCATGACTGACACCGCCTAAACATTTTTATACTGCGTCGGTGGCAAACAAGCTTAAGATCCGCTCGACGGTTAGTGGTTACCATTGTTGACCCTATAGGAACCTGGGTCCCTAGCCAAGGTGACCATCGCTTGCGCTACGACAACGAAATGCTTTGTGTCTCTATCACTCTTCCATATCAATGCGACAGTGACAGTTGCGTTTCGTTCGCTACGAAGCATAAACGATTGTCATGTTGGCTACGCGTCCTGTACACTCCTTTTTCCTTATTATAGATCCTTGAGAAATCCTTGGTAGGGAGTTCAATCCACATGGCAGACTATGTGACATCTATCAAATAGTATAAAAATAACCCACGGAAGTTCACGTCATTCATTAGCACCGGCACAGAATAAATAATAGTACTACCGTACAGAAAGGAAACTTCCTACAAAACCGAAATTTGACAGCGGTTCAGGGTCGAATCATGCTATCCCTTTCTAATATAAGGCACTATCCCTTTCGGCTATTTAGGGTTGTCTTAATTCAAGTCATTATCTTATCTGTGGTAGTGCACGCAAAGGGACGTCAAGTTGTGCCAACCCTAATAATTGCTCGGAGCAATGTTGAGCCGAACGGAGCCGAGTTTGCCCGAAGCGAGGAGTTTCGCACCCCTGGCACCGGTAATTCCCTTGAAAATAAGGGAACGTGCATGAACTGTAGGGGGCAGCACAGGAGCCCCCTAATGTTTATTGGCGCGAAGTGTTAATGTCAAGTTTAAGCGTACAATGTAGCCCACGAGATGGCAGAACCTACAATGCACAAGAAAACGTACTTAAACTGTAGAGTGACTTGCTTTGGCGTGAAGTGTCAATGTACAGTTTATGCTTCCGATTCTGGCCACAAGATGGCAGACCCTCCAACGCGGCCCCTATAGATAGATAATAGTTTATTCATCAACACATGGATTAAGATACATTTAAAATATACATCATGTACTCAATATCTGTACTATTAACAAGTGCGACTAGTCAGGAAATTATTGAACTAAGGTGCATGCATGACATAATTTGTAACATTTACATTTCATTGAATTAATTTATCTTATACATAGTCTTTTTTAATAATAGGTTTTTCACTTGAGCACGAAACACTAATATTAGCAAAGGCAAAGGGGTCCCTTGGAGAAGGAAATGTCAGAAAAGCACTACAGTTTTTTGGCTTCTTGTATACAGCTGACGATATTCATTATTATTAACCCCATCATGCGCTCTATTGCGGACAGGTTTGACTGTCCATACTTGAGGCACTGCTGTGAGATGCATGTTTCTTGCAACCCATATTTTGTTTAACTTGTACTAACATTAGGGATAAGAATTAATATTGTATACTAACAAATTTTATGAGTCATGTTACTTGAAATAAATAAATTTATTATTTATTATTATTATTTTACCTCCATCGTTACAGGTGACCCGTCAAAACAATCTGCAAATGTCCGATTCTGAAGATTCTGAAGGAATGGATGTGTTGGGCGTTGTCGGTAAGTCACATTAGATACTTATGTTGAGACGTCTTTCCCTGTAAGGGCCACCCCACACTAGCGTTTTTTGTCGGCGTCGGAAAATGGCGTCAGTCAGTTCGTATGTATGAATACAGGTCCGTTAATATTATAATAGTTATTTGTTTCACAAGGGGGCAAAGTTGTTGTAAAATGATCAAGACGAAACCATAAGGCTCGCACTGTCAAAAAGTTATCAGATCTCTTGTGGAGCCAAGCTTCTAACTCTACAATACAAGCCCTAACTTCACAAACTACACCTTAGTAAAATTTTGTGGCTTGGCCGTTTCGCTACCGTCACATGGACGTAAGGTGGAAAATTTATTCATTATTTTTAGGGTTCCGTACCCAAAGGGTAAAAACGGGACCCTATTACTAAGACTCCGCTGTCCGTCTGTCCGTCTGTCTGTCTGTCACCAGGCTGTATCTCATGAACTGTGATAGCTAGACAGTTGAAATTTTCACAAATGATGTATGATGTATTTCTGTTGCCGCTATAACAACAAATACTAAAAACAGAATAATATAAATATTTAAATGGGGCTCCCATACAACAAACGTGATTTTTTTGCTGTTTTTTTCCGTAATGGTACGGAACCCTTCGTGCGCGAGTCCGACTCGCACTTGGCCGGTTTTTAACAATGATGAATAGTCCTTGAAGCGGTTCTTGCAGTAAACGGCCAAGCCACATAATTTGCCTAAGGCGTAGTTTGTGAAGTTAGGGCTTGTAGAGTTAGAAGCTTGGCAACATTTTACATGAAAATGTTTTTGGTGGTATTTCATTTCTTTTTGTAAGTTGCTTATGACACTCTCCCATCCCCTAATTTAAAGAGTTGGGGGTAATTTACTATAAAAAACCGGCCAAGTGTGATTCGGACTCGCCCACCGAGGGTTCCGTACTTCTTAGTATTTGTTGTTATAGCGGCAACAGAAATACATCATCTGTGAAAATTTCAACTGTCTAGCTATCACGGTTCACAGACGGACAGACGGACAGACGGACAGCGGAGTCTTAGTAATAGGGTCCCGTTTTTGCCCTTTGGGTACGGAACCCTAAAAATCCTGAAATACGTATCTGGAGGCATCTTATACACATTCTGCTTTTTACTGATTCTGACGTCAGAGCGTCATAGAGTTGACTAGACGGCAACGCTCGGGAGACGCTAGTGCGTGGTGGTCCTTTCCCCTTAAGAGTGGCTTGGTTGTGGGTACCCAATATCTAATTATGCGGCTTGTATTTAGCTCGGTTTTAATTTTGGGATTCACGAACCCCAACGCCCCCAAACGCAGTTCAAAAAAAAAAACAAAATAGTTTATTGATACAGTGAATCTTATGATTTAAACAAGGTTAAGTAAACTTAGTCTACACACTGCTAGATGTTGTTGCAAGATATAGAAATTGCCCGTGACACCTGCACTAGGCTATGCATGTCTCGCAGGATGGCACTTTTCCTAGTTTGCCAGTTTTTTATTGCTTAGGCGCTAAAGAATACACTACTATCAGCTAAATACGAAAATGCATGCTACACTACAGTCTACTACCAAATATACTACAAATTTTTGTGTCTACTATGACACCATGGCAGTATGGCAGTTGGCGTATGAGAACATTGTTGCTTTATGAGATGTGAATAACATCTCGTAACTATTTCCACCAGGTCTCCCGCGGGAAGTGGCGCGTCTCCGGCTACGACCCACTCGCTCATCCTCCATCCTGCACTCCGTCGAGGACCTCTCCACAGACAGCACCTGCGTCTACAAGCGACGCAAGCTTAGCAGGTACATGGCCGTGTAGCCAACATGCCAATCGCTAACGGCCCGGCCACGACCAGGGACCGGACAACCCTTTCCGCGATAAAACCCTTTCAATGGGCGACACTTAAACTCGGCTAACACATTGAAAGACTTTCCCTTTTGAACTGCAAGCCCATTCATACCCTTACCTTTGACTAACCCTTACCGAAAAGCTAACCAAAAATAAGGCTAGCCCTTAATAAGGGTTACCCTTATCTTTAAGCGCTTTTTATAAAGGTTTCCCTTTGCGTGAAAGAGACAGGATTAGTATATATCTACGCTAGTGTATGAAAAGGAAAGAAAATACGTGCCTAATCAAAGAACGCCGCCGTCGCCGCCGACGATCGCTCGGATTCGAAGTAATGTGTGCTTTATCAACAACGTAGACGACTTAAATTAGTACGCTTATATGCTAAAAGGGAAGCCCTTTATAAGGCTAACCCTTATAAGCAATATGCAAGGTGTTGGTGAGCGGATGATTAGGGTTTTGTAAGGGTATTTGGGCTACCGATTACTCAAATGTGTTAGCTTTATATAAGGGTTTTTAAAAGCAAAATGAAAGGGTTTCGTCTGGCAAAGGGTATGGTGAGTTAAGCCTTATGCAATACCCTTATAAAACCCGGATAAGGGATAGCGGGCCGGTTCCTGGCCATGACATCGCGCGGCGGCGGCAGCGGCCATAGGTGGGAACGAAAGGTCCGATCGCTGTGTCTCGCTCCAACCTATGACCGCTGCCGCCGCCGCCGCGCGATGTCGTGGCCGGGCCGTAACGCTACGTAGCGAACGAAACGCAACTGTCACTGTCACACTAATATGGAAGAGTGATAGAGAGACACAAAGCGATTCGATGGCGAAGCGCAAGCCATCACTATCATCATGATCCTGAAGAATAAATTGCATTGGTTATAAAGTCTCACTATTGCTTGTCCAATGTTGTGTGAATCTAATTGTAATTTGTCGCGTACGCTCTTACGGTAGATGTCGCTAGGGTGCCTCCCTAAAGGCCCATAATGTGACGTTTTCAACCAAAAGGTACCACATTGTCACTTGTCGATAAGGTTGATTTCTAATTGAAGCTATATGGAAATAGCGCCTTACTGACAAGCGACAATAAGTACCCTTTTGGTTGAAAATGGTGGTAATATTTGCTGTACTTGGGTGAGGTCTTGATAGCTTAGTAGACAATGGGCTAGCGATCCAATGTCGCGAGTTCAAGTCTCAACCAAGACAGTAAATTTTTCCACTTAAAATTTATTAAAATCTTTTACTTTGTTTTGTCTTTTTTGTGTAAACTTGTTTATGTGCAATCAATAAAGTGTGCTCGTACATAAAGAGATAAATGGATTTTACAGTACATATGGTGCTACTTTCTCGCACTAGTGCGTAAAAGAGCACTTTTCGTGCATATGTTGAAAGTTTAAAGGGCCATTTGTAATCGAATTTAACCATATGCCATATGTACTGTAAAACATTGTACGATACACGTGCGAATATGTAATTCGCAACTCGTGTCAATTTAAAACACTCCCTGTGGCCGTGTTTTAATTTATCGCCACTCGTTTCGAATTTCCTCTTTTTCGCACTTATATCGTAAATAACTATTATGTACGTTCAGTAACTATATTTCTACTTTGTTTGCAATTTCAGATCCCTATACATCAAACCCCCGCTGCCCCGCCTGATCCCTAAGCTCCCGGAACCCATCATCATCAAGTCAGACCCTGAGGATCAGAAGGTGGTCGTCAAGAAGAAGACTTGTGTTGAGAAGATCTCCAGGTATCTATATATGTTTTAAAAAAAATCCACCATCGAATTTAAACTATCGTGAGAAATATTAACTTAGCGGTTTCACTCACGTATTTTTTGCCACTCGCGCGACATGTTTCGGAGAGCTCTCCACTTTCAATCACTAACAGTGCCTGAGTGAGTAGCCGTCACGACGGGTGGGCGTACGAAACATGTCGCGCGAGTGGCTATAAAAATACGTGAATAAAATCGCTAAGTTAGTTAAGAAAAAAATTCCATCATCTAAATAAAAATTACTTCTCCTTCAAAAACAATCAACAATCTGACGAATACGACATAGAATCGAATTATGAATCGGCTTATAGTGGCCGTTGTACCAGATGAAATACGGCGTTTCGTGAACCAAAGACTTCCTTTAGCAGGATTGGTCCTTAGGACCCAAGGATGGATTTAAGAAATGGAATCACCATGATTTATGATGTAAATTTTTAAAGAAGCCTCTCAACTTCTTTATCATTAAGGCCAAGTTTGGTATCGTTTTAGTATAAATCGGGGATGCCGAATTCATTTATGGTATCATACACAAAATTATATTTTACCGCAGTTTAAGTAAAAGTACTAATTTCAATCAACCTCATCCCTGCAGAATAGGTTCGTATCCATAATTAATGTCATTAACGGGTAAAAGAATTTCATTATTTTACCTTTTTTCCATTTATATAAACTAATGTCAGATAGTATAGAGTTGTTTACCAATATCTCAATTGACATTTTGCTGGGACATCAGTCTTCCGTGACCACAGCTAGTGCAACCTAGCTGAAACGTCGAAAAAAAGGTAAAATAATGGAATTTGAACGCGTTAGACCCGTTAATGACATTAATTATCTTTTGATTTTATGAATTTAGCACTAGTTATTGCAAATGTATTAAGGACTGTTAAAATGTTCTAGATACTTGGACGTGTCTCTGCTGAAGTCCTGCCGCTTCGGCCTCCTGTGCGCTTCGGTAGCTCTCATGTCATGCGGGTCGCCCTACGCACTGTACTACTTGCCCGCCTACACCGTGTCCGCTGGACACAGCAAGTCCGCTGCTGGTAAGTACTGTTAAAATGTTCTAGATACGTGTCGCTGCTGAAGTCCTGCCGCTTCGGCCTCCTGTGCGCTTCGGTAGCTCTCATGTCATGCGGGTCGCCCTACGAACTGTACTACTTGCCCGCCTACACCGTGTCCGCTGTTCACAGCAAGTCCGCTGCTGGTAAGTACTGTTAAAATGTTCTAGATACGTGTCGCTGCTGAAGTCCTGCCGCTTCGGCCTCCTGTGCGCTTCGGTAGCTCTCATGTCATGCGGGTCGCCCTACGCACTGTACTACTTGCCCGCCTACACCGTGTCCGCTGGACACAGCAAGTCCGCTGCTGGTAAGTACTGTTAAAATGTTCTAGATACGTGTCGCTGCTGAAGTCCTGCCGCTTCGGCCTCCTGTGCGCTTCGGTAGCTCTCATGTCATGCGGGTCGCCCTACGAACTGTACTACTTGCCCGCCTACACCGTGTCCGCTGTTCACAGCAAGTCCGCTGCTGGTAAGTACTGTTAAAATGTTCTAGATACGTGTCGCTGCTGAAGTCCTGCCGCTTCGGTCTCCTGTGCGCTTCGGTAGCTCTCATGTCATGCGGGTCGCCCTACGCACTGTACTACTTGCCCGCCTACACCGTGTCCGCTGGACACAGCAAGTCCGCTGCTGGCAAGTACTGTTAAAATGTTCTAGATACTTGGACGTGTCGCTGCTGAAGTCCTGCCGCTTCGGTCTCCTGTGCGCTTCGGTAGCTCTCATGTCATGCGGGTCGCCCTACGCACTGTACTACTTGCCCGCCTACACCGTGTCCGCTGGACACAGCAAGTCCGCTGCTGGCAAGTACTGTTAAAATGTTCTAGATACTTGGACGTGTCGCTGCTGAAGTCCTGCCGCTTCGGTCTCCTGTGCGCTTCGGTAGCTCTCATGTCATGCGGGTCGCCCTACGCACTGTACTACTTGCCCGCCTACACCGTGTCCGCTGGACACAGCAAGTCCGCTGCTGGTAAGTACTGTTAAAATGTTCTAGATACTTGGACGTGTCGCTGCTGAAGTCCTGCCGCTTCGGTCTCCTGTGCGCTTCGGTAGCTCTCATGTCATGCGGGTCGCCCTACGCGCTGTACTACTTGCCCGCCTACACCGTGTCCGCTGGACACAGCAAGTACGCTGCTGGTAAGTTTTGTTTTACTAGCAGAGGCCTGCGACTTGAATTTGCGAAGAAGTCTTCATCTCTTCCTCGCGTTATCCCGGGTTTTTGCTACGGCTCATAGAAGTCTGGGGTCCGCTTGGCAACTAATCCCGAGAAATGCTGAAGGCATTAGTTTTTACGAAAGCTACTGCCATCTAAACTTCCAACCCAGAGGGAAAACTAGGCCTTTTTGGGATAAGTCTGGTTACCTCACGATGTTTTCCTTCACCGAAAAGAGACTGAAATAATATTTGATATTTACCAGTCATAATTGTCTTTGATATTTATCAGTATGATACATAAGTTCCGAAAAACTCATTGGTACGAGCCGGGGTTTGAATTGACCTCCGAATTGAAAATCGCACTCTCGTACCGCTAGGCCACCAGCGCTTCTATTCGAAGTGCGAACAGGTCTTCAACTGCGTGAAACTGTCTCTACCCCCTTTTTACTCTCTTACATAATTACAGCCTGTCTGTGTGCCAAAAATTTGCCAACCGTTATTCCATAATCTTTCGCAAAATGTGCCGTATTAGAATAAGCGCATATTAATTTGTAACATTAAGATATGTAACTCTGGACGTCACATAGGAATTGCCGTCGCCGGAACCCATTGTATTTCCTTGAGCTATGAGCTATTTATTCAGCTTCTCAGCTATTTTCAAGAGACACACTTCACAAAAAGATTTTTTTTATTTGTTATAAACTGATCGGCGATTGGCCCTAGTCACACCTGATAGAAAGTGAAGACAGGGCCTAAGATGGAGCTCACCGGTTCAGTAACAGCCTATTCACTCTTGTTTTAAAGAGACCGAGGTCATATTGATCAGGGAATACAGATGGCGGGAACGCATTCCATTCCTTAGCCGTCCGTACCAAAAAGGAGGAGGCAAAACGTTTCGTCCGAACGAATGGAATGTGGACCACGAACGGGTGCATACGCTCCCCGCGCCTGGATGTCCGATGATGGAAAGGGGAAGGTGGGATCAGGTCGTGCAGTTCCTGTGCGCACTCCCCGAAATGTATCCGATAGAACACCGATAGGCAAGCGACTCGACGGCGATGCTCAAGGCTCTGTATCCTTGACTTGACAGATGGATCATCGCCAAAGAGTCTATGAGCCCGGCGCTCTACTGAGTCCAGGGCCGCCAGCTGATATTTGGCAGAACCGTCCCATAGGTGGATAAACGAAACGAGTGAAATACAATCAATATTCTGTATTCGCTGTTGTGGCAATAAATACATATTCATTCATTCATTCATTCAATATTTCTCTGACTTAGACGGGACATTTAGCATCCTAAGTCAAAAGTCGTTGGTTTGGTCCTCAATGAGGTTAAATGATGGCTATACTGATCTTGCAGGTCGACTGGTGGCGATCAGTGCGGTTCTGGACCTCTGCGGGCGGTTAGGATTGGGTTGGCTCTGTGACTTGCAGCTTTTCTGCCGAAGAAAGGCCTACATCCTCAGGTAGGATTCTTCTAGAACAGGGGTCGGCAACCTTTTAGCAGCCAAGGGCCACATAGTAGTTAACGAAATTGACGCGGGCCGCACTTTGTTAATATTTATGACTTTATCAGGTATTGTCGTTTGTCAAAATTATGTACAAAATAGCCCAGGAGGCTCGCGGGCCGCAAGTGAGAGGTTCGCGGGCCGCATGCGGCCTGCGGGCCGCCTGTTGCCGACCCCTGTTCTAGAACCTTCGTTTGCTAAAGGACATAGGCCTCCATTACTAATGTTCTCTGTTTAATTGTCTAAATTCGACGTGTGATCCGCGATTTCTCCCAAAATGTGTGGATTTGTAAAGTTTTACCTGGCCTGATGGCAATGTATGTAAATTATTGAATTGAATTGAAATTCTTTATTTCGAACTTGACGTCCATAGGGTTAGGTCATACAATTACTTAATCTAGTTAGTATTACAATTAATTAGACAAAATAAACAATTGGACAAAACAAACAGAACAAAACATTACATTACATAAACATTACATAAATTATGTCTTCTCCAGACGCTAGATAATATTTTGGGTTCTATTTAGACTTTTCTGTACCCAAAAGTTAAGGACATTTTCTACTTAAAAACTACGTCGTCATAGGTACGACTGAGTTTAGGAAAAATTAATTAATTATTTGCATAGTGATAAAATTAGAGTCTTGGAAACAGAAGAGGCAAGTTTTTAAACCGTACTCGCTCTTGAATCAACCAATAACAATAAAATATACTCATCATTTCAGCATCCTGATCGCTGGAATCTCAGTTCTAACGCTGCCGAGTCTAACTTCGTGGTGGGCTCTGGCCGTTGCATCAGGTGAGAACGCTCTGCTGAGTGCAGATAATCAGGCTGTCAAATACTAGGACCGTCATCATTCACAAGTCGTTTGCCGCAAACAATATCCGGTGTCTAACACTGGTAACCTCATACTCTTCATTCGGCGACCAACCAGATAAACGACCCACGACCACGAGTACCACGACCCAGTGGAATTAACAAAGTAAAGTTGTCGCTCCCTGACGCATGGATCTTTCTTTTTTGGCTACTTAGATTGTGTCTCTTTCTCTCTCTCAATCATGTTTAGAAATAGTGCCAAAATCAAGAATTTAGGGATGTTATTATAAAAATATTTTTTTTGTGTCATTCGCAGGCGCATACGGCCTCTGCCTCGGCTGCTGGTTCCTGCTCGTGCCCGTGTTGCTAGCCGACACGTTCGGCACGGCACGCATCGCCTCCTCCTACGGGCTTGTCAGAATGTTCCAGAGTTTAGCTGCGCTCTCTGTACCACCTACTGCAGGTAAAAACAACTTACCTATACCGGCAATAAATATTGCACATCGGTGTTAGGAACTCTTTTTATTGAAGTCTCTACTCGGCTAGTTTAGCGATCACCGCGATCGTTGTAGGGGCGCTATCAATTTCAGTGTCATGCCCTTTGCTGACCCTTTCAAGGCTTTTGATTCTGTAAATTAAAGGTACCTACCAAATGGGGCTGCTCAAGGGTAATGGTAAATCTCGAGATACCACAGGACTTTAAGGTTATGTAATCGTAAGAAAAGAGTACCTCAGGGTTCTATTTTGGGACTAATTCTATACAGTGACACAGCGGGGAGTGCCTCAAGGTTCTGTTTTGGGTTCGGAACTGATTCTATACTATATTAATAATAGGAGTATCTGAAGGTTTCGTTTTGAGACTGATTGTATACAGTTAGCGGAGGAGTACCTCAGGGTTCTATTCTGGGTCCGATTGTATACAGCAGCATAGGTAGCAGTGCCTCAGGATTCTGTTTTATACTGTGGCAGGTAGGAGGAGTACCTCAGGGTTCTATATTAGGGCCATTCTTATACATTATCGGTACCTTTCCAGGTCTAATTCGCGACGTAACCGGCGGCTACTCGTGGTGCTTCTACGGCATGGGTTCGTGCATGGTCCTGGGTTCAATCCCCGTCGTGGCCTTCCATATGTGCACCAAGAACGAGGACGCGGAGTCGGGAGTAGATTGAACATGGTAAGAACACATTGTAATTACTTGATTAAAGCTAACTTTCTTTCCCATTTCACCTACATTGACAACGATATGAAAATTCTAGGTAACAATCTTAGACATCAAAAAGTTAGTTAAGAAATCAATTAGGAATAGACAGCTGCCTTCTACATGACTATGAGAGAAAATTGAGATTTTTACATGCTACAAAAAACGGTTTGAAATACACCCGTAACATTACCCTTTTCACTAGTAAATATAACGAAAACCATTCACCTGCGAAGAAAGCAAACTATGTACGCCAAATTTCGTCTCCCAAACACCAATAATAGGAGACGCAGTGTAATCTCTAATATTAATTTATATATTAATGTTCTTCTCTCAGGTAATACGAATAGCTGTGTTCGCTCCCATGGACTTCGGTAGTGGAATCTATAGTATCTATATACCCTGTATCCAAATATTACTCGGATTACTCCCGTTCTGTATTACTAACTTTCGAAGAAGCGTTTTAGCTTTCAATGTGGAGTTTGTTTCAAAATGGCCCTTCGGTTTTTGGATATTCTATGTGTGTTTTAAGGTCAAAAATGGTCTTGAATATGTTTTTTTTTCATTGATTCAGTATTTTATAAGTGTGATTTAGTTTGTCAAACTACTTAGTTAATATTATGTGTCATATCTTCTTAGATATTTTTACATAAGTTTTATTATCTTTAATTTTTTGTCTACAATAATCGTAAAAGTATTTAATTTTATTTTGTCAAACTTTTCTTCAAAGATAACACTCAGTGATATTTACCAGAGATCATCAATTCATCATCACGCAAGTCCAATAAATTAGAGCTATTATTTGTTTGACCGATGGACAATATTTACCTAATCATCAAATACCTATTAAGGCCAGATACATTAATCTCGTTTTACCGCATAAGTGCATCGCATAGGTTTGCTGTTTCCCACAGTCCTGTGAATGCAACATAACAGTCATGTTCGTTTAATTTCACTTTCAATTTGCATCATGAGGGGTCGACCTAATAAAATGCGACTACGCGAAATTTGCAAGTTCGCGCAAATTTTACTCGTAAACATATTGAACTCGAATAGATAGGTGTCTTTATTGATAAAAATCGCGCGACTCGCGCGAACTTGGGATAATAACGTAGTCGCGTTGTATTAGGAAACCTGTGTAAGTTGCGGAAACTTTCGAAAAAATTTCATAGGAAGTTAAGGAAACTTTCCTTATGGAAACGGAAAATATCGATCCCCATACAAAAATATGGGAACTTTTTGAAATGTTTCCATTTGGAAATTTCGCAATTTTGTAAACTTTCCGATGGCACTTCAGTAATACATACGCAACTGTAAATGAATCATCATCATATCGCATATCCATTTACGATGGCATTAAATTAGTAATTAGCAACTTCCAGCACAAATGTGGGCGACAAAATGTTTTAATATGAATTTGTTAATATAATTATGTCACACATGCAATCGCTAACTGTCTACAAGTTCTAATAAAGTAAGGACGCTTACCACGAGGAATTTCGTACGTATTTCTATCGCCCATGATGTCGGTGGTCAAGTATAGTAAGTGTGTAGGAACAGGCGGGTCGATGTACGAAATTCGTCGTGCCCAGCGTCCTTACTTTAGTTGCTGTAACACTGAAATGTAACCCCGCATTTACACACTCGCGCTCGCTATTTGCCTTTTCGCCTCACCATTTGCACGAGCGTGTAACGCGGTATTACAAGTCGGTATTAACATGATTAAAAAAAATCTGAGTGGACCTAGTAGTCCTATAATTTTATTTTGACGGGTGTTCTTTGTTTACAACTCTTTGTGATCACTCAAACCTTCGAGCAACACCGGCTTCCGACACGTCAGAAGGGAGGAGATTAAGCGATATCTTACCGTACAAATCGTTTTGCCATTTTTTGCGGGGGGAAACGTGCACACAGTCGCACTTATCACTCGCTACATACAAAATCCAATCTGTAATGACGAAACAAATACATAGAAAATGACACACGTCAAAGACAAATTTTGCACACCTCGATTTCTTTTTGGACTTCCGGTTCGAGCGCCATCTTGATAGTTAGCATCGTGATTAATTACTTTGTTTTTTGCTTATTAATATTGTTTAAAGTGTAATATCGATAGCTTATTATACTGTAAACTAATGTGGTAGTGTGCAGTGAATGGAGAATTAATTTTGAAGCGCGTTTAACCACCATCTTGGAGTCAACGGCCGGTAGTCCACGTGCTTCTTGTAAAGACTAGCTATCGATTTACAAGAGCTAACAAATCACCGTACACTGTCTTGTACAACCGTACAATTTTTGTCGTTTGTAAACCTCTCAATACCTTGATACTGGCGAAATAGTCCCACTGGGCTGAAGCCATAATTTTAAAAGAAGAAGAAGAAGAAGATTTCTTTTTGTGTACTTACGGATGAGTTAGTTTTGTGTATGCCCAGTTGGGCATGTGCTTCGGCAGAAGGGAAATAGTGCGAATGCAGACTCCCTTCTCGGCGGTGTTGCTCGAATACTCAAACTGACTTATTACTGTTTATTATTACGAGCCTTTAACGTGTTCTGTCTTTTGGTGTGCTTTATACCAACGTCTTTTAAATGTTAAAACGTGTGTAGCCAAAGGTTTTGTATTCAGTATTAGTATTTAAATTGTTACCAGTGTGAGAGAGTTGGAGCGGTTTTTATACCAAAGGGCATTTAGTAAAATTCCTATGGGACATGTATGATTGTAAAAGTCGTCTTTTACAGGAAGTAAAACGGGGCCAAATACAAAGGGGTAAAGGTACCTACTCTGATCACTAAATTAAACTTATTAATACCTTGGAGATGGGGCCTCTAGGTACTTGTACGCTTAAGTCTTCATTTAATTTTAACTAACTGCAGTATTGATATTTATACAATGTATTATGGTATATATAATATGGACAGATTGCAAATGTGTCTCCATTGAGAGCTTTTACGTATTAATACCTAAGTATAAAAAAAATATATCAATTGACTCCAGCTAATTAAAATACGACTTCATATGCGATCATAAGCGAAAGTATATATCACTACGTTAAGCAATGTTATTATAGATTTACTAAGTACTCTTTGGATGAAACACCTCTAAAGTAGGATATGTAGGTATTCGATAACAAAATGTGGTAAACAGGGAAGTATATTAATACCTACAAGTAAATATACGTACGCGATAGGTTTGTAATGAAAACGCCGAAATACTCAACATGATATATTGTATCAATGTTATATCTATCAAAGTGATATCGTGTCGCATCAGTGATAAATGCAAGCGGCAAGTAAAATCGCAAATGTGCTTTTCCATGCTTATCTAATCACGGTAAGAACTAGATGTTGATCTTATATTAGATATTCCACCGCATATGTGCGTCCTGTAGGTTTCACATAGCAAAAAAAGCACCTTCATGACAGACTCGATAATAATGTCTAGATTATCGCTGTCACTTGTCGCCTTGTCAAGAGAGAAGTGTAGTGTTACGTATGAGAAAATTGTTATAAAAGGGGATGGAAGGGAATGTGGTTATTCTTCGATGGATTTTAGATATTCTTGTGATAAAACAAGTGGCCATCATTTTAAAGTGAAGGTGACGAAGTGTAATGTATAAACCTTACGAACGCCAATGACTTTTATAATGGTTGCAGATGTATACTATACTGCTACTTGCTTTCTAGAAAATACTTCGCTCTTTTATTAAATAATTGGGGCTAGACACTCTACTACGGCGTTCAAGGGTTTAAAATGGCTCATCTGTTAGCCTAACAAGAAAAATGTACCTAAAAACCTAAGCAAGGGAATTTAAGAGTATGAAGTATTTTATTAACTATGATAGAGAAATATAAATGATTATGATTGCTCTATGAGAGCGATGTGGTCTTGCTGGGGCATTCAAGAAAAGTGTCGGGTAGATGATTTTTTTTTAATACTTCTGACAAAGCTAAGAATCCGATTTTTGGTACGATAACTTTTGATAACAGCTTTGAATTCAAAGAAAGTAATTAATACAGATTTCTGAAGGTTATGAAGGTAGCTGCCATACACGTCATGTCCTCTACAAAGTAAACCTTTTTGTGAAATGCCCCTGCTACGGTTTCTACCAAATTAAATAGAAAGAGTAAAGGGGTGATATTTATTTGTGTCTAGTTTTAAGTAGTATTCCTGGAGGAATAACGTTATTTTAGAGATTTTAGGAATTCAAAAGTAATTTGCACAATGAGTTCAATGTTTCCATCCTATGATTCCTAAGCAATATTAATATTATGCGTTTTGCATAAGTACAAGTAGATATGGATTTGTCGCCTTCTTAAGACCCTATAATACAAGGTGTAACAAAACTTAGTGGATGAACGTTTATGGTTCCAAATAGTTGGAGCCGTTTTCCATACAAAAATATACAAATATTGCTCGTTTATTAGTATAGAATAGGATATCAGTTCCTTATAGGGGTGCGTGTTAAGTAGATATCCAAATATTGACTTCAAATATTGCCATATCGTCAATTTAGACGATTATATTACTGATTATGTGATGTCAATATTCTTCACATCAGTTCACATTATTGACAGCCTTTTTCAAGATACACTAATTGGTGTACCTGTATTAAATATATTAATAAAGGATCACTCGCGTATTTTAAGTCGAAAAACGCTCGACATGTTACACTCCGTACCGAGGAGTGTTATCAGGAGCTTGCGTTGACGGTGACGGACCGGCGCAGACTGCGGGCCGCAGCCCTCCGCGCGGCAGGGGGTGGTGTACCTGTCATTATATTTCATATTTGACATTAAAATGTACCAATTTCTCTTAATCGAGGGCGTTTCTGGGGACGTGGAATTTTACTTACGGAGATCAGTTTGAACCTAAATTGCAGCGCCACCTGCGTGGTGCTTATGCACCTCAGAATTTGTTTTATATGTCAAATGTAAACATTTGTCACAAGGAAAACAACTATATTATAACCATTGCTATTGTACCTATAACCTGTGTGGCAAGATGCCGGAAACCGGCCGAATAAGATTTTTTTTAATTGATAGAGTCATATCAACGTTATTAACAACTTAAAAATGACGCGTCTCGTGAATACAGTATCATTTATTTGCTCATGTTACAGAAAAGGTTGACAATTACAAAGAATTGTCACGAAAATTCTGTTCCATGTATCTATGTGTGTGAATATGAATATGTTATGACCATTTTATAGATCATTTGACAGAATAGGGTCCATTTTTGGTCTCTAATAATAATATATTTGTGGTGCAATGTGCTTAAAATGTGTAGCCACTATAGTAAAGTACGTGTCCGTGTAATGAATATAGCAATGACACGCACACACAAAACGTGCAACAAATAATTCACCGTTTGAGAAAATAATTTAACGTTTTAACATTTTTTGTAGTCAGATCAAGCTAACTTTACAGACTTAGCAGTGACGAAATATGAACTTTATAATGTCGCTTTCATATTTCGTCAAGTCTCAAAGGCAGTTCAGAGCAGAGTTAATTAGTAATGGACTAGTTTTCATGCATTCTGCCGACAACTTATTTGGCCGTATTTGAGCACACACTCACTTGTATCACTTTTGTTTTGACTATTATGGAAAGTGAATACAGGCATTACAGGCAGATAAGGCCAAATAAGTCTGTCACTCAAATATAATCATTGTCATGATCTCATGATAAGTATATATATAAGGCCCGTCCAGACGGGATGATCATATTGACAATTTTCATCAGAAAAACAATCTCGTCTAAGTAGCGTCCACGCGTACACAATTTCATAGTGGATTCAGCGACTTAATGTCCTTCATTAATGCGTTTTTTTCTCAATTTAATCAGATTGAGTGAAAAATTGTCCCGTCTGGCCTAGATAGGTGCATAACAAAATCAACATATTTAAGTTCAGCGCCATAAGTTTTACATGTATATATAATATCAATGAAATCTCTCATTATTTACCATGTTTTCACAACAAACATCAAGCGCAATTAGGTCATATCATCTTTGAATATACAGTTGTACAAAAAGCATAATAGGTATATATAAAATGCAATTCAGTATTAAAAATATAATTGCGTTTAAATGTTTCCTATGGAAATATAAATAAACATGTGTTCAATATACTTACAGTTTTTAGATGCTATAAAACTTTTGAATACCTACCTGCAGGCCCAAGAGGGGCGCGATAGTATCTCGCCCGCTAAATGGACTAAATTGGTACAGTCAACTACAAAAAGGTGTATCCACTTTGGGACCTTATTCCAAAGCAATAAGTTGAAAATATGGATACATCTTTTTGTAGTTGACTGTACCAGTCTTTACCGCGCCCCTTCTGTGCTAGCCCGGCTGGAACTAATTACCCAGTCCTTATTTGATAGGTAAATAACAATTGTCTAATAACTCGGTAGATGCAAGATAAAAACAAGAATAACTTAGGGCGCTTATTTAGTTACATTGCGGACTATTACGGTTGGTTACATGAGTTACAACAATTCACAACGACATTGTCATGTTGTAGCTGTTGTAGCTGCTGTTGCCTGTTAGTCATTTTTAGAGTAAATATGTAGTTATAATACCTAATTTTATTTGAACCTTTAATTTAAAATCCACTCACTTTAATGACGATATTTTTAGTCCCTAAAAACCACCTTTAAAAATCTATTTTCATTGCTCAAAGGTTAACAAGTAGAGACGCTTCAAAGGGATAAGTTCGCCTTTGTTCATGCCTAAATATTTTTTTGTACCTGCGTGATTTTATTAAACAAATGTGTAATTAAAATTAAATTAAATGAAAGGTGTATTCTGGTAATGTTGAATTCTTTCAGAAAGTTCCGTAATTCCGAAACTAGACTTTAATTTTTAATATATAATGAAATTATATTTTTGGGGGTGCCCGACTTTCTACATTATTATACACCCTAATAAATGTTATTTAAAACAATGGTTATGATTAGAAATGGGTGGAAAGATCGTCATTCATTTGATCTTATCTGATAAATATGTGTTCTTATTGAATGATAGACTAAAAATGTTACAGTACATTTATTTTATTTTATTTTTGAAATGCAGAGGATTTCAAATATTATAATTATCTATTAATCTAAGCAGATAATTTTAAATTTATCTGCAAATTTCGCGTGTTTGTCATTCTATATAAACACTAAAGAAAAGCTACCTGGAAACTTTTTATTTTAAAAATAAATTGAAAAGTTGTTAGTAACTTAATAAAAATACTTAGTTATATTTTGAAATTTACTTTGTGAACACTGGCGTATATATCTATAATGTAAAAGCCTGACCAGGAATATATGATCACGCGCAATGTTGCGGAATTTCATTGGAACTACATTTTGGAACTGAACTGTCACCACATACATGAGAATAACAGCGCCCTCCTGACAATGATCATATATCTCTGGTCGGGATTTATATTATGTCGCTTATAAAAAGTGATGACTTTTTTTCCATAATCAATTTGTTCGTGTATTAAAATAAATATTAAATGTTCATAGTTTCACTAGAAATGGTTCAACAGCAACTCTAAGTATTATAACACACACACACAAGAGAAAACTAAACTCGTTTTCTCTGGATATTTACATACATTTTGAAAAATATTTTTACACGTTTTGATGTATGTTAACCATAAACGTGCCCCTTTTGATTTTTTAATTACCAATTACAGTTTTCTTCTTTGGCCGTCAAAGCTGGGTACAGTTATGTAGTTAAAATTGAAAGTATTACATTTCTAGTGAAACAAATACTGTAACCTAGCATCCTAATAGAGATTATATCTCGTTTGACTGTCTGTACACGTGGAATAAGGAACTTTTGTATATTAAAGGTGCAAACAACACAATAAACAAAATGTGAAGATACTTGTTTTATTTACCCTTTGAACATTGAAATTGTGTGTCAGCTTATGGTTGGGCCGTGTCGTACGGCTGCGATCGTGACCCAAAATGGTCCCGCCGGAAGATCAGCGCTGACCTTCGGTTCAGCATTATGCTGAGGCGAGACCATTTCGTGGTAAACTTCAACTCCTACCTATTTTATAAGTTTCTATAGCTTTAGTATACTTTTGTATGTAATTTTAGTTTTAAGTTTATCATGAATAAAACATTTGAATTTGAAAAAAAAATCTTAAAAAGCGTTGAATTGTCGTAACAATAGGGCCAAGAATCATAATAAGCTTTATGGCACACGACGTAAAAGTAACATTTATGCTTTCAAGTAAGCTTTATCCCATCAAAATCATGAATGTAAAATGAGAGCCAAGTTCAATATTAAGTCGACTTCGTCGAGTTCGCGAACAGAAGAATTGAGATCTATATGGGTAAGTTCTAGTTCATGTTGGTATAAAAACTAGCTAAGACAAATCCTAAACTTTAATTACATGATTATTACCATTTGATTCTCGCACAGATGGCGCTACCACCAATGCCAACCTTTGGACTATTCTCTGTTGGCCTGTTTGGTTTTTAACAATTTAAACATATCAGTGAAAGAACATGGGTCAAAATCATATAAAAATAATAAATACAAATAAAAAAATAATTTATCCTAAAATGTATTTTTTTTAATACCACGTCGGTGGCAATCAAGCATACGGCCCGCCTGATGGTAAGCAGTTACCGTAGCCTAAGGACGCCTGCAACACCGGATATTTGATGTATATATATATATATACATATACCGGGTGTTTCCTGTAACAGGAGCATTAAATTAAACTGGAGACTGTATTCCTCAAACTGACCAACATTTGTTCCGCAACATTTAAAAATAACTTGTGTTTTGATTTTCATTACACTTTAAAGTTTATTCTAAGACGCAATGTATTGCAAAATTTGTTATGTTTAAAGGGTGACAAGCAACGTCAAACACACAGATGGCAGCGTACATTGAAAATAATATTTAATTAGTATGAAAAAGGTATAATCTAAAAATTTAATCATTTAAAAAAGTTGCTGAACAAATATTGGTCAGTTTGAGGCGTACAACCTCCAGTTTAATTTAATGTTCCTGTTACAGGAAACACCGGTATATAAAGCTTCTGATATTATTATTTTTAGTATGGACGGTATAGAAAGGACGACAATCTCTTATGGCAGAACTATTGCAAAAGTGACCAGCTTTCAGCTTTAAATAATAGTTTCTAATCTCTCCGATGGCGCTAGTTAGGCTCTGGGACATGAGTATAACACACGTATAACATGAACCATATAAGGCAACAAATAACCCGACCAAATTACGTAGGTTGTTTCTGGTAGTATTTCGGTGTATGGTGGCGCCGCCTAATTACTGTTTTTTGATGGACACTATTCATACATAGAGATTTGGCTCCTTTATATAGTCTCCATGATTTTTAGTTTTAATCGTGTGTCGGATAGATGGCAGAAAATTTAGTGTGACTACAAAATTTACTATGACCACAGA
This sequence comes from Cydia strobilella, assembly GCF_947568885.1. Classification (NCBI taxonomy): domain Eukaryota; kingdom Metazoa; phylum Arthropoda; class Insecta; order Lepidoptera; family Tortricidae; genus Cydia; species Cydia strobilella. The sequence goes on along the minus strand of NC_086066.1, from coordinate 4,115,100 downwards.
TTATATCTATGACAGAATATATAGGATAGAGGGGTCTCTATCAAAGAGTAAAGTAAGCTCTTTCCTATATATTCTCTTTGACATAAACTAACTTTGTAATACCTACGTGTAACCCAAAATTTCCTCCAAAATAAAACAATTTATTACAAATTCATCAATATATTCAAATCCTTAAATATTCTACATATTGCGGCCTTAAAAAAAAAACATATAAAACGTACACACACATAAATACAGTATGTACAACAAAATACCTACAGGTATATTTTTACATGCGAGATCAATATTGTAGTACAATATTTATAACATTAAACATCTAGACTTATATTGACCGGGATATAGACCGTGATTACCTGTTGTATTATTTCAGTTTCAATCGTGAAGATGGGTTTAAACTGTCAAATGTATGGAATCCTGTGATTTGTTTGTGTAAAAAACCAGTGATATCCGAATCAAACACGCGTAGTGACACCGTGAGTGTAGTGTGTTTGGACAGACCAACGATTGTGAACGCGACCGGACCAACAAGTGTGAATGCGACCGTTGGTAACGTTGAAAGTGAACGCAGCCGACGCGCAAGAATGAGGGTAGACAGAGCGCTGTCTACACAACTGACACCCACCCGCTATCTTCAGTCACCCGTGAACATGATGCATGTAACTGCGTCGAAATATCGGGAGCTCACAAATAATACAAAAGGTAATCACGGTCTATATCCCGGTCAATATAAGTCTAGTGAAACTAACCGTGAATCATTCAAAACTCTAATTAAACATCTAGTTATTAGACCATAGACAGTACCCACAGGGTGACTATAGTTTATACAAAACCCCAATCGAAACCTCATTAAAGTATGGATATGATCACTTTTTATTCACATCTACGGAAGATTTCCAAACAGAAAGTTATGACTCAGAAATTTTACCATTCGCAATTTCGTAGTTATCGACGACACATCGATATTCGAATCTATCATAACTTTTTTTTCTTCTTTTTTTTTATCTTGACTTTTTTTCCGATTGGCGTTTATAGATGGGTCGTTCTCAAATTATAATTATATGACTAATTATAATTAATAAATTATATGACTGCGGTCAGCCTCAACACCGTCAAACTTTTCATACATCTAGTACGATTGATGGAGTTTAAACGCAGGCACAAATCTGAAGAATGAACCAGATAAACAATTAATATGTCTGCTACGGCCCAATAGATATAACTACAGATAATAGTACTACGTACAGAATTTTGTCTAATAAAATCGAAATCGGTTGAAGCTCACAAATCATTGTTACACATCCCTAAATACAGAACATTTTTTACAGTACATATGGTGCTACTTTCTCGCACTAGTGCGTCAAATAGCACTTTTCGTGCATATGTCGAAAGTTTAAAGGGCCATATGTACTGTAAAACGTTGTACGATACACGTGCGAAAAGGTAATTCGCAACTCGTGTCGATTTAAAACACTCCCTGCGGTCGTGTTTTAATTTATCGCCACTCGTTTCGAATTTCCTCTTTTCCGCACTTGTATCGTAAATAACTATTTCTCGCTGTACCTTAACCTAACTACTGCACGAAGCACGCCCGAATAACAGGGGATATTACTGCAATGTTCTGCCACTAGAGTGCAGCACTAGTCTGAACATTTCGCGAAAATTCCCTACTGAGTGATATGATATACCACTATAACCGCAAAAACAAATACCGGCAAAAGTCTTCGCTAAAAAATGGTGTATTCCCATTTGTCTTCGCCGGGAACAGATGGGAATAGGTTTTTCATATAAATCATTCCGATTTGTCCCCGCCTCGTGTATGCGTAGCGCGGGTACAAATGGGCATACACCGAAAAAATTAAGATTCTTAACGTTTTACAAAAAGTAAAATCCTCAAGACCATTTAGGAGGTTCAATACTCCAATCAGTAATTAACTGTACAACAGGTACGAACTTTAAACTCAAATCAACTAAGTTTCCTGTTCCTCCTCTTGTTCCTGTTCCTGTTTCTGTTCCCACGCATCACCAACTATATACGTTTCTTTCAGCTCCGCGTACATAGCGACATCTTGCGATATTTCTACCTCTACGACTTCCTTCTCACCAACATAGAACTCTTTGTCAGCATTAGCGTTGTGTGCCCGCAGGTGATAGGTGAGATGGCTGGATTGTTTGAAGCGTTTTTGACAGATGGCGCATTGGAAGGGCGCCACGTGTGTGTGCGTGCGCATGTGTTGCTTGAGATGGACGGATTGGCAGAATTTCTTGTCGCATATTACGCAGCGGTAGGGTTTTTCCTTTGTATGAATTCTAAGGTGCTGATCTAGGCCTGGAAATAATTAAAATTAGGTTGAACGCATTTTTAAAACATGTTGTCCGTCTAAGAGTTTAAAATGGTTTAATTCAATAGTTCACAAAGACACAGGGCGGACACGTTATACATCAAAAATCAGTTGCGTTTCTATGTGTGAACGGCACGTCTGTACACGCGGGATAGTGTAAGTTGCTTAAAAATAGTACTGAGAGTACGCCAGAAGTCCGCCAGATTTCTGTCGCGGGGCGAGGTAACTCGAGTCGGGGCGGGGCGGTGCGTGGCCGTTCTGTATGATAATATACTTATTCTGTGACAAAGGTCACAAATACAGGTAAATTTGGTGCTAACAAGTGTACACTCGCCATCAGATACATCGGAGCGGCCGAGGTGCTCAATAATATCTAAACACACACCAACGCCTTGACAGCAGGACTTGACAGAGGCGTGTTCAGATATTTGTGCGCACCTCGGCCGCTCCGATATTTCTGATAGCGAGTGTACAGTGCCTGGAAAATAAAAATAGTCACAATGAGGGCTACCGCGTTTAATTTCGCCGCTAGGGGCGCTAGTATAGTGTGTGTAGTGCTAGTGTAGTGGAGGTCTTAAAATCTCAAATGCATAGAAGTTTGGGGGGTTTCAAGCTTTTTTATCGGGAATTTTCACTCCTTATTCATAATTGTGGTAATACTTTGTCCATCTTTGATTAATCATGGTAAACAATATATATAGCTCAATAAATGATAGTGGTTTAAAAAAAGTGCCAATAAAAATATATGCAAAATTAAACAGGTTGAAAAAAATACCTTCGTGTATATTAGAACGTATTGATTTTATAAAAATAAGTATAGAAGAATTTTGTGATCTGTTTTTCTGGACCTACATCTACAGTGGCGCCAACTGGTGGGCACAAAAACGGTAGCCCTTATTGTGTTATTATTTATAATGTACCTGATTTCTGTGTGAAGGCTTTAGGGCAGAAGGTGCAGGGGAAGGGGCGGTCGCCGGTGTGCATGCGCATGTGTTGCGCAACGCCGCCCTGCAACATACATATACAGGGTGACCTTAGCCATTGGGCAAACCCTGAAATCCCACGTCGGTTTTACTTCTCAGGAATGCTCTAACGTTAATTTTTTTTTTTATTAGAACAAGATAAAAAAAAAAAAATTCAAACAAAAATTAATTCCAATGATCGACAACAAAAAGAAACATACTGTATTAATCATTGGCAGTGTTTTTGACAATTTGTCCGAAAATGTGCAGCAATGATGACATTTGTCAAAAGTCAGAATCTTATTAATGTCACAAATAAAAAAGATAATCAATAAGGTCGAAGAAGGTTTCATACTATTTATTACCTCAGGAGCTATTAACACATACAGTATGCTCCAAAATAAAAAATCGTAATTTGTTAATTTCTTCATAACCGCTACACCGGTTGTTATGATACTTTGTATACTGATTCCAAATACCCTAATGCATATGTACATTTCGGCTTTGTTTTGACTGTTTCGGGTTCGTTGTCGACTAACCTGTTGTGTGAACCGCTTGTGGCAGAGGTTGCACTCGTATGGCTTGAGCTTGACGTGCGCAGAGTTGGTGTGGTCGGTCAGCGCGTCTATCGTCTCAAAGTTCTGCCCGCACACCTTCAATAAAAAGTCAATTTAAAATTAGACTGGTAAACAAGTTATTCTCTTTTTTTTTCTGGGACTGGGAAGCAGTCATCGTTGCCCATGAGCAACATCACAGGAGCCACTTAAGCAGTGCCGATCCTTGAGAACCTTAAATACCCGCTTCTTGAAGAATCCCATGTCGTAGCACAAAGGAAATACCTCAGGAGGCAACTCATTCTGCACATTCTGGGCAGAAACGAGCGAGATGCCCGCTTATTCTTGGTGTGCCATGTGTCTTTTTTAGGGACTCTTTCTATTAACACATTCAGTGCCAGGAACCCGCTCTGTTCGTAGACGCTCTCCTCTACAAAGCGGGAAAACGCTGGGATCGGCTACGCGTGTAGCGCTACGGAAACGTTAGCAGTGAATGTGTTAAGAGAAAATTTGACGACCGGTCTGGCCTAGGGGGTAGTTACCCTGCCTGTGAAGCCGATGGTCCTGGGTTCGAATCCCGGTAAGGGCATTTATTTGTGTGATGAGCACAGATATTTGTTCCTGAGTCATGGGTGTTTTCTATGTATTTATATATTATATATATCGTTGTCTGAGTACCCATAACACAAGCCTCCTTGGGCTTACCGTGGGACTTGGTCAATCTGTGTAAGAATGTCCTATAATATTTATTTATTATTTATTTATTTAAAAGTATATGGTTTCCCTGTTTTTCTTAGCAGCATGTTGGCATAGTGTCTGACGAAAGGATAAATGTAACATTTGTGACATTTTCAACCAAAAGGTACCACATTGTCGCTTGTCGATAAGGTTGATTTCAAATTGAAGCTATATGGAAATAGCGCCTTATTGACGACCGACAATAAGTACCCTTTTGGTTGAGAATGGCACATTTCCTAAAGATTTCAATAGTTTTTATTAATTGAATGCTTTATAATTCGATTACAGTAATCAGTTCTTTATATCTACATAGTATAAAACAAAGTCGCTTTCCGCTGTCTGTATGTCTGCCCCTATGTATGCTTAGATCTTTAAAATTACGCAACGGATTTTGATGCGGTTTTTCTTAATAGATAGAGTGATTCAAGAGGAAGGTTTATACATATATATATATATGTAATTTGTAAAGGTTTTGTGTAAATTAAATAAATAAATAAATAATAAATAAAAAGTTGTTTATTAAAAGAAAGATTTTAAAATTACAACAGGCTCAGTGGTCCCACACTAGGCTAGGCCTGTATCGTGGTGACCGCTCTACAGATTTAAGATAATTTTACAAGTTTAGGGGTATCCTCTAAAAGTCTAAACTAAACTAAAGTAAGTCTCTTATCTTACAGTTCTTACATTGAATGAAATGAAATGAGATACATGCAAAACTAATACTAACATTACTTACTAACTAACAATTATTAGTAATTAGTTGAACTATCCGTGCGAAACCGGGGCGGGACGCTAGTTTGTTAATATGTACAGAAAGAAGCCATGCAAATACAAGTAATAAAACGACATGAACTCCATACAGTAAAAAAATGCAAATAATTAGTTTCCCACGGACCCTGGGAATTTTCATACATACATAAAATACTTTGATGAAATTTTATTGATGATCATGATGTTCCTTCGGCCTGCCTGCCTTCTTAGTCGTTATTTTTTTTCTATGAAACTTTTAGAAAGAAGCGCTGGTGGCTAGCGGTAAGAGCGTGCGACTTGCAATCCGGAAGCCGCGGGTTCAAACCCCGGCTCGTACCAATGAGTTTTTCGGAACTTATGTACGAAATATCATTTGATATTTACCAGTCGCTTTTCGGTGAAGGAGAACATCGGGAGGAAACCGGACTAATCCCAACAAGACCTAGTTTCCCCTCTGGGTTGGAAGGTCAGGTGGCAGTCGTTTTTGTAAAAACTAGTGCCTACTCCAATTCTTGGGATTAGTTGCCAAGCGGACCCCAGGCTCCCGTGAGCCGAGGCAAAAATGCCGGCACAACGCGAGGAAGAAGAAGAGAAACTTTTGGTAATTTTTTTAAAGGGGTTCGGGGCATACCTGGCAAACATGAGGTGAACTGTGGGCAGACATCAGAGGAGCCTCGCAGACTTGACAGCGGACCCCCTTGCGTCTCCGGGTGTGCTCGTCGCGGTGGTGCGCCGAGTACTCGCAGCACGAGAAGAAGATCTGGTGGCACGTGCCGCCCGAGATGCTCGCCGATGGTTGGAGGCACTCGAATGGACCACTGGAACATTTTATTGTTATCATCAGCTAAAATTTATTTGCTACGAGCCTATAGTAGAGGTAATACCACGTGAATTTGCAACTTGGATTGGTAAAGTAAAAAAAAACCGGCCAAGTGCGAGTCGGACTCGCGCACGAAGGTTCCGTACCATTACGCAAAAAACGCAATTTAGTGTCCCTTTTTATAGTTATTCGTAAATAACTCGTAAACGGTGGCCCGTAGAAAAAAATGTTCTATTAAATAAGTAATCTAAATAATTTCACGGTTTAGACTCACTTGTTTTATTCACTCGCGCGACATGTTTCGGAGAGCCTAGGTCTCCTTTCTCAAGCACTAATAGTGCGAGCAGCGTTATTTAATGTTAGTATGTCTCACGACAGTTTTAATTCGATAAGTTTGCATAATTTTTTCTACAAAAAAGGTTCAGTACACTTTTTTGCTAGGATCAATATTTCAAAATATATTAAAGTAGGAAAGTTACTTATAATTTATTCTATGGTCGTTTTTTTAGTCTAAAATGTATTTAAAAAAAAAATCAATTTTTAGATCCTAAGTATTACAAAACGTTTATACTCCCCACTGTTTAGAAATCTATTTTACAAACTTTAAAAAACCCCGCAACAGGGTTATAAATAAAGTGCTTCGTAATACTCCAAATAGTACATAAACACACGAAGCAAACCGCCTAGTAAAATAATTGCCACAAGATGCTCGGTCTGTGAAAACGTCCTCAACGTCGTCCACGTCTACTGACCGAGCTGCTTCACGCGGCCATTTCCCTGCATCGCAAGGCCCCGTTCTATTACATGGAATCCTGACTCACGTGATGGGCTGTGCTTCTTTCTCCTTCCTCATGACGACCACTTTTTCCTTGGCCTTCTCAACCTTCCGCCGCTTGGTGACGGTAGCAGTCTCCGCTAGCTCCTGATCTTCCGCTGTTATGAAAAGAGATGATATACAAAGATGAAAAAAACACACACACTTGCTAATCTGGTCTGTTAATTGGCGATAAACTCATATATTTTACACATGTAAAAGAAAATCCACAATTCAATTAGCCACATGAGTTCTAAAGATGAGCACGAACTGTTGTTGTTTTAACCTTTTTAGACCCTTCGGCTCCCTGGGTAGCCATATGGGTCCGGGGTGGGTCCGGGTCTCGAAAGGTTAAACATTATTAGATACAACCACAGACCTATAGGAACTAATATTATTTTAATGTTTTATTCTCCTTCTGTATTGAAATCTTTTTATGAATGTCAGTAATTTTTCAAATATACATAACTGACTATACTGATTATATTATTTTAAATTCCATTTTTAAATTGTAATTCGATTGTGTTGCTTTGTTTCTTTTTTATTCTTATTTGTTTACATGTAATTACCGTTAATAATTTAACTAAATATTTAAATAGTAATTATAAGTTCAGATTTAGCTATTAAGGTGGTTCGACTAGGTTACCCAAAGCTTAAACCCCGCTAGATGGCGTCACTTTCGCAAATTTTCAGGTTTTATTTTTTTGTGGAATAGTGTTGGTATCTGTATACTTAAAAGTATGTTTAGCGCACTCTTTACATAAATATTGAACTATTATAATAAACATTGAATACTTAATTAGTGCAAAAAACACTTTTAAAGTCGACAGAGTGTTTCTGTCATGCTATTTCCTACTATTACTCACACATGCAAACAGTGTTTCCGTGATGCTTGTAGTAGACAATTTCATGCAGTGTAAGTATGCTGCAATGGCGTTGCGGTATGTTCGTGGAAATACGTGCAAGAGGATTCGGGTTCGAGACTGGTACGACAGGGGTACTTTTTTTTATCCTTTTTGTGTTATCTTATGTTTCTTATACCTTTTATTCTTCGAATTCTTGTCCGATTCCGATATAACCGAAATATATTTCAGTGATATCGGAAACGGCTCTAACGATTTCGATGAAATTTGCTGTAAGGGGTTCGATCTAGATAGGTCTTATCTCTGGGAAAACGAGCATTTTTGAGTTTTTACTTATGTTTTCTTTTTCTCCCAGATATTCAGTATTATTGATAAATTAGTTTATAACGTTTTATAAAAATATGTGACGTTTTGAACTAAAAGGTACCACATTGTCGGTTGTCGATTAGGTTGATTTCATTTTGAAGCTTTATGGAAATATGACAACAATAAGTAGGTACCCGTTTGGTTGAAAACGCCACATATATTGAAAACCTGACTTTCACAAATCTCACCTTTTTGGGTTCTTCCAACTCAGAAAGGATGGAGAATACTGACGATTCTTAGTAGCACTAGCCCAAGGAAGTCCAGGTTTGTAAGTGTTAGGTATCAGTTTTTTTTTAAAGGGCTAAATATAGTTCTACAAGTAAAGCAATCCCTTACTGCCCAGCCTCTATAGTATTTTTCAAACTGGAAGGGTACGATGATAGATTTCATCTCCATACAATTTATAACCTAATAATGACAAATGTTGCAAAATTATATTGAATTGAGATCTATCATCGTACCCTTGCAGTTTGAAATAGTTATTTACGATACAAGTGCGGAAAAGAGAAAATTCGAGACGAGTGGCGACAGATTAAAACACGACCGCAGAGAGTGTTTTAAATCGACACGAGTTGCGAATTACCTATTCGCACGTGTATCGTACAACGTTTTACAGTACATATGGCCCTTTAAACTTTCGACATATGCATGAAAAGTGCTCTTTACGCACTAGGGCGAGAAAGTTGCACCATATGTACTGTAAAATACTTTTTAGTACATATGGTGCTACATATACGTTACCGCCCTAGTGCGGTAATTAGTACAATACGTGCATATGTCGAAAATGTAAAGGGCCATAATTATGTACTGTAAAACGTTGTACCTAGTCGGCTCATAAGTTCTGTCATATACATAGTATCAAATAAAATCAAAAGTTTAAGTTTATTCCGTATAATTTGTACAGCGTTTGAAAGCTTATAAACTAGAGAATCTAAATGTATAACATTTATTCAAAATGACCGCCATAATTATCTACACAGGCTTGAAGTCTTCGTGGCCAGTCGTCAATGGATTCACGCACCACTTTCATGTCGATATTGGCCACTGCCGTAGCAAGAGATTTTTTCAGCTAGTCTAGATTTGCATGAGGTTTTGAGCACACCTTTTCCTCTAAATACTGCCATATTTTATAGTCTAAAGGATTAAGATCTGGGCTAGAGGAGGGCCAATCTTCATGCCGTATAAAGTCGATTTTATTGGAGGCGAGCCAGGCTTGTGTAGACTTTGCCTTATGGGCTGGAGCAGAGTCCTGCTGGAAAACCCAATGCTGGTTTAGAAACATCGTATGGGATAGTGGTTTCACAATATTAGTCAACACCGTGTCTTGGTAGACTTTGGCACTAGTTTTTACTCCTTTCTCACAAAAATGCATACTAGTGACGCCCGCATAAGAAACTCCCAGCCAAACCATCACAGATGAAGGGTGATGACCTCTTTGAATACGGGGAATGCTATTAGACGCTTCTTTACTATTGCGAGCGTACACTCTATCATTTTGTTTATTACAGTTTTCTTCTATGTCACAAATTTTCTCGTCCGAAAACAGTATACAACGGTGCTTATTTTTAGCGTACTTCTTCAATAAAGCTTTAGATCTTTTAAGCCTTAAAGCTTTAAGCCGACCATTGAGAAGATGGCCAGTTTTTCGTTTATAAGCACGAAGTCTCAGGTCTTGATTAAGCACTCTTTTCACCGTGTTTTTGCTCAAACCCATCTGGAGGGCCATAACTTTTTGTTTCCTAGCGGGATTTCTGGCAATGCGTGCCCTAATTGCTTGTACAACCGCTGGAGTCCTAGCTGTACGCGGACGACCGCTTCTTTTCTTGTCATTTAAACTAGAGACCTCACTGTATCTTTCTATGGTACGATACACAAATCTTAGAGAGAATTTTAAATTTTCAAGTAGCTTAAAAATTTTAGTCGGCGAGTGACCACAACGATATAGTGCAATTATTGCGGTACGGCTATCTTTAAGCGTCCACTCCATGTTGAAGAAAACAGAAAATTGCAAAATTATACTACTCAAATATTTAATAAAGATTCGAAATTCAAATGCAGAACGGTTTTTGTTTTAGGAGTTCCAAATTTAAATTTTAAAGGCCAGTGACAGAACTTATGAGCCGACTAGGTACAATACACGTGCGAAAAGGTAATTCGCAACTCGTGTCGATTAAAACACTTCCTTCGGTCGTGTTTCAATTCATCGCCACTCGTTGCCAATTTCCTACTTTTCGCACTTGTATCGTAATGTACTAATAATAAAGTAGTAATTGTAAAATAAAATTAAAACTTTTTTTATATATTTTTTTTATTCAAGTAGGTACAGTGAGTAACAACATTGCATGGCCTTCTAATTATAACTATTATAGAAAACGGGATATTTATCATGTTTATTTATATTATTTATTTCTCGATATTTTGGCCGGTCTTGCAAGACCAGTCGTTGTGGAGATCCCTGGGGAGGCCTATGTCCAGCAGTGGATGTCTTGTTGGTGTAGATGGATTCACACAACAAATGAAATAACATTTTTTCATATTTGTTATCAGTAGTTGTCCCTGTACCTGAAAGAAAAATAATATCATGATAGCACAAAATCTCTAATGTTATAGAAAGAAAGATGATGCAACAATATGGATTCTAATAAAGTTATCATTTACTTACCTAGTAATAATTGTGTTTTTCATTCATAGACAAAATTCCATAATTTTCATCACCAGGAAATGTTTTATTTTACTTTATTGCAGTGAGGATGTCCTGATTTTTTCTGGCTAATGAAGGAAAACATTTTATTTCCAAGAATGCCTCTTCATTTTGCACAATACCTAAAAAAACCTAGAGTTAGTGACACATTGACTATTCGGCAACCAAAACAGTAATAATTACATTATATAGGTATTGTTCACTGCTTATATCTACCATTACGGAAGAAGTGAGAATTATTTTCTAAAAAGATCGGCACGAGAAAATTACAATGTACAATGAAGGAATGAAACTGTACCTACCTTACGAAACTTCACCATCATGAATTCCGCTTCAATTGAGTGAATTTTTCTGGATTTTCGCGGACCAGAACACCGATGATTTTTGTAACTTGATTTCGACGTTGCTATCATTTTCAATTTATACAAACAAATTGACACAATAAACATGACCCTATGTGTCAGTGTCAACACTGTCAAATAAAAATGCACTAAACATGACGGCACTGCAAATCCTGCCAGGTCGGCCAGGCAACGTCGCCAACGTCATAGAGTGGCAACGCCGCACGCAACGTATTTGTAGTATTTGTACACGACATTTGTGACACACACATACGTAAAATTGATGAAAAAATTACGTTGATTTATGTATGATTTCTGTATGAAACAAAGTTTTTCTATTAATTTAGCGCAAACGAATATTCGAAAGTAGATAAATAAGCAAATATTTGTGTAGTAATAGTGTGTAGTGCCTTAATTAAAGCAGATTGAATTTTGTATGAAAATCGAACCACCTTAAGGAAATAATTTGCATGACCTATTAAAGTCTGAATGTACGCTCATTTAACCATTGTAACACCACAATTGTACTACATTTAAAGCAAATAAATTACTATTCATCATCTTCCTCGCGTTGTCCCGGCATTTTGCCACGGCTCCATGGGAGCCCGGGGTCCGCTTGGCAACTAATCCCAAGAATTGGCGTAGGCACTAGTTTTTACGAAAGCGACTGCCATCTGACCGTCCAACCCAGGGGGGAAACTAGGCCTTGTCGGGATTAGTCCGGTTTCCTCACGATGTTTTCCTTCACCGAAAAGCGACTGAAATTACTATTACTATAAGAAGGAACATATTCAATTCACAATTTCGCAGTCCTATAGTTGCACCCATATCAAATTAGTGTAGGAGGGGAACTGCATATGTCAGTTGTATTCACATGTTAAATCTGTAAGCTCTGGTGATGAGGATGTATTATTTACCAGCGGCCTAATAGGAAATCAAGCATGTTACAGGTATTAAGGTCCGGTTAATCAAACTAGTTTAGTATGTTTATAGCGTCACCACTGTAATTTACTAACCTTTGATAATGATGTAGCTGACATCTGAAGAGGCAAGGCTGGTGAGGCTGGTGGGCTCCATGACGGACAGCATCTGCTCCGTGCGTTGCTGGATAAGCTGGTTCTCTGCTGCGATGCGAGCCTTCTTGCCCTGCAATATTTAAAAAAATATATGTAAATATAGCACATAGGCACAACACACACATCTATGCTTTTGCTCTATCAATGGCCGTTGAAATTTAGTCTATGTCACCCGCAATCAACAGAAAACAAATTGATTAACAACTCATTCATCAAAATCAAGTCAACTGTCTTGAGAATACGGTGGAAGACACTGTAGTGGACTGCTAAACTACAGGCGCCCCTTGGAGAGCTTTAATGTCATGTAGAATGCCTGCTGGAACCCATTCACAGTCTCAACAATAGATAACCATGAACGGCAGCAGGCATTGGGGACTATTATAGAAAAAGTGAACAGTACCGGTCTATGGATAGAGGTTTGGGTGGACAATGAGACTGGGCTATTGTAAAGAAGTCCGGACACCTTCCATAACAATGTTAACACACATTATCGAGGCAGGTGGTGACTTGCCGCTGACTAGATGGGCCCCTGAAACTGCCGTTGTGAAGACGACCAGGAGCAACACCGGTGTGAGCGGTTATTATTTATTATTATTACTCACAGCAAACAGTTCCTGTGTCCACACATTTGGGTCCCCACTGGCGTATGCGTCCATATGCTCCATACGAGCATGGTTTCCCAGAGCTCGCTCATTGGCAAAGGATTTGCCACACAGCCGACAGCACACTGTGTCTTCTTCATCCTCCACTACTTCTTTCTGCAAAAAAGAAGTGTAGTTTTAAGAACAAGTTCAGTTCTATTTGGACTATTTGGAAGGGAAAGAGATGAGAATTTCGTACTTCTTACCTTTATCTTTGTGATTTTAGGAGCTGGCACAACGTTAACCAGCCGAATGGTCTTCTGCTGGTTAGCTAAACTAGACATGCTTCTCGCAAATGGGTCTGAAATGTGAGAACATAACTTAACCAAATGACACTATCCAATCTAAGGCTTCGCGATTCTGCATCTAAAGGTAAATTGAGATTGTTAAACCGCTCAGATAAATAATAAGAAACTTACATGATACAATCATTGTAAATGTAAAATACAAAATCAAAATATATATTCGAAAAACCAGCGGGAACAAGCAATTGACAAATATTATTTTTTATTTACAAATGCTTGGGCGTGGAGGCAAAGACACAGAAAAAGTTAAAACTTTTATCGATTCGTGCAAGTAACCTAAAGAAAATTCACTTATTTAAATAACTTTATGGACAAAAGGACGACTTGCACTCGTAACACCAAAGAAAACATTGAATTTACCTCGTAAAGGGAGAAATCCAAAGCCTGTCGGAATAGATTGGCGTTGGCGTTTGTTTTTTTTTTAATTAAAAAAAAGAAATCGAAAATAGAAAAAGTAAAAATTAAAAAAAAAACTTAATGGCGATTTACAAAAATGTCAAAATACACTGACGTTTAGCGGCTAACACTATTTTTCTATGAAAATACGCAATATTTTCACGAAATATCCCGGAATTCCTTCTAATTCTAATTCACGAATATGGCGTGGCTCAATAAATGAGAAGAGACGCCATTTCGTGGCTAGGTGACGCAGTTACGTCAGATAGCGTGGGTTTCCACTGTCCGCTTGAACTATTTTATCTTCACATATACACTTCCTATTTTATCAAAGCTGCCTAAAAATATTAAAATTTAAACAATAAAAACAGTTTATTAATTTAAAGATGAACTGCAATCTCATAATAGTTATATAAATAATAATGATCATTCTACTTGACTTACTGATAAAACGAGACAAAACATAGCCGAAAAGGACAGATACACGGGTACATATGGTACCTCCTTCGTTGTTTTATCAATGTAGGTCGTAACTAAGGAGGTTGAAAGACTGATGACTGATGTTATTGCTCGTTAATTTATTTTTTTATTTGGAAATTGGAAATGGCTGCTAAAGCGACCACTATAAAAGAGGCAATCAAACGGTGGGAAGAAAAGACAGGTCAACAAGCCGCCACCGCCACTGAAGTTAGTTTGATTTTCCAATGGCCACCGATAGAAAAAATGGATAACTCTCTGTCTTGCCTAACCAATTGCGAGTAAGTTTTTTTATTAACACAATGTGACCTTAAACATGATTGGTAGAGAAAGCCCTTTATGGCATTAAGTCTGCCTTTTATAGTCTGGCAAACGAATTTTGTGAGTAGAAAAGGGCGGCAAATCTTAAATATGTACGTGCAAAAGCTTTATCTCCCATACCAAATATTAATTTTATACATTTTTTCTACTAACAAATTGGTACTCACACGTCAGACTATATTTTTTTATTTATAATACGTTGCATAATCAAAATTAAATAATATCTTTCAGAAAGTTGAGCCTCTCAACGAATATGATTGAGAAAGTTTCTGGGTTAAATAGTTTGAAAAAGCTTCGTGTCCTTTCTTTAGGAAGAAACTATATAAAATCATTTGCCGGTATGGTAAGTAAATAAATACCCTACAAATAAGAAAAATATTTTATATGTCAGGGCAAGGTAGGTCTTTCAAAACGAAGAATGGGTAGATATTTGCGATACAATGGTGGGAAGTAAATTCAATAACACACAAAGAAACCCCCGAGTGAAATACGAACGAATGCGAATAATTAAATACCGTGGTGCCAACAGTTGTGGACAGCACCCCTTTACTTTAAGCATATTGGCAGTACAGTACTTTCTGTGCCAATGTGGATCCAGACAAACAATTACTTTCAAAACATATTATGCATTATAAAATTTATAAATATGTTTTCCAGGAGTGTATAGGGGACACACTTGAAGAACTTTGGGTGTCTTACAACTTAATAGAGAAATTAAAAGGAATCAATGTATTGAGAAACCTGAAGGTTCTGTACATGAGTAACAACTTGGTGAAAGAGTGGAGCGAATTTAACAAACTGCAGGTAAATCTAAATGTGATACGTTACCCACATATTGGGCATACTAATACATCCGCCATAAACATTTATCAGAATATTCAGGAATCAATTTTTTGTTTAGTTGGTAAACAATATGGACACACACTGCTAAAACTGCATCAAGCGCCACCTGGCGCCACCAACAACTGTTACCGGAAATCTGTTTTAGACCCTGATTTATTATATTTTATTAGGAACTTCCTCTACTAGAAGACTTGCTTTTCGTTGGTAATCCTTTGTACGACGGGTGCGAGCTGGAGGCGTGGCGTGCCGAGGCCGCCAGAAGGCTGCCCAGCTTGAAAAAGCTAGACGGGGAGACCGTTCTCAGGGAAGACGGACCGCCTTTGACAGTTGCTGATATGCAGGTAAATCACACAATTATCAACAGTCATTTTCCTTTCGTGCGCTGGAACGAATCCATTATAATGAAATTCTAAAGCGCTTTTAGGCTTAAAGCCATAACAGACTACCGCACCGCATCGCGACCTCTTTCTCACTCTCAATTATGTTTGCGGCGCACCAAGGTCGCGGTGAGACAGTCTGTTACGACTTTTACGACAATGCAAGATTACCATCTGACCTTGGTAGGGGCGCAATACAATTTGGTCGAAAGTCTCGTTTCCGGCCGTGTAGTAAGGGTAGTCAAGCAAACAAATATATCAGTAGAAAAGTAGTGCGACTCTTCATTTTATAATTTGCCGTCTTTTAGTACTGGCAAAATCGACTTGTTAGACTAAAGTAGTGAGTATTATATTCTTTGGACTATAATTATTTTTTCAAAACACCGGGCAAGCAAAAGGTTAATGAAAACGTAGTCTAAATTGTATAGCGGAAGCGGATAAGCGTAAGCTTCATAGCAGTACCATAGATAACCTTTTTCTAGCAATGAAAAAATGGAGGGTGTTTTGTTTTTCCCGCGGTTTCTTTTCAAATACTCAGGGAAGGGAAGAGAACCAAAAACATCTTGGAATTAATGGAATTAAAAGGATAGCCTGTCGAGTCTAGGAAAGAAAGAAATAAATAATAAATATTATAGGATACAGATTGACTTAAGTCCCACAGTAAGCTCAAGAAGGCTTGTGTTGCGGGTACTCGAACAACGATATATACGGTGTAACATGAGGAAACCGAATAATTTTAACGGCATATTCCTGATCATATTTAAATACTAAAATGTCCTATAAACTTTTCTGTAATTCAACTGGTTTCAGAATTAATACCAATAAAAAAAAACAAGTTTTTATTGTTACATAGTGCAAAACACATTTTTGATAGCGATGTTGTCACTATGGGACGTAGTCAAGTTTGGTCTAAGTATCCTTATTGATATATGTCAAAAAGTGACAACTTGACAAGTAACACTTTGTAAAAACTAGGTTATACGGAAAAAAAGTAAAAGCCCGTTTTAAGTGATGTTTACCAATAATATTTACTTTTTATGTACATTATAAAAAATAAAACAAAAAATTTTTTTTTGCAAATTTGACCTAAACTTATTACATTTTTTCCTTCTTTTGGCCTCAGAAAAGCGTGGTAAAAATCTTTCGGTTTCCTCGTGAACACCTTGTATATAAATAATATACAAATACATAGAAAACACCCAAGACTCGGGAACAAATATCTGTGCTCATCACACAAATAAATGGCCTTACCGGGATTCGAACCCAGGACCATCGGCTTCACAGGCAGGGTCACTAGGCCAAACCAGTCGTCAAAATATAAACATTTATATTATTTTCAGCCTGACGGAGGGGATGCCGTAGAAACGCTAGTTAGCGCAGAAACAAACGATTAAACGCCGATAAATTATAACAACATTTGCTACAAGACAGAATGAAATGAATCTTATTTATTCAAAATGTTTTTTAGCAATTATAATAGTTTAAATAAAACGTAGTACTAATAAAAATATTTTTATTTACAGCTTCTTACTTATTGTACATATTATCTTCACAGAACGCTTTCATTATACATATACTTCAGTAGGACTTATTTAAAAGGAAATAAAAACATTAAACCAATTAAATAATTCTCAATACAAATAAATTGGATTTCCCTTAAGAATTAGACATGGTTTGGTAAAAGTTAAAATTGCATGTCTCTTGTAGTTTAGGCTTATATATATTTTGGGTTAGTTCTATGCGTCCATTTTTCTTAATTGGCCCTAATAAAAACCAACATTTGACATGCATAAATATTTCACCATAATTAACTTACATTTACTATGTTTGAAATCGAGCGCCAATAAATAATAATCAGACTTTTGACGAAAACGTAATTTTATAATGGATTTTGAGCAAAATCAACAACCAGCACACTTTATTGGACAAAATCATATGTTGGAGCTACTGCTACGGACGGTAATGTTTTTATACTCTGGCAAGCCAGGTCTGTCAGTAGAAAATTTGTATTGGGTCAAACCAGTGGTCAAACCTTAGACGCATACATTTTTAAAATTTGGATTTGTCTACTGACAAAGTTGGCTTGCCAAGTTATACATCCCAGATACAAAAATTACAGGTTGATTGTCCCAATTTCAAAATAAAATTCAGGATGATTAATAAATTAGCCGATCAAACTGTAATTATTGTATATGCGATATGTAACATTGATTATGTTAACACTCAATAAAATGGCTTAAAATCTTGTGATCTCAGTTTATATTTAAAAAAATCATAGTATAGATACAAGTGTGGCTACCACCAGGGGCCCGTTTCTCAGAAGCTTGTAACTTGTAATACAAGCTTTTGTTAGAAAGGGACTTCCACTTGTATTACAAGTTACAAGATTTTGAGAAACGGCCCCCAGTTTGGAACTGACAAACGCTATCGAGAACGTAGGTTACTTTCTATGCATCTCGTTCGTACTCGCATATTTATTAGTGCGAGCCAGTACATAAGCCATAGTACAGATGTATAACTGTTTTCCCTCGTATTTTCTCGGAAACGTTCGTATTTGTCATGCTACTTCAGTCAACCTCAGTACTTTTTGTACCGAGACTGACTGAAATAGCAAGACACGTTCGTACGTTTCCGTGAAAAAATACGATGGAAAATAATTATGCAACATCTGTAAAAATAGTTGCCCCTAAGATTGTTTCGTAACTCTTTTGAGTATGGATGGAAAAAAAATATAATTATAATATTGTGCACAAAAGAAAACGCACATGAACAAGTCAAAACAAAAAAAAACCGGCCAAGTGCGAGTCGGACTTGCGCACCGAGGGTTCCGTACTTTTTAGTATTTGTTGTTATAGTGGCAACAGAAATACATCATCTGTGAATATTTCAACTGTCACGGTCAGATAGACGGACAGCAGTCTTAGTAATAGGGTCCCGTTTTTAACCTTTGGGTACGGAACCCTAAAAATGTTTACATGTAGATTCTTCTCAAGTGTTGTGCGGTCGTGATGGCGTTGCATTGAGGGCATATCTTCTTAGCTTTGAGTGACTCTAGCCAGCATACCTGGAAAAATCAAAACAAGATTACACCCCAGGCCAAAAGTATGGAAACAACGTTGTTTTTTTTAATATCTCATGTTTCTATCTTTGTTGTATATATTTGTAAACTAAGATTTAACTTACATTAGGCAACCCCAAAAGATTAAAAACACACGCTTAATATCAAAACATCCTAGAATATTGTCAAGAAGATAAAAAATAAAGTAGGAAAAAGTTACATAATTATACCTACCCTTTAATTACATGACAAAATGTTGAATTGGCAACTATCACAGCCAGAGTAATTCACTTTTAAAATGTTCTATTATTATTTTTACCAAATTGTCAATGAGTAGTATAAAATCCATCGCTTAAAAGATCACACTTTTCTATTGAAATACAAGCTTGTTTCTATACTTTTGGCCTGGGGTGTAGGTATTGATATATGCAATGTTGAAAGCGCAAAGCTCAACGCAGATGGCCCTGCACCCTGCAGTGATACGGTTTAAATACCAGTCAAAATTTAGATTCGAATTACTAATGGGGCATTCCATAATAAAAAACCTTGACCGGGTTGCGAATCGGACTTGCGCACCAAGGGTTCCGTACCATTAAGCAAAAAACGGCAAAAAAATCACGTTTGTTTGTATGGGAGCCTTAGTTAAATATTTATATTATTCTGTTTTAAGTATTTGTTGTTATAGCGGCAACAGAAATACATCATCTGTGAAAATTTCAACTGTCTAGCTACCACGGTTCATGGGATACAGACGGACAGTGGAGTCCTAGTAATAGAGTCCCGTTTATTTACCCTTTGGGTACGGTCGGAACCCTAAAAAAGTAAACTTTGTCAGGGACAATAATTATAACATTAGAAAGTAGCAGAAATAGGTATATGTGGTATTTTCTATAAAAAGGGACCTTACTGTCGATGGCGCTTACGCCATTATAAACGATGTTCCGATGTCAATACAATGCCGCGCGACGCTGTGCGGCGTAAGCGCCATCGACAATAAGGTCCCTTTTCATAGAAAATGCCCCAAATATTGTCTGGCAAACCAATTTAAAATTTGGAACAAGTTTTTCATATGTGTCACCTTGTGTCACCTATTCAACAGCTGATGGGCTAAGCTAGGGGGGGGGGGGGCACTAACATATGGCCGATAGCCAAGGGCAGGGTATACATTTAGTTACAATTTTTATTCTGTAAGGAAAGGGGGCACGCCCTTGCACCTTTTTCTAATGCCAGTTTTACCAGACTATACATCTGCTGAGTATAATTACTGAATGGAGGATTGGCTTACCTCACAGTAGACGTGCCAGCACTGTATGGAGACGGCGGGCGACGAGTAGGCCCCGAGGCAGATTAGACACTTGGCCTGCAACCACACACACACACAATCAATCAAACAAACAAATAGTAAAAAAGAAAACAACTTTCTTTCTCAACTTCGGGTACAAATCGTAATTATTTTTATCAAATATTTTAGCCCGGATAGCTAGACGCCGGTTAGAATCCAGCCTTTGCCACTGGAGGGCTTGTTTCAGTTTATAACTTTCTTCCTTTTTTGGAAGGAGCTTCACTGTATGACGGTAACAAAATGGACAGATCGAAATTTGAAAATAAAGCGACTGTCAATTACTGATGTAATTGATATTCGTGCAAATACAAGAACCCACATAATAATATATGGATACACTCTTGTGAATTATGCGAGAATTATAGAATTAGACCAAGATAACTATGCAGTGATTTTGATAGCATAGACCAGGGGTTGGCAACAGGCGGCCCGCGAGCCTCCTGGGCTATTTTGTACATAATTTTGACAAACGACAATACCTGATAAAGTCATAAATATTAACAAAGTGCGGCCGGCGTCAATTTCGTTAACTACTATGTGGCCCTTGGCTGCTAAAAGGTTGCCGACCCCTGGCATAGACTAAGCAAGTGTTTTTTATCAGTCATAATCACTACATAGTATAAAACAAAGTCGCTTCCTGCTGTCTGTCCGTCCCTATGTATGCTTAGATCTTTAAAACTACGCAACGGATTTTGATGCGTTTTTTTTAATAGATAGAGTGATTCAAGAGGAAGGTTTATATGTATAATACATCAGCATTGCACCCGTGCGAAGGCGGGTGCGGGGCGGGTCGCTAGTTTCATATAAGTTTGACATTTAATAACACTAGCACAGTCTATCTACGCTATCAAAATCTCTGCAGAGTTAACTTGGTCTAACTCTGACATTATTTATGTTAATGTATATCAAACATCAGAACTTTCTCACATTTTTCGAAACATACATCAGTCAGAACGCAGTTGCTAATCCATTCGCGAATATATTCGCACTCTGCATTCGCTAATGAATATCCGACAGCCTTCGAACAAATTTAGAATCTTAAATTTAGAATCTTCGTATGAATATCAGGCTCAGAGGGCCTTCCGCGAATACCAGAGTTCACAAAATTCGGGCACCTTTCTCTTTTACTCAATAAGGCGTAATTAGAGTGACAGAGACAGTTGGTCGAAATTTACGAACTTCGATTTTTGCGGTTATAGCCCTTATAAAAGCTTGTAACTTGTAATACAAGCGGATGTCACTTTCTGACAGCTTTTGTTAGAGAGGGACTTCTACTTGTATTACAAGCTACAAGCTTTTAAGAAACGGGCCCCAGGTGACACTTAAGGCGGTTCCCTGAGCCAGAAGGCGAAAAATCTCCTTCTATGATCATGTTTTTCTAAGAGGCGGTGATATTTGTAGACATGGAAAAAATATATGTAGTTCTTGACTATATTATCTTTAATAACATAGCTTCCGATACACAAATTATGACACTTCGCTCGATACAATTAATTCCCAAAGTAACCTCTAACTCGGACTTTTAATCAAACTTTACTCGGTTATTTATTATGTGATACTATAAACAAAAAAAGATCGTAACTTAAATAGTAATTTCATAGCTTTCGAATTTTGGTATAATAATATAAGGTAATGTTTTAAAATAAATAAAAATCGACAAAATTCGATCAAAATTGACACCTGGCGTGCATGATCTTTCTCGTTTTTTCTTGCGAAATGTGACAGTGACAGCGGCAAACGGATGGAACGGCCTTAATTATTTATGGCAGTGCTTACGGTTTAATGACAAACTGGGCTACTTACATCTGAAGCGCTGTTCTGCTTTCTTTCTAATTCTCTTATCCTGGCTTTCAATGCTTGTATCCTAGTCTGTCAACAAAAAAAATAGGGTATTTCAACCATTTCATACTGAAATAAAACACCCAACTTGTCAGTAAAAAAATGCGCGGAATTCAAATTTTCTATGGGACCAACCTTCGCACCTACATTTTTTAAATTTGCCGCCTTTTTCTACTGACAAGGTCGCTGTGCCAGAGTATAACTAAATAATTCTTCATTCCATGGTTTCCACGGCTGCACCGAATTTATGGAGTGCTGAAGTGTACCCCCCAGCCAGGTCTGCAGGTTTAAGTTAGGGTATAATAGAAGTATGAGAAAAATTATCTGCATTCTTCGAATACCTACCCTAAAACGTCTAACTCTTGGACCTTACTGTCAAATTTTTGCAATGATTACCTCTGCACTGGCTTCCACCAGCCCATTTGGTTTGTCCCGCACCGGCTCAGGATCGGTGAAGCTAATGCGTACATCGGAGACAACTCTCTCTATGACCCCGTTCTCCGAGCTTGGATGCTCATCAGACGGTTGTTCTGGCGGTGTGATCTCGGCCTGTAAAATCAAGTTTAGTGGTTTAGTTTAGCATGCGGTATTGGATATTAAGATCAACTGTTGTAAAAACTAATTCTTGAGAATATTATAAAGAAAAATAAATTTGTTTTGGGCAAAATAGGGATGTTGCCCGTATTTAAAACAAATTATTTCACACTACGCTTGAAAATAATATACAGCACCAGAGAAATATTAGAAAAATCTAGACCGCAGTTATTTTCAGACACAATTTTTAATTAATAAATCCGAAAGAGAAAATAATGAGGTAACTTGACCGTGACGTCATTGTTCTGTTTTTCATAGAGATTCCACCGTGACTAATCGTTTTGACAGTTCGAAAAAAGAAACTGATTTGACTGGTCAGTCAACTATTGTTTAAGTATAACGTAAGTATGGAATAATCTGCATACTATGTTGCCTTGCTTGTATAAAAGGTTAGTTAATTTCAAGTTCGCATTTAAAACTTAAAATTAGCTGCAATGGTATATTAAATTTGTAACGTAATAAAAGCGTCGTTGTGAGGTACAAGTGTAAACACAAATAATAAAGAAAAATTTATAAGTTTTGTGTAAAATTACTTGTCCCTAAATGTTGCTAGTCTGAAGATTAAAATATAATATTCATAGTGGCGCTGTTACACTTTGTTGCTGCTAAGTCAATGCCTAGTTAACTCAGACGGTCTCTTAAGATATGGAGAATTACATTCTTAAGACTTACATCGGCTGCTATTCTCGAAGGCGAGTATTGAGGTGGTCCGTACAGCTCCGTGTCCTCATCACCATCTACAACCTGAAAAATAACATATTTTAAGTTTATTGTAAAATATAAGTTCACCATAGGAGTTCGGTGATCGCGCGAATCGCTCCAATGTAAATAAAATTTGAATTTATGATTTTATTTAATATGTTTTGCTCGCTAGCATCTCGTCTGTAGGGACTATAGTCTCCTACGACTACAACCGTTAATGTAGTCATCACAATCCGCAATTTTGTTTGTTGTATGCAATCACGCCTTATCATATGCTAAACTTGCACTAAACCGCCAACTTCTTCAAAAATGGGCCACAATATAATTGTATTTCAATTTTCAATAAAATTCCGGACACTATTAAACTTGAACCAAGTGACAAATTATTTAAAACGAAATTAAAAGACATGTTAATTCACAATAGTACATTATTGTCGAGGCTCGGAAGTAGCTACTTGCTGGCTGAGGATTCGTTTTAAACGGACGACCTTGGGAGTCCGTTTAATTGAATCCGAAGCCAGCAAGTAGCCTTCCAGCCGAGTCATATATAGTGCTTTTCTCAAAAATGGCGCAATAAATACAAATATAATAGAAATATTTTACAGAAGCAACGTTCTTATGTATATATTTTCACAGAAAAAAGTGAAAAGATTTGCTCTGCCGCCTTTTTATTTTTTTAATTAAAAATAGAAGTGTATTTTTCTGCTGAAAATACGCCAACCTATTTTAGACACCTAAATAGTCGCGGTACCAACATTATAATAATAAGTACTGATCATCTGTTTGGCTGTTTCATGGACCTATGCCTTCATTTGATATGCGACTTCAACTTTTAAAAAGTTTGGAACTCGACAAATAATGGAATTTGTTTGCAACATTGCAGTCCCGAAATCGAGACTGCAATGTTTTTAACTTTTTAATTTTTTGACTGACCATAAACTACGCACTTCGCGACCTACTTTTTAACCGGCAACGTCGACTTTGCCGTCCATTTTTGAGAAAATGCTATTACTCAATTGAGGAATTTTTAAATGATGAAAAGCTGACGAAGTAAAATAGCGCAAATACTTATAATAAGAATTTAAAATACTTTAATTTATTTATTGTGACATTGAATTCAAATTATGATTAATTTTATTTTTTTTATTTTACTTTTACTTTTACAATTGCCAAAATCTGAATGTATGGAAATGCTATATTTTTTTTATCTTTTATCACTTTTACAATGTTATTATTCGATGATTATTATTATTATTATCTTATTTTATTTCTTTACACAAATTACGGTAGATATATTATAATGAAATGTTTTAATAGGTATTAGATAGTAAGTTAAACATTGTTGTTGTGCCCTAACAGGGTGTCATGAATTTACTTGCTTTATTTGTAACACCTTATTTTATGTATCATGACTGTGCAATAAATGAAATATGAACTTGTGTACAACAAGTATGGAATGGGGGCCCGCCGCCCGCCATGCATACGCAGTCTGCATAGTCCACTCACCAAGGCCTGGTCGTGCGAGACGCGGCGCACGCACGTGGCCGCGCGCGCGTCGGCGCCCTGCAGCGCGGCCGCGCGCACGCGCCACTCGCCGCACCACTGGTACTCCGCGCCGAACCCGCCTGGCGAGTCGTTCTACAAGTACAAACACAACAACACTTCAGCTAAAACTTGCCAGACTATACGAGTAGTCATTTAAGGATTGCGTTGCAGCGGTAGCAATATGCATTCGCAGTGCTAATATCTTTTCTTTATGTTTGTCAACGATTCAAAGTTATGCCGAGTAGGTGATGTATTTAAAATAGTTGTTCAATATACCACAGTCACACACACTTGCAGTATACATTCTTTCGGCCACGGCTAACATAGGAATTTAAAGAAGCTTCCGACCACATGAAAATGGTATGACTGAACAGAAAAAATCAAGGGAGCTTTAGCCAACATCATTTTAAAGAATACAGAAAAAAAGCAAAAAAAAAAAAAACAACAATTAACAAACTTCAAAACGGAAACAAGATTCAACACAGAATAAACCTTCCTAGGAAATTTTCACACAAAGCAAGTCCAGTAGGCTTAGCACGGAGTGCGTGCGAAATCGACTAGCTGTATAAATAATAAAAATAAATAAATAAAACGTTTATTCAAAAATCTTACTTACAACTAAATACAAGGCTAAGGCTCCTTTGTGTGTGTTAGCAGTTGATATGTAACTTAACTTTATCTTAAACCTAAACTTACCTACTTAACCCTTTACTGCATGCGCAGCACATGTAAGTATTTGATTTTGAGGGGACAGAATAACAGCGTCCGTTGTTCCAAGTCTTCAGGGCTGCTGTGCCCCGAAGCCTTTTTAGCACAGACATTAGCTGAGCCACCTCCCTTTCAATTAGTTAGTTAGTTTGTATTTATAAGAAAGAGGGACCTTCTTATTTATACAACCAGAAAAAGGCTTGCTGCTGTAAGTACCCAGGGCTGAACAAAGACAAAACTCACTGGGTTATGTGAGTTTTGTCTTTGTGTGTCAGTATAAATTTTCAAATATACTCCATAAAAATGGAATAATCACCTCAACATCAATGCTTTCATCAGAGCTGGAATCTGGCACATCTTCATCTATCGCTGCCCCTGTCCTCTTCAAACAGCGGAGGGCGTGTCTCTGCAGTTTCGAGGTGGGCATGTTGAGGTTGCAGACGGGACACTCGCCTGTGGCTGGAGGAGGGGAGCCTCGCCGTCTGGCGCGAAGGCGTTGGAGGCGGTTAGAGTGGACTCGCTGGAATGTTTAAAAGTTTCTTAAAGTCCTTGAAAAAACTGATATGAATCTGGTGATATAAAAGCTTGTGAGGCTGTGTAAATAATTCATAAATATATATTGAATAATAAAAGGTTCCAAAATAAAAAAATAAACAATAATTTCTGAAACTCAAAAGAATACAACAATATTTTTTGTTGAAACAAAATCCTTTATGTTACAAGATGTTGCAAATTTAAACATCCATTTATTTGATGATTTTGTAATTCGAGCTTGTTCTTAAAAGGTCTGACCCTGGATGGAATCCTATCATGCCTTAACACATTCAGTGCCAGTGACTCGCCAAGGGAGTTCTCTATTTGTAGCCGCTTTTCGCTACATACAGTTTTCCCATGTTATCGGCTACGCTCATAGCTCGGGCTGGCACTGAATGTGTTAAATGATCCATTCATCTGACATTTATAGTGTTCCTATTACAGAAAATACAAAAGAAAGAAAATTAATGCAGCTAATAACATACTTTCTATCAGGCAATTAAATAAATTCTTATAAACGAATAAATAGAAAAAAACCATTGAACCATTTCCCAGTTCTAATTCAAACCCACAACAGGGGTTCTCAATCTTCTGCAGTCCGCGGTGCACTTGCAAGTTTAAAATCAAGATAAGTAACATGGAGAGGAGGATTACCTCACCGCACCCTTCTTTACTGTCTACGGCGCCCTGGGCGCCGCAGTGCACAGTGGGAACCCCTGTTGCTGAATGCTCATTTTTTGAGGTTCTGACCATTTGACACTCCAATTGACCCAGTTTTATTCATTCAAATATGTAAAAGCCTTTAGCACCAAATAAACAATAAAAAATTCTATTCACTGGTACATTTAGTTTTCCTCATCTACAGCAAGCTTTCAAAATATAAAATAATTAAGGGAGACAGGCTTAGTTCTGAAAATGCTTATTAAACTTTTTTTTTATAGGTACCTGCTACAGAAATTCTTAGGATTAACTCAAATTATTATCATTACAAATATCATTTGTCATATCATCACTATGATTTTTTGGGACTACTGGGCCCTAGGGGAGATTAACTATCATTTAAAAACACATTAGCGTTTTAAATTTAAATAGCCTACCTAGAGAGCCTGCTGTTTTCTAATATAAGGAGCTTGTACATGTACTACCTTCCCAAAATTTACAAAGTATATATAAGATTGCCAGAAGAAGAAGAGGGGCGTGGACCCGACAGGCCCAGACGGAGATGGCGGGACGACCTAGACACCTTTCTTAACAACCGGCCGGAGGAGGCACTATATCGGGAGTCGTGGAAGACAAGGGGAGAGGCCTTTGCCCAGCAGTGGGACACCATAATAGGCTAGTAAAAAAAAAAAGATTATATTAGCTTCAAATATTCAAACCTACCTGATAAACATCGCTTCCCGGGCATCCTGACACGTCCACTTCCTGGTCGTCAGCCACTTCTTCCGTACTCGATCCAGGTAAAGGGTTAAAGCTACTATTACTTGAACTATTCACACTCAGTTTCCTTTTATTACCACCATTTGAAAGCTTATACAACCGATCCAATTCTAAGTTCAAATGTGACTCCAGCTCACCTTGCCTAATAGTACAGCTA
Organism: Cydia strobilella; assembly: GCF_947568885.1. NCBI lineage: Eukaryota > Metazoa > Arthropoda > Insecta > Lepidoptera > Tortricidae > Cydia > Cydia strobilella. The sequence goes on along the minus strand of NC_086066.1, from coordinate 4,087,497 downwards.
CAAACCGGGCAACTAGCCGTCTCAGACACCTTTTTACGACTCCTAACAGAATTTAAAATTACATTATCGTCGTATAATTGTCCGAAAGCGTTATTACCGTTGTTATTTAGCGAATTAGAACTCCCTTCCATGTTATTAAAAAGTAAAACGGGTAACATTTCAGTTTACAGTTTTGTTATTGCGGATAGGTACACTTCAATCTAAATGCATCACAGATTACGCGGAATAAAAGTCGAATTAAATTAGTTTATTCGTTATTTGGAACTTCGTTTTCACTGCGAACACTTTTCTTCTAGTCATTTTTGGCGTAATTATTGTAATTTGAGTACGTAATAGATATCAACAACAATAAATAAATAGTTCGTTTACTATTTTCATTGAAGAAATTGTAAGAGGCGTATTTCACTTTGCTTTAAACCGAAACAAGTGTGACATCATATAATAGTTTGTCAAAGGCTGTCTCATCTCATCTCATTTCAAACATAGACAGAGAGAATCACACTATCTTTGTCTTACACTAGTACTAGCACCCAAAAGAAAAGAATGAGTATAGTTTTTTTTGTTCTTATTTACTGACAATTTGGTTTGATCAACTATAGGCATAATCACACATAAGCTCGCTCCAGACTACACGGTGCGAAGCCGCGTACGCGAGTGTGGAGTCGATTTCGCTGATTAGTGAACAGTGAACTAGACTCCACACTCGCGTTCGCGGCTTTGCGCCGCGATTCGCGTACGAGTGTGGAGGGAGCTTACGGCCGCAGGCACTGTGTGACAGCGCGCGACCTTAGGGTACTTAGGGGCATAGCACACTGCGTCCGTTTTCTTTTAATGTGTTGAACTAAGTTAGAAGATTCCCCGGCCGGAACCTTCGAAACACGACACCCTTCGGCCAGAAGTCGGCGCACTCGATGGTTCCCTGCAGCGGTCGCGGCACGCGCACCACAAATAGTTGAAGTGCACATAGTGGCGCGATTGAAACTGGAACACCCTCAGCGTGTACCCGGTAATCACGCCGAGGGGTCCCGCTTTTATACGGACATAACGTTGTCTCGCTCAAACTTTGGAGCGACGTGCGAATCGGACGCAGTGTACCATGTTTGTTTTCACGTTAAAACGCCTCTGCAACTGACAGCTGTTTCAACTCTGTTTCAAGGCCATAAATTATGGAAGGTAGAGGAAATGAATTTTCATGTATCAAAAAGTGACCGTAACAAACAGAAAATAGGCGGCGCCACCATACACTGAAGTACCTAGACCATACACCTAGTATTTTATATAGATGTGCACCCGTGCGACCGTGAGGGACAGAACATACGCAATGCGACAAAATTAAAAACATGTTTTTACATTCCTGACAACATACCAGAAATAACCTACGTATTTGGTCGGGTTATTTGCTGCACCCGTGCGACCGTGAGGGACAGAACATACGCAATGCGAAAAAATGAGGGCTAACGCGTATGAATTCGCCGCTAGGGGCGCTAGTGTAGATGGTGGTCTTCGCAAAGATCGAAATGTCAAATTTCACTTGTCACTTCAATGACTGACAGCTGTTCTTTAGTCTTTCGGACCACCATCAACAGAGGCGCCAGAGATTGAGGAGTAGCGCGCTGAGTGAGTGGTTCGTTTTGAGGTTATATAAACAACCTACGTAATTTGGTCGGGTTATTTGTTGCCTTATATGGTTCATGTTATACTCATATCCCAGAGCCTAACTAGCGCCACCGGAGAGATTAGGAACTATTATTTAAAGCTTAACGCGGTCACTTTTACAGCAATTCTGCCATAAGAGATTGCGATCCTTTCTATACCATCCATACCATAATTATTTTTAAAAAAACTGACAGCTGTCAGCTAGCGCAAGCTTGGCGCAAGCTAGCGTTTTGTTATAAGCATAAAAATTAGGTCTGTGGTTATTGACGAGGCTAGTACAAATTGACTGTATTTAAAATAAATTATTTTACACCAATCAAGAAATAAAGCACCAGAAGATTATTAGAGAATCGTAGACAGCAGTTATTTTTAGACACAATTTCTATTTTAAAACCCGTATAAAAATATAAAGAGTAGGTAATTTGATCGTGACGTCCATGCTAGTGTTTCATATAAATTCCATAGTAGCAAAATCGTTTTGACAGTTCGAAAAAAGAATCGATTTGACTAGTAGTCAAATCAAATTTAATACATGATTGTGTATGACCATTGATGCCATTGGCCGACTATTTTCGACAGGGAGGAACGCCTGTTAATGGCTACTGCTAGACTGCTACGTTACACTAGCCGAAATTTTTAGAGATTCTGTTGATTTGGGAAATTCAACATCTGTCATAATATCACAGTAATAACAAAATCCATTCATTTCACCCAATTGCCTAGTTAATTTTGGATTCCGTCTACTCTCAAAACAAAACTATGTATATATTTTGTCGATTTGATACAACATTCTACGTGTGACGATAGATAGATAGATGGAGTCGTCAGCGCAACAGGGCGCAGAGAGTGTTTGCGTGAAGACTGAGCCCTGTGAGGATGCGTGTATAACATATGAACCCACGTTCAACGGAGTGGCTGTGAAAGCTGAGCCTTTGCTGGATGATGTGTGTGTAAACGCCAAACCTTGCTCAAATGTGTGTGTTAAAGAAGAGTCGCTGGGCGTGAGCGTGGCGGCCACGGCGTCGGGGCTGTACACCGACCACGTCGTTAAGGATGAGCTCGTGATCGGACCCGTTCTAGTGGAGCGACGCGGCCGCGGCGTACGCCGCGCATCAACAGGTCAGTGGGCTCCAACTTTAACCATGAATTACATGAAGCTGTGAGAATATCAGGGCTTGAGAAATAGTCTGTTTGCAAATGCCTTTTGCTACAAAATTTAATGAATCCTGTCTACAAATAGCATATGTTAGGCCTTCATGGTTCAGCTATCTATGACAAGAGGACAATGTCATATTTGAATTCAACGACTTATCGATTGAGCTATCAAATAAAGCATATCTATATTTCTATACTATTATTTAATGTAATTAGATACACAACAGCATACAATATCATATGAAATATAGATTGTACGCCTCTCTGAGGCAGGACATGAGGACCATTGTACATTAGAATAACATCTCTGTAACTCATGACCAACAATATATATTGTGATTGATGGATTGATTGCCTCTCTGAGGCAGGACATGAGGACCATTGTACATTAGAATAACATCTCTGTAACTCATGACCAACATTATATATTTTGATTGATTGATTGATTGCCTCTCTGAGGCAGGACATGAGGACCATTGTACATTAGAATAACATCTCTGTAACTCATGACCAACAATATATATTTTGATTGATTGATTGATTGCCTCTCTGAGGCAGGACATGAGGACCATTGTACATTAGAATAACATCTCTGTAACTCATGACCAACAATATATATTTTGATTGAATGATTGATATTGTTTCTGAACTGTACACTCACACATACAACAGCTTATAATAGATAATCTTTGGAAATATGATTGTAAAATATAAATGTTGTTTAAATAAAACCATGAATAAATATTGTTCAATGTGGTTTCAGCCAACCCGGCAATAGAAGTGAAGCAGTCATGTGCGTTTGTCCCCGGGAGACCCTTGCTGAAGGACTGCTATGTGAGGCTGGAGCCTCTCGTTGTGGACACACTGCTCACTGGAACTCAGATCACAGATCGGGACAGCACGAGACAAGTTCATGAAGCTAGTGTAGAGTGTGAACGCAGGAACATCACAGTTGGGATTAAAGGTAACAACCCAGGCAAGGGACCTGTGTATACCTTCGTTTTTATTCTCACAGAATTAATGTAAACAAAGGTGTGGCCGGTTATATCCTTTCGCTTGCTCGTGTTTCAATTCTACACTCACGGGTAAAATACAACTTTGCACCCTTGTGTAACAAATAACTAATTTCACATCACCTATTCAAAAAAGGACTTATTGTTCCCCGCTAGGACGGATCAAAGTGGCACTTTTCTTCCCTGCTAGGAAGGATCAAAGTGGCACTTTTCTGTTCTATGACACGATTTTTTATCTTTTTTGCATACTACTTTTTTTTTAGGTAACGTAAGCGGAGTGAAATCTGGACAAAATTCAATGTCGTATTAAATAAAAACGACATGGTTATTTTTATAAATTTTCATGTACCTTAATAATGTATTTAACAACGTTAAATGCAAGATAAAGTTTACTCCAATGCGAGATTTTTAACGGAAGTTGTGACTTGTGATACTTTTTAAAGCCATCGGTGTCGAAAACACGCATGTTGGCATTTTTGTAAGTTAAAATTTTATCTTTCTTAGGAAAACTTTTTTATAAAACTTCGTATGCTCGACATATTTCACATTCTCGTCCGTTGCACAATTGGTGTTCTCAAAATAATAGTTACCTTGTCATAAATTTCCATTTTATGACATAATATGATTAGTTCCCGTAAATCCCATTACGCTGTTTTTTACACGTTTTGGTCGGTATGACGTTCCCACATTTTCAAAGTTATTTATTATTATTTTCAGATACGGTGACCTTAACTTTTCTTAGATGTGTGCCGATGCCCATATCTTCAAGATATTTTTAAACAGTTTTACTGCCACATTTGAATAATCTCACGACCTCTCTGTAAGATTCTGTGACTCGGCGGGCCGTCATTTTCTTTAATCGATCTCTCTCAGGAAACTGGCTAATGCTGGAAGGTTTACCTAGACCAGACTTTATACCCGTAGTATTTTTAAAGAAGAAGGATGTAAAAATGTTATAAACATATTGTCACCTCTAACTCGCTTCCACAAAATGTTCCACTATCTTCGCTTTCGGCCATAGGGAAATAGTACTGGAGAAATTACATACAGTTTCGCGATGGTGTTCTTCTAGATTGACCACAATTTCAAAAGAAAGAATCCAATGCCCATGAAACTTAGCGGATTAATTGACAGATATACAGACTTTAAATTGGCAGTTGGATAAAATTTCAGTTTAATTTTTTGTTTACTTTTTACATGTTCAAAACTTTGTCCAGATTTCACTCTGCATACGTTAATTAATATTTTGGAATATAATAATTTCCTCATAAGTGATGTGAAAAACAGTATGTGCCACATGGTAGCAAAATTATTTCCACCTTGGGCGATATCCCTTGAATCCCTCACTAAGCGCAAGATTATATTTTAGAATCCCTCGCTACGCTCAGGATTCAATTGTAGAATCTTTCACTTCGTTCAGGATTCAATGTACGCCCTCGCCGCAAATATGTCATTTTGCTCCCTTGTGACACAATCTACTATTTAAGTGTCACGTGACTCACGTGAGTGTCACATAAGAAATAACCGAGTAAAGTTGGATTAAAAGTTAGAGGTTACTTTGCGAATTAATTGTATCGAGCGAAGTGTCATAATTGGTGTATCGAAAGCTTATAAAATAAAGATAATATAATCAGGAACTACATATATTTTTTCCACGTCTACGAATATCAACGTCTCTTAGAAAATATGATCATATTAAGAAGATTTTTTGCTTTCTGGCCCAGGGAACCTTAACCTGGCCTTAAAACCAAAATATATGTAATGTACAAAAGGCGAACTTATCCGTATAAAGGATATTATTCTAGTTAACTCTTGCTTTACAATATGCCATATGAGTAAATTAATAAATGAATCCTTTTTGTTGCAGAGCAAAATCCACATAAGAGACCTAATAAATCCGAACCTTACCAATGCGCTCGCTGTAAATATACAACAACCAGAAAGTCCTGTTTCATATGTCATTTAAGGACACATTCTGAAAAGAAGCTTTACAAGTGTGACCAATGTAGTTTTGCTAGTGCATACCAAAGTAATTTGAAAGTTCATATAAAAAACCACGCTGGTGAAAAGCCGTACAAATGTGATCACTGTTGTTATGCTAGCGCAAGAAAAAGTAATTTGCACAGTCATGTAATGAAACACACTGGAGAGAAAATTTACAAATGTGACCAGTGTAGTTACACTTCCAACGAGAAAATAAATTTTCAAGTTCATGTAAGAAAACACACTGGTGAAAAGCCGTACAAATGTGATCACTGTTGTTATGCTAGCGCAAGAAAAAGTAATTTGCACAGTCATGTAATGAAACACAATGGAGAGAAAATTTACAAATGTGACCAGTGTAGTTACACTTCCAACGAGAAAATAAATTTTCAAGTTCATGTAAGAAAACACACTGGTGAAAAGCCGTACAAATGTGATCATTGTTGTTATGCTACCGCACGCAAAAGTCTTTTGCAAATTCATGTAAGGAATCACACCGGAGAGAAAATTTACAAATGTGACCAGTGTAGTTATACTTCCAACCAGAAAGAAAATTTTCAAGCTCATGTAAGAAAACACACTGGTGAAAGGCCGTACAAATGTGATCAGTGCAGTTATGTTGGCGCACTCAAAAGTTACATGCGAAGACATGCAAGGAAACATACTAATGAGAAATCTTACCACTGTGATCAGTGCAGTTTTGCTAGTGCATACCAAAGTAATTTGAAAGAACATATGAAAAACCACGCAGGTGAAAAGCCGTACAAATGTGATCAATGTTGTTATGCTAGCGCACGCAAAAGTACTTTGCAAAGGCATGTAAGGAAACACGGAGAGAAAATTTACAAATGTGACTGGTGTAGTTACATTACCAACCAAAAATGTAATTTACAAGTTCATGTAAGAAAACACACTGGTGAAAAGTACAAATGTGATCACTGCAGTCATTCCAGCGCAAGCATATATACTTTTAAAATGCATGTAATGAAACACACTGGAGGGAATATGTACAAATGTGACCAGTGTAGTTACACTACCATCTTCAGAGGTCAATTTAAAGATCATTTAAGAAAACACACTGGTGAAAAGCCGTACAAATGTGACCCGTGTAGTTAGTCAATTCAATCTGGGGGCACGGCAGTGCCCCCGCCAAGTCAAGCATTAAATTTTTTCAATTCGTTTATTAACTTTTTAAGACAACAGTGATCTCATTTTGTTAGTAGTATATATAAAATCAGACTTAACAAACTATGTTCAAACTTAAAAATTATGTTAGACTTAACTAAATTAATTAAAGTTTGGAGTCTGATGGATATATGGGGCATTTTCTATGAATAATTTAATAAATATTTCTATGCACACGTATAAGTACAACCTTTACGATAATAATTTATTTGTTTATCAAGCAGACACGTTTGCAAGCTATACTACAATAAAAAGTATGTGCCATCCATTCTTCTTTTAATTCATCTCTACAGTTTGCGTTGTACAGTATCTGTCAGTTTAATTGTTATACATACAGGGGCTAAATATCTTTTTGTTAAGTAACTTATTAATTATACAGGGTAGCTAAAAATAAGTGCATTCTCGTTGCCAGGGAGGTTTTGGGATTATACTGAGCAACTTTTACTGAATTTACCCTCCCATAGAAAATGGACCAGCCAAAATGTATGAAACAGTCAAATTTTTTTTCGCCATTTCGTGGTTGGTCCCATAGTAAAAGTTGCTCAATATAATCCCAAAACCTCCCTAGCCTCTCTCCAACATGGACTCTGCGGAGACTACATGTTTAAGTGTGGCTGGCGAAACTCATCGGCGTGTGATTGCGGAGCTCCAGTGCAGTCTATTAAACACATAATCTATGACTGCCCCAAGAGGAAATATACCGAAATTACCCTGGACCTGCTCTGCCCTGGTGTGAACGCAGCCCGATGGGTGAAGAAGCTAGATGTTAAATTATAGTATCTACTCAATAAGCAATTAATTATTATATATGCGACCAGGTTATTATAAGTTATACGATTAAATAAATAAAACCTTCCTAGCAACGGGAATGCACTTATTTTTTAGCCACCGTGTAGAATGGTAGATCTCTTGACGCGTAGTCTGATGAGTCGGATCCCTTAAATAATTACAATCTTAATTGTTTACAATTATATTATGCATTAATAGATTAATTTCTAAAAGTTGTGTTGTTTAGCAGCAGAACTAAATACGCAAACAATTTTCTCAAAAAGATCTACACAAAATGGTTTAGGTACTTATCTGCTGCTCTATTTTTAACAATTTGTGAAAATATTTTTCTGGAGATAATGATTAATAAAACTATATTAAATGACACAATATTCCATAGTTGCAATATAATATGACAAGGATTCGAAATATACTTAGGTAGATAAATATCATAGAGAAATATAAGTAAGCAAATAGTGCTAACTCCATACATCAGTTTTCTTACCAAAACGCGAGTTATTTTCGTAGTCGACAACTCGACATCTAGCGTCAAGTAGCCAATTTATCAGTACTGCTAGTTGACAATAGGTGTCGTGACGAACGAAAAGTGTATGCTCAATTATCAGCTAATATTATAACCGGGTTAACCGGAACTCTATTTTCAACTACTTCTGTTTGTAATATTAGTTGTAAATTGTTTGAGCAATACATTTTTGTCAGTCGCGACACTCGTGACATCTGGTGTCAAGTAGCGGTACTGATAAATCCACTACTTGACGCTAGATGTCGACTACATAATAACTCGAGAAAACTGATGTAAGGAGTCAGCACTCTTTCCTTACTTATCTATGATAAATACTGAAGATAACAACAAATATATAAACTCTGTAGTGTAGCTCGTTGGTAAAGCGGCGGGCTGGTATCTCGGATTCGCCAGTTCTAGTCTCGTCTGAGGCAGTTTACCCTTTGTCCCTTATTTCAAACACAGTCACTGTCATACTTGGGTTTTCTAACTTTTCTAGCAGTTACCTAAATCAGAACTTATTAAAGCTTTATTGCACAAAAGATAACCTTAACATATACAAGTGCGAGTCGGACTCGCGTTCCAAGGGCAAGGCGTACATTACTTTAAACAATGTATTTTTTACTCGAAGAAAAAATTTCAAGTAGACACTACTATTGTCCGTGACCGGATAGCCGAGCGGTTCAGGCACCTGTCCGGTAAACGGGGTACGCTGGTTCGATTCCAGCTCTGGACTCTGGAGGCTTTGGTCATTTTTTCCTTCGTATATGACATTTATTTCAGTTTAATGTATTTTTTATGTGAAACGTGAGTGAAATGTCTTTAATGATCAAAAACTAAGTAATTAAGTCCGACTCACGCTTGACTTCACATTTTTAATAGATTTTCCTGTAATCTATATTTAAAGATCTATTTTGCGTATATTTTTCAAAATTTTAAACCCAGTAGTTTTGGAGATAAAGGGGGGGGGGGGTCATTTTTTGCCTATTTTCTTGAATAACTTCTAAATTGTACATTCTAAAATTATAAAAAAAATACATTTGAGATTCTCACAATGAGCTCTTTCATTTGATATGTAACACGACATAGTTTGAAACTTTTTTTAATTTTCACATTTACCCCCCAAAAGCGGCCCCCATGTTTAAAATTCATTTGTTTACGTTACATGTTCGTCTTTGGGTCACAAACTTACATATGTATACCAAATTTCAACTTAATTGGTCCAGTATTTTCGGAGAAAATAGGCTGTGACAGACGGACAGACAGACAGACAGACGCACGAGTGATCCTATAAGGGTTCCGTTTTTTCCTTTTGAGGTACGGAACCCTAAAAAGACCCAAAATTGACTTTATAAAATATAACCAAACGGAGTAGCCATTAACAGCCGTTCCCCTCTGTCGAAAATTTATGACCAATGGTCATACACATTGTATGGACTGACGTTTATCTGACATGGCTATTTTACAAGCTTATTATTAACTTGCAATGTATCTATGTATGTACTTATGTAACTATGTTTGTACGGGTCAAATCTTGCAAGTTAAATGTGACCCTCCTGACTTCCAATGAAGCTGAAAATTTGCATACACATGTAAGTTGGGTGACAATGCAATATTATGGTACCATCGAGCTGATCTGATGATGGAGACAGCAGGTGGCCACGGGAACTCTGTGATAAAACAACGAAACCTAATTGTGTTTTAGGTTTTTAGAATTGTCTCGATGAGTATTAGTTGCTCGTGGAAATAAAAGTACAGTCAGCGATAAAAGCTAGTACCAAAAATGAAATTTTTGCCAAAAACTTATTTACGTTACGTATACATTTGACGTGCCCCTACCCCGGAAAAATCGGCAGACTGATTTGTACAGAAAATTACAGACAAGGAGTCTTCAGTTGATTATATCCTCCAAGAAAATTTAACAGAGGCATTTGAAGTTTAGTGAATAATTATTTCAATATTTATTCTAGCTTTTCTAAAATGAGTCCGTCTTTCTTATCATCTCTCTTCTTGGCGGGCATCTTGAGGTGCACGGTGCGCACGTGCAGCTTCAAGGAGTTGGACTGGCTGAAACTCTTGGCGCAGTACTGGCAGGAGTACGGCTTGGCCCCCGTGTGTACCTGCAAGATACAATACATACATACAATCACGCCTATTTACCACGGATTTCCACTTGCTACGATCCTGACATACCTCTTTCGCTTCCTTAACTTTCATAACATTCCTCATACACGCTCGCCGGTTTAGGGTGCTCTTGACCTGGCCTTTCTTCAGGATTTCCCCGATCTGATCAATAATATAATAGAATACAAATCCAAATAATTGTCATATACGAAGAAAAAGTGACCAAAACCTCTAGTACTCAGGGCTGGAAACGAACCAGCGTCCTCTACCTGTGTCACGGCAGCATGGGTCGAATTTTTCTAAGTATGTGCCATTTCCTGAGAGTTTATGGCTACCCCATGTATTTATTTCTGTTTGTAATTTATATAGTAGTGTTTCTACCCAATAAGAGTTTTGATTATAAGTCTAGTGAAATAATTAAAAAAAAATATTTAACTTTTTTCAGAGCAGAAATAAATCGTTTGTTTTTAACTGCTAATATTGAAGCATTAAATAATACACATATTAAGTAAAAACATAATTAAAAAAATATTCGCCCAAATGAAACAGTCGTATATGCCCTCGCCAGTATGTGTTGTGTGGATCTTTAACTAGTTCCTGTTTGCAAAACATGTTTCGCATTTGTATGATTTTTCTCCTACGTGAGGTGTGAGTGTTTACGTTTGTGTGAACGTCCTCGGGCAATGGCGGCAGCAATACAAATCCATTTCTCTCTAAGTGATTACGTTTAACATACCCTATAGAGCCTGTTAAATGCGGTTCTCTGCGTGAAGGTTCTCGGGCAGTGTCGGTAGCAGTAAGGACGCTCGCCTGTGAGCAGACGGGTTGGATTCGTAGTTGGTTGCTGTCTGCTAAATTTTCGGCAAGTTTCGCATTAGTATGATTTCTCCCTAATGTGAGCGTGTCTACATACCCTATAGTGCCTGTTAAGCGCGGGTTTCTGCGTGAAGGTTCTCGGGCAGTGTCGGCAGCAATAAGGACGTTCCCCGGTGTGCCGACGAGTATGGATTCGAAGTTGGTTGCTGTCCGCGAACCTCTTCGGGCAAGTTTGGCAGGGATAGGGTTTTTCCCCGGTGTGAGTGCGCTGGTGATATTTCAGTGAGGCGTTGGACTGAAGAAAAAAAAACAGGGTTAAACTGGAGGCTTAGAACAACTTGAATTGAGAGGTATTACTTGGCTTGCTTTGTACATTTTAACTAAAAACAGCCTGCTCGTAGTGTGTGACTACAGTTATGGATGAGTGTAGGATGTAAAAATAGGGTCCTATAACAGAAAAGTGTTATTTTGATCCTTCTTAGCAGGAAAGAAAAGTGCCACTTTGATCCCTCCTAGCAGGGAAGAAAAACCTCTATTTCGAATTGGTGATGTGAAAATATATTTTCATAGTTGTAGTGTATCAAAACTAAAAGTCTAAGGCAATTGGGTCTGAAAGTTCAGATACGAATAGGTAAAAATCCTTATTTATTCCATAAAATAACCTTCAAGAATTATATAATGATTTCTTTACAATAGGGGATATTACTGCAATGTTCTGCCACCAGAGTGCAGCACTAGCCTTTTTAGTAAACCATAGAGTAACTTATACATACTGTACCTTTAACAGGTTTTTGATAATAAAATATGACATTGATGCATCAAGGTGGTTTGTTTACAGAGGATCTACCGGGAAACGCGAATCCGCAATTTCGCTATCTGCCTCTTTATCGCTCGAATATGCAAGAGTGACAGAGATGTTAGATAACGAAATTTCGATTTTCTTGTTTCGCGATAGACACTCAGATTTTGGTAGTGGCCCCCTACGCAGATTTTCGCGTAATATTCCCTATTGAAGCGAAAAGCAAAGTGTATAAATCGAACATTAAATAAATTTTATTGCGGAATCATCTAGAAATAAATGAGTTTATAAAAATGGTATTAACTCACCGTACAACTCTTGCCACACACTTCACACACAACATGTTTGTTGTATTTTACGCCCAGATGGACCCTCTTCACGTGAGCTTGCAGCTTCGAACCGTTGGCGAACGAGGATCCACACTGGAAGTAGAACAATATTTAGGAAAGCCACATAATAGAGGTTTATTTTTAGGATCAAATATGTATATCAGACCCATTGCATTAAAGCAATACAAAAATCAGAAATGATAGTCAAAGCACAGATTAATAAATAGTTACTACGTAACAGATACATCATTCCCATACTAAAGCGAAAATACCTACGCTATAATAGCCTACAAAATCTTAATAATAATACCTGCTGTTCAGGACGAGAAGAAATGTACCATAAGTACGCGCACAAAGAGTCGAGACTGCCTTGCTCGCCGTGCGAGTCACGTGCCAACGCTTCATCGTTAAAAATGCGCTAGGGTTGTACTGTTAATTATGTTATTATTGTAATAAAACCAATGTTGCGAATCGACCATATTTTTTATTAGTCAATCAAATATAAAAACAACCTGACTCAAAAAACTTATGTTCAAAGAAATAAATGGTGACAAAATTCATAAAGATAGATTTAAAACACTACTCACCTTTCTTCGTCTCTCAGAAATGAAAAAAAAAACGATAAATTTTCCTTTGTTTTTTGACTTTTACACCCATCTACTGCACAATAATTACGTGGTTTCGGCATTTCGAAGCGTAGGCGCGGGAAACGTGCGGTGCGAGCGCTCAGGCGGGCGTTCGGCGGCCCTCTGTCGGTTGTATCGTCGACGATACGCCGAGCGGTAGGCATATAGAGCGTGGCCTTGAGCGAGTAAAGGAGGCCTGGTCAAAGTCTGGCAGTCGTACTTCACTCGCGAAACGCTCCTAACAAAACGATAAGTGAACGTGACGTCGAGGTCACTGAGAGCCCATTTTGAATGTATGGACAAAATAAGAAAATTGCGTTTTTGTCGGTGAAATATTGCGTTTATGTATATAGTTGTCATACAATCTTTTTTTGGATAAAATGTAAGGAATCGAATGGTACCCTTAATTTTTTCCTTTTTGGAAGTAAATAAATTACTTAAATTTTGAAACCTTTCAAGTCCTGTATTTTTGTATTATTTCCATATATTATTTTAATATCTACATTATCGTGATAAATTGCTCATTTGCTATCTATGTTACTAGATTTTGTTGTAAAATTCAACATGTGTCATCATCCCTATTGAGTATACAGAGGCGTGGCTCACTCCGCGATTTTGTCCCGTCGCTACAAGTACATGCGGCCCACGCCAATTTTGGTGTCTAGCCATAGTAGTTACGGAACGGACGCCTGTTCGCCCTGGCGCCACCTAGCGGTCATATCTGTCGTAATAGACGCGTTTCGTTAGTGAATCTTCTGCACCTATTATTTATTCTGTGACAGAGGTAGAGTCGCTAATAAGATGTGATGCCATAACACGCCTATCTTGTGCTTATGTGCGTAACGCACACTTTCACGAGAATGGTTCAAACTCGAGTGTACGCTTGTGAATTCAGCATTGTAAATAAGTCACTATTTTGCGTTAGCGACAGATATTTAAAATGTGCTTTTAATAGACATAGACAAGCCTTTTAAAATAATGCTCAGAAACTACTAGAAAGTCTAGTGGAAATAGCCCTTACCTGTTCACAAGTGAGCGTAGTGACCCGTAACGTAAGCGTTTTACTGGGAGGGCGGAGCGCCTTTACGCTCTCTTTCAGATGAGTCCCATCACCCGGACAGGCCGGGCCGCAGATCACGCAGACACCCCTAAATTAAAAATTAAAATAATTATTTAATTCAGAAATTCATCAAATATCAAACATTTATTCAGCAAATAGGCCACAGGGGCACTTTTACATGTCAATTTTTACAAACAATAAAATTAACCCAAAATTACAAAAAACAATTACATAAATATAAATGTCAAATTACACAAGAAAAAAAAACTAATAAATACTATACAAATAACAGAAGTACTAAAATTGTTTAGAGATGTAAAAGTCTATAGGTGTCAGAGATAAAATGTATATAATAATAAAAAAGATCATCATATTATCCAGAGATGTAAAGGGTCTCCGAGACTTGAATTGTTTTATAATTAATAAAAATTTCAATTTCCATTATATATTAGTAACTTATTTTGGATTTCACGGGCCTATAAATCCCGGTCTCTTGATAGGCTTGAGTGGGGATATAGATCCAACACGATTGGGTAGACAATGAGACTGGGCTATTGTAAAGAAACCGGACTAACACACGTTATAGTAACTTATTCAGAAATCAGAAATATTTATTATGTAGCTAAACTGTGTAGGTACAAGAAGTATAACTAGGTACATTTTAATCAATCTCTCTGGTGCTACTTTAGCGCACTAGTGCGATAATTAGCACATTACGTAACTGTGTCGAAAATTTAAAGGGCTATATGTACTGTAAAACTTTGTACGATACATGTGCGAATAGGTAATTCGAATCGCGAACTAGTGCTTTTTACTTTTCAATTTTTTGAAATTTTTACTTGTTCCAATTCATGACTACTTATTGATGAGTGTTAATATTAGTTTCATTTAAACGTCGTAATCAACATAAAAACCTACTGTTAATGTAAGAATACGAAAAATATGCATATTTCATATTTTTTACTTACCTGTTCACCATTATAAGTATTATAACACTTTATTTTTTAATGTTGAAAAACCGTTCTTAATAAGTTGTCTGAATGGAACGGAACGCCTGTCAAAAAAGAGGCGTATTTTCTTACTGCAAGAATGTTTTAAGTTTCCAAAGGCAACATTCGATATTGTTTTTATAAATATACGATACACAAATAATCATAAATAACGATATTTAGGTAATAATAGTACAATGTTTTAATATATACAATTGTTTCTGTCTTATAGAACATGCATTTGAAAAAAAAAAACTCATTGAAGTGGGTTCAATAATAATAACAAAATCTATTCTAGTCGAATAAAAGCTAGAAAAACACTTCTTCATAATGTCAATGTCAATGATGTCAAAGAATTAATAATATTATGGATGGTATAGAAAGGATCGTAATCTCTTATGGCAGAATTGTTGCAAAAGTGACCGCTTTCAGCTTTAAATAATAGTTCCTAATCTCTCCGGTGGCGCTAGTTAGGCTCTGGGACACGAGTATAACATGAACCACATAAGGAAACAAATAACCCGACCAAATTACGTAGGTTGGTTTTGGTAGTATTTCGGTGTATGGTGGCGCCGCCTAATTACTGTTTTTTGATGGACACTTTTCACACATAGAGATTTGGCTCCTTTATATAGTCTCCATGAATAATATAAAAGTTTCGAATTCCGTTCCTTACTTGTTGCTTTTCTTATTTTTTCGCAACTGTATTAAAAAGCGTCGTTCGATTCACGTGCGGAAATGTCATTCTTCACTCGTCCCTATATCTCGGTACTCGTGAAGTAATGACATACTTTCCGCACTAGCATCGAAATGTACTATTGTATTGTATTAATTGTATTGTACTATTACCTATGTTAGTGACAATATCTTTGTATGTAATCTACAAAAAGTTTTGTCCCTATTCACCCCAGTCATCCCTATTCACCCCGTTTGACGGTACTTAGAAAAACAGAGTAGGAACTTACTTGTCTTGTTTGAAGGCGTGGTTGGAGGCGCTAAGTATGTGCCGCTTCCAAGCCAGGAGCGTCGCAAACTGGATGTCGCATTCGGCGCAGTACCGCTCTGACGCTGGAGAGTCGTCCGGCACGGCCTAAAACAAATTAATTCCATACATCATCAAAGTACAAATGTTTCATATGTAAAATGACGAAATTACCTAGCACTTACGCCGCCGCTAAGATGTTCCTGTACCTACCTGTTCCACATCCGCATCCGCATTAAGCGGATCGATTATCTTTTTTTTTTTTTAATTTATTTTCAAAAAAGTATAACACATTTTAAACTTATACAAGTTTCGCCAAACTTGCGTTTAACGGCGAAATGGTGCACTCATTTTCAATGTTAGTACCTTAATCTAAATTTAATGATTAGCTTATATTACTAAGGTTAATACTTTTATATTACATTAACAAAGTGTAAGTTGTAGGTATATATGTTGTTGTTATTCTTTAAGAATTTATTTGTAGTTTTACATGTATGTAAAATGTATGATTTTGGTGCAATAAAGGATATTTATTTATATACAATATTTACCTATCTTATATATTTAGTCATGCGTTGTACCCAATAGCAACTTCTTAATTTTTGATTTAAAGATGTTTTTACTAGCACACTCGTCTTCTATTGATAAACTGTTCATTATTCGCGGTGTGATATACTTGCTTGATATCGATTTTATGCGGATGCGGATGTTGATAATTATGCGGAAGTTCCGCGGTTGCGGATGCGAATATTCGCAACATCCCCGGTTCAGAATAGTCCTCCAAATGTTGTAAAGTTACTTTAGTGTCGGCGTGCGCCTTCCCCTCGTGCATGCGCAGGCCGTGCGCGCCGACGAAGCTGTCGCCGCAGCGCGCGCACACGTGCTGCGTGCGGTGGTGCGCGCGCAGGTGCGTCAGGTGCGAGGTGGACGCGCGCGACGAGTGCCCGCACAGCTTGCACACGTACAGATGCCCGCGGTGCCATTTTTCGTGCTCACGCGCTTGGGACCTGAGTGAAATCAAAGAGGATATAATATGATAGAGCGGTAGTCATAGTAAATTTGTAGTCAGTTTTGTACGCCTTATTACAAGGCTTGGTCTATAATACCATAGAGTAACTTATACTAGAGCGGTACTGTCATAGTAAATTTTGTAACTCAAGTAAATTCACTGCCATCTGTCGACACACTTTAAAACTACAAATGAAGATTTATAAAAATACGATAGAATGTATTTAAATATAGATAAATGATTTTTTTTATTTGCATTAATTATTTTTATGATTTTAACCCATGTTCTTTCACTGATATGCGTTAAAATTGTTAAATAACAAACGAAACCGTCAACGCCATCTATACGACTGTAGGCCAAAACTAGTAGCGCCCTCTGAACGAGAATCAAATTTTCTTGATTTTCGAGGCACGTTTTTTCCTTAGACTGTATCCATCTATTACGGAGTTATATCTATCTTTGATAATACTCACGCGGTGTGTGAGCGGTGTGAGCAGGTATTGCATTGGTAGCGCCGTTCGTGTGCAGTTATGACGTGAGCGCGCAGTTTGCGCGCAGTCTTGTAGCGCATCGTGCAGATCTGGCACACGTGGGATCCGCTTTTCTGCACAAAATATAATTACCGCGGCGGTTATCACACCGTGTTCGCAATGTTCGCATCGCCCGCATCAGTGTGATATTGGTTCTCTGCCTTTTCACCGAAAATTGTAATGGCGAATTTCATTTACCAACCAACTTTTCGCAGAAGTCTCATTTTCCATTCCAGACCGGTTTATTTATTTATTTATTTATTTAATCTTTATAGCACAAAAGAAAATACAATCGTACAAAAGGCGGACTTAATGCTATAAGGCATTCTCTACCAGTCAACCTTCGGGCAAAGCAGAGAACTTGTAGGCGGCGCAACATTGCATTTTATCATAATTATATAATACTAGCTTTTGCCCGCGACTTCGTCTGCGTGGAATTAGTAATTTTGGTCCCTTAATTTTTAAACAAATCTGCTTTTTACCACACCCTTCTTTTAACCCCTAAAAGGGATGACTAATTAGTTAAAAATGTGAACATTCTTTATTTGTAACGAAAGGTCATCCCTTTTTTAAGAAACTATTATTTTTCTTTTATTTATTAATTTTGTATCTTCACTTCACTTCTACTTCCACCTCCAAGTTGGAGAAGTTCAAGTTAATGAAGTTGAAGTTGGAGAAGTTGAAGTTAAAGAAGTTGAAGTTGGAGAAATTGAACTTGAAGAAGTTGGATAAGTTGAAGAAGGTTAGGAAGATAAAGAAGTTGGAGAAGATGAAGTCGATGAAGTTGGAGAAATTGAAGTTAATATGCGAATATTGTAGCTATACATAACATGGATATATTACTGCATTTACTTATTCTATTAAATCACTCATAAGTATCGAAACACACCAAAACTAGACTCAGGAAGCGGTTTGTCTAGTACGTATCTTATCTCTGTTGAGCTCAGAGCCAGAGAGCTCTGTTCTAGGAAGCTCAGAGATAAGATACGTGGTACGTATCTTATCTCTGTTACTATTATTTTTATTTTTGTAAAAGTGTATTTAGTTTAATTTGTATAAACAACTTTTGGGAACAAATCAAATTATTTTATTAAATATTTGGATTTGTATTTTTTTATACGCCTAGTCTTACTAAGATGGCATATAGTCGAGAAATTGGGACGGGTACCGCCAGTGCCGGCCCGAGTCCTTGATCAGGGTAGAGCGAAATCGGGTTTTGGCGCCCTTCGTTGAAGCTTTTTACCCAAAAGCAAAACGAACCGTATTTTTGGGCCCGCGTCACACTCGCGTCTTTTAACTTAATTTTTTTTCTTATTTGCCATTTTGGCGCCCCCTTGCCATCCGGCGCCTAGAGCGGCCGCTCCACTCGAATCTCTCTACTCTACCCTAAATCCGGCCCTGGGTACCGCCGTGGCGAAAGCATTACATAAGGACAGACAAAGCAGGAAGCGACTTTGTTTTATACTATGTAGTGATATGAATATTTTAAGTACGGATATAGATTAGTATATTAGTTTGGATTATCATGGATTATCTTCATTGCCAGTCAAGGCCTTGATATTCCCTTAAAACGTGCACGTAACGCATGTCCGTCCGCCAGTTCATAAGTCTACCGCAAGCTACACGGGTGTCAAACACAATAAAAAATGGATTTTAAAAACAAAGTAGTGCTTGTAACCGGCGGCAGCTGCGGAATCGGAGCCGAAATAGCCATACAGTTCTCCAAACAATCAGCCAAAGTGGTCATAGTTGGGAGAAACGAGGAAAAACTGATGAAAGTCGCCGAGCAATGCGAAGCTCACGGCGAAGCGCACGCAGTCAAAGCCGATCTTACCAACGACCTTGAGGTAGAACGCGTCGTAGAGGAGACGATTAAACGCTTCGGGCAGATCGACGTACTTATCAACAATGCCGGAATAGTGAAGAACACGAAAATCGAAGAAGGAATATCAGATTATGACAAGATATTTAACACAAATCTACGAAGCGTGTATCTTTTGACCAGTCTTGCGGTGCCTTATCTGATTAAAACTAAGGGTAATATTATTAATATCTCAAGCGGGACGAGCAAGAAGATATTTCCTACAATGACTGTGTATTGCATGTCCAAGGCTGCCATGGACATGTTTACTAAAGGTTTGGCCGTGGAACTGGCTCCAAGCGTAAGAGCGAACTCTATTAATCCTGGGCCTGTAAAGACTGATCTCTGGGTACATGCGGGCGTTGAAGGAGGTGAAACCTTGATGGATATGTATGGAGCCGCTACTCTTTTGGGCAAATGTACTGCGTGTAAAGAGATAGCTGACATGGCTTTATATCTGGCTAGTGATAAGGCCAATAGTATTACGGGAAGCTCTTTTGTTATTGACAACGGGATACTGTTAAAGTAAACTTAATTGTGACGCAATTTGTGCAAAAACAGATTGAAATAAAGTGTGTTCGAGTTTACAAGCTTTTATTTAACTTGCAATATTTTATTTTATTTCCAAAGCTTGAGATCTAAACCTATGTCATACAGAAAACATAAACTTTTCTATAAGATTATCTTCGTAGCAGAGATGTACTACTTCATCATTCGGACTTTGTTGTTGATTTTTGACCAAATAATTTAAACATAATTTATAAGGCGGTTATCACACAGTTGCCGCATCGCCCGCATCAGTGTAGTATCCGATTGATAAAGTTCAAAAATAACATGTAATATGTTGTATGAAGACAATAATTTCAGGCCAGATTGCCCATAGATTGTTAGTTATATACAGTACAGACTTATAATATTAGAGTTAGTATATCTTAACCTAGGTTTTACAGTTTTTTTTTTTAACTTATTTGGGGTCCCGGTACACAGGACGATGAGCCGACGCCCAGTGGCTAAAAAACGGACAATCCCACCTCTCGGCTATATCTACCAGCAAGCTGTTGGTGCCACCCCTCAGGCGATACATTTGAGAGGCGATTCTTTTTCTCATTATGGCATTAAAATCGTCCATTCGTGCTTCCGCAAACATGCCTGATGCACTGCAAAAGCGTGGTAGGCCCAACAGCATCCTGAATCCGTTATTGAACTGGACACGCAGAGCACTGTAAGCATCGCTTCGTATAATTACTATAATAGATCCACAGGCTGCACGTGTAGAATGATTGGCAATACGACATGAACATTGTTTTCTTGACCTCCTGACAATGCCGTCCTGGAAACGTGGGATGTTATGTTAAAACTTAATTATGAGCTCATTCCTAAATTCATACGCGCCGTATCTCAATTATGTGCAGTTTTATTATCACTATTGAACTTAATATCTTCATTGCCAGTCAAGGCCTTTGATAGGGTGACCAGATATGATTTCCGGTTTTACGGGACAACTGCAATGAAAATATGGTATTCGAGGCTAAAATACGGGACGGGCAGTTTTTTTAATTAAAAATCGACATTCATTTTCTTATTACTAAAATTTGGCATAATCGATTAAATAGGTAACCTATACTATACCTACAATTGCTAAATTTCTTAATCAAAGACTTTCTAAAAACAATATTAAATATTAAAAATCACGGATCGCGCGGTGTTTACTGCTGTGTGCGAGAAAAATAAATATTATATAAATATTATTCGAATAGGTATTTATCGTGGTATTTTTATCATTAAATGCCATTGAATCATAAAATTACGGGACTATGAAAAATTCGTCGGGACAACCCGTAAAATACGGGACATCTGGTCACCCTATAGTGATATTAGGTACCTCATTACTTGCACGGAACGCACATCCGTCAGTCAATTGATAAGTCAACCGCAAGCTACACGGGCCTCGAACACAATAAAAAATGGATTTTAAAAACAAAGTAGTGCTTGTAACCGGCGGCAGCTGCGGAATCGGAGCCGAAATAGCCATACAGTTCTCCAAACAATCGGCCAAAGTGGTCATAGTTGGGAGAAACGAGGACAAACTGAGGAAAGTCGCCGAGCAATGCGAAGCTCACGGCGAAGCGCACGCAGTCAAAGCCGATCTTACCAACGACCTCGAGGTAGAACGCGTCGTAGAGGAGACGATTAAACGCTTCGGGCAGATCGACGTACTTATCAACAATGCCGGAATAGTGAAGTATACAAAAATCGAAGAAGGAATATCAGATTATGACAAGATATTTAACACAAATCTACGAAGCGTGTATCTTTTGACCAGTCTTGCGGTGCCTTATCTGATTAAAACTAAGGGTAATATTATTAATATCTCAAGCGTGGCGGGGCAGAAGATATTGCCTACAATGACTGTATATTGCATGTCCAAGGCTGCCATGGACATGTTTACTAAAGGTTTGGCCGTGGAACTGGCTCCAAGCGTAAGAGCGAACTCTATTAGTCCTGGGCCTGTAAAGACTGATCTCTGGGTACATGCGGGCGTTGAAGGAGGTGAAACCTTGATGGATATGTATGGAGCCGCTACTCTTTTGGGCAAATGTACTGCGTGTAAAGAGATAGCGGACATGGCTTTATATCTGGCTAGTGATAAGGCCAATAGTATTACGGGAAGCAATTTTGTTATTGACAACGGGATACTGTTAAAGTATTAAACTTAATTGTGACGCAATTTGTGAAAAATGAAATAAAGTGTGTTCGAGTTTATATACAAGCTTTTATTTAACTTGCAATATTTTATTTGATTTCCAAAGCTTTAGATCTAAACCCATGTCATCCAGAAAAAATAAACTTTTCTATAAGATTATCTTCGTAGCAGAGATGTACTACTTCATCATTCGGACTTTGTTGTTGATTTTTGACCAAATACTTTAAACATAATTTATTAGGCGGTTACAAGCTTTTATTTAACTTGTAATGTTTGTATATAATTGTCTTCAATATTTGAACACCAATTTTGGCAACTTAGGTAATTGTAATTAAAATAAATTTTTCACACCATGCACGAAATAAAGAATCAAACAAAAATTTGTTAAAACCCAGACTGCAGTTGTTTTCGGACACAATTTCTATTTAATAAATCTGAAAGAATTTTAGAGTAGGTAACTTGACCGTGACGTCATTGTTCTGTGTTTCATATAGATTTTTTTTTTTTTTTTTTTTATCCTATCTGGCTTTTACTCCCCGCAATTTTGCACGGGGTGAATTTGCCAATGTCGGTTTTTGACTTTCACACGTGAGGAGAATGTTCGGTAGTCTGGGAGGTTGTGGTTGGGAAGACCTAAAAACGAATAATTGTTATGAACATCACAGACAAACACATGACGAATACAAAAATTAGTAGAAAAAAAGCGGGAAGTGGGTGACAGAACGTTAATAGTGCCAACATGAAGGAAGTGGAAGAGAAGAAAACGATATATAAAATAAATATGAAGTATAGAATAAAACATAAATAATTAGACGCATTAGATTATAAAAGATAAGACGCTATTTAGAGTTTAATGTTGTTCGTTTGTAAATATTTAATGAGTATAGAAGTAAGCCTAGTATCCATGTGACAAAGCAGTGAGCTAAAGCATATAGGTCGTGGAACATTTTCGGGTAATACATCGTACAGTGAATAACTACACCCTGAACAAGCAAAGAAGATGTGGTCCAAGTTACCCTCATCCAACCCGCATTCACACAATGAGTTCGCACGGACACCAATCATAGCCAGAAATAACGGAGTACATACTTTACCTAAGCGTAAACGACAAATGGTCGATATTACCCATTTCGGAGAAGTACGAAAACGATAGAACCACGGTTTTCGAGTAATTCGAGGTTGTACACAGCCATAATGTTTACCTGTCTGTATTCTAGAGGTATCCCATTGCTTCTGCCATGTATTAAACATATTGGACAGCGCACAACTCAATAGGTCATTACCGTAAATTTCCTGCTTCATTGATCCGATGTCAATCGCTCGTTTTGCCCACATATCAGCCATCTCATTGCCGTTAATACCACAGTGGCTTGGAACCCACCCGAGAACAATATGTAGGCCCCTTGATTCACACCTACGTAGCAAAGCTTTGATTTCGAGAATCAATGGAAATTTTGCTTTGAATTTGAATTGGTTGCCTACAATAGCCTGCAGGCAACTCCTACTATCAGAGATGATAATGGTGTTTTTAATATTGTGGGTCTCTGCATATTTGACAGCCTCAAGAATAGCAACTGCCTCGCCTGTGAAAATGGATGCTTGAGGAGGACATTTAAATGGGAGGGCAATATTGTACCGAGGAATCCACACCGCTGCTCCCACACATTTTGTAGGATCCACCTTTGAAGCGTCAGTAAAAACCGGTAAGTAATCTTGCCATTTATCTAAAAATTTATTGAACTTGTTGTTTGCTCCTGGATCATTTTTGAAAATTCCTATATCTAATAGAACTTTAGGTGAATATATTAAGGTCTCAAATGCCACCTCAAATAAAGGGTTAGCGCCGGATTTATATAGACTGGGGTTAATATTAGACAGTTTTGAAAAAGACATTATTATTCTTGGAAAGGCTTTATATGTCCAATATCGGTTTTCAGTGACCTCCAGTGCCAGTGCCCGCAAGCGTGGAAGCAACAAGTGGTTGTTGTAAGAGCTGGCTTTGATCAAGAACCTGTCGGCAAGATATTGTCTGCGGAGAGACAAAGGAGGTTCAACAGCTTCTACCTGCATGCCATTTTTGGGAGAAGGAAGCATAGCACCCAGTATGATCCTTAAACATTTTGCCTGTATGAGGTCTAATTTATCTAGGCCATCCTTATTGCAAGGTTCCATTAGAAATGACCCATAGTCTATATGGCTGCGTATGATGGCATTGTATAGTAGCTTCTGGCAATAAGGGTGAGAGCCCCACCAAACACCTGATAATGCTCGCAGAATATTAATATTTTTTTCACATTTACTCAGTACATATTTGTGATGTGAGGAGGCCGACATTTTGTGGTCTAAAATAACACCTAGAAATTTTACTGACTCTTTACTTGGTATCATGACACCACCATAACGGACATCTGCAGGAGGCATGATCCTTCTGCGACTGAAAGTCACTAAACAACTTTTTGTTGGCGATAGGGTAAGACCATGTTCATCAAGCCAATCTTTGAGGTAACCCAGCGCTGTATTCAGACTAGCAGTGGCTTTGTCCATTGAGTTTGCTGAGGTGTATAAGACCAGATCATCAGCATACTGCAAGACATTACAGAAGGAAAGGACAGATTGTTCCAAGTCGTAGGTGTAGATACTGTAAAGCAGGGGGCTGAGTACAGATCCTTGCGGGAGACCTCGCCACAAAGTCCGAGGCGGGTAATAGGAATTACCATTTCTAATTTTAATTGACCTACCCATGAATAAGTTGGTGACAATATGTACAATCTTCGCGGGAATGCTCAGATGAAGCATTTTTGCCCTGAGCACCGGAAGAAGGACATTGTCGTAGGCCGCAGAGATATCTAGGAAACATCCCAGAAGATATTCGTTTTTCGAAAAGCTTAGTCGGATATCAGTTGCTAAAATGTTTAAACTGTCCATTGTACTACGGCCCTTTCGGAAGCCAAACTGCGTGTCAGCTAGAATACCTTTGTTTTCCACAAACCATTCGAGTCTGTTTTTAACCAGATGTTCCAGTATCTTTCCCATTGTCGCGGACAGGGCAATCGGGCGATATGAGCTAGCCTCGTCTGGGTTTTTAGACGGTTTTAGGATTGGAATAATGACTTGGGTCTTCCAGTCAACAGGGATCTCTCCCGTGCCAAAGGCATGGTTTAGAATACCAAGCAGGTACTCCTGTGAGGATGTATTTAACTTAGATAGGAAACAGTATGGTATGCCATCCTCTCCCGGTGTAGTATCTCTCAATCCACTAAGCACTAGACTAAGCTCTGAGAATGAGAAAGGCATGTCTAGAGAGCTCCCGGTGCCTGGCAGCGGGGGAAGTAACAAACAGGATGCTTCAGGGACAGTTGGCGGGGCAAGTTTATCTGCAAAGTCTGACAGCCAGGAAGAATCTGTGGTGGCCATAGATTCTGGATTAAACGAACCCCTGAACCTCCTTATATTCCGCCATATAAGTGATGTAGGGGTTCTAGGAGATAAATTCTCGCAGAACCCCTTCCATCCCCTCTTTTTTGCCTTTGCTAGGAAGCGTTTTGTACGGGCCGAGATTTTTTTGAAAGAAATGTAGTCTTCCAAATTTCCTGTATTGTTGAAATCCTGCTCAGCGGCATCTCTTTTTTTAACGGCTGCCGTACAGTCTGCGTTCCACCACGGGGGTGATGGGATTTTGAGTTTAGCAGGTTTCTTTTTTGGTATATATTTATCGGCGGACTCTATTAACACATTTTTAAATTTTATATATTTTTCATCCTGACTTATTTCGCTCGTGTCCCACTCTTTCATATTTTCCTCTATAAATAATGCATAATTGGGCCAGTCTGCTGATTGAATTTTGTGTTTCAGAAGAGGTTCGGGGGAAGGAGATGGAAGAATAGAAGAAGGCTTGGTGATAATAATCGGGAAATGGTCACTGCCAAACGACTGGCGTAATACCCTCCAGGATAGTAAAGAAGACAAACTCGGGGAACAGACAGATAAATCGGGAACTGATTGGGGGTTCTGGCCTGGGTATACCCGATGCGTGGGAGTTCCGTCATTAACAACTCCTACATTGATTTCATCGAACAAATCCAGCAGGGCTGATGAAAACGCATCCGAATGGTATGACCCCCAGGACATATTGTGACAATTAAAGTCCCCTAAAATCATAAGAGGAGGTGGAATCGATTTGAGAATAGATTGTAATTCATGCATATTAACTACTTCAGGATGGGGGATATATATAGAGATGAAATTAATGCCCATAACCCTGGCAGCTACGGCATTAATCCCATCCGAGTGAGGGGGGATATGAATTTGGGAGAAAGGGTAACTGCGCTTGATCAACAACGCACATCCGGCGTGTCCATCATTACGGTCCTCCCGGAGACATGAGAAGCCCGGCACTCTGAGAAGAGTGCCGGGACGTAACCACGTCTCCGAAATAGCCGCAACAGACACAGCATAGGTGTTGATGAGCTGAATAAGGTCAGGTTTTTTTGGGACAATGCTTCGGCTATTCCATTGTAGAAATGTGACCGGGGGGGCCGTTGTTGTGAAATGTAAGTCTTTCAGCGAGTGTGATCATTAAGGGCGCAACGTCGTTCGGTAGGCAATCGCTCCACTTAGCGATTATGTTTGTTAAAAATTTTAAACAGAGCTCCATTAGGTCTTCATTGTGGGTGATTCTATTGTAAGAACTATTCAGAGCTTGGCCATTGGGGAGTTGAGGTGGGGGAGTTCGGACAATATTGTTGTGGGCTTCTCTATCATAACCCGGAGAGAGAGAGACCCTCGTTCGGGGCGCTCGATATACGGTTTTACGATATGAAGTGGTGGGCGGAGGAGAAGGAGATGGCCTGAAAGTATTAGGGTCGCATGGGGGCTGTGAAGATCGGGAAGAGTCTGTAACCTGTTCAAACATGATTCTTGCTACATCTGAATATGGCTTACGAACCGCTGAGAACTGTATTGCTGCTTCTGCGTATGAGACATTCTGCTCAGACATGGCAAGTTTAATGGACTTTTGTCGACCATATTCATTGCATACTTTGTCTGTAGCTAAGTGTCTGCCTGAACAGAATATACACGTCACATGTTCTGGAGCTACATTGCATCCATCACCGGGGTGTTTTTGTGCACACTTATAACATCTAGCATCAGACCGGCACTGTGTTTGAATATGTCCGAACCTAAGGCACTTTCTGCATTGAATAATTGGCAGTTGATATACTTCTACAACTAGTGAGGTGTAGTAGGCGAAAATTTTTGACGGTAAGGATTGTCCTTCAAAGGTAACCACCACCGACTGGGTTGGTGCCCAGGATGGGGATCCATCATCTTTTGTCACTTTCCGCTGCAGACGGCGAGCCTTAAGGATTTTTCCTTTGCCTTCTTTGAGGTTTGTACCATTGACTAAATCCTCCATAGTCCAATCCGAAGGAACTCCCCGTATAACTCCCATACGCGATACATGGTATGAGGGAATATCAGCTATAAACTTATTTTGGGCTAGTAGCGGGTGCTTTAAGAGGCTATTTGCATCAGCTGCTGTGGTGAAAGTAACTGCTACTCTGTTGCGACCTACTGACTTAATACCACCTTCTTTTTGGATGTTGTTAACCTTTGCTTGAGTAAGCAAAAGGCCTACATTGATGGGTTTTAGGGAAGCATTGGAAGATGGTACAGACTCTCTAGAGACGTGAACTATAAATGGTCCACCATCTTCGGCATTGTACTCTCGGTATTTGCTGTCCAGACTGGGGTGTTTGTATAAATGTGGGTTGAACTCGACTGGATTGTTTTTGTTTAAATCGACTGTAGTATTTTGACTTACCTCCATTGGATTATTTTTATTTAATTCGACCACATGACTATTATTAGGCTCGACTGTATTATTTGTATTACCCGACTGCTTGTCGGCCTCTGTCGTGTAAATTACAATTTTTTTAGGGGAAGGCTCCAGCTTGGTCGGTGATAAATCTAAGTTACGCTTACGTGAGACGTTCTCCCAGTTCATGTCATTATCATCAGCCTCATCTGGAGGCTTCTCCTTCTCGTTACCATCCATCTAAACGCCTATATTAAAATATTCCACCACCTGATTAGTAAATAAGGAAAGTTGTTTTATTTATGGGAATATAACCTCAAAACGAACCACTCACTCAGCGCGCTACTCCTCCTTTCATATAGATTCCATAGTGGCTAATCGTTTTGACAGTTCGAAACAAGAAACTGATTTGACTAGTCAGTCAACTACCCTATTTGTGTTTACGTTCAGTCATAGAGTAACTTATACTAGAGCGGTACTGTCATAGTAAATTTTGTAACCCCAGTAAATTCACTGCCATCTGTCGACACACTTTAAAACTAAAAATGAAGATTTATAAAAATACGATAGAATGTATTTAAATATTGATAAATGATTTTTTTTTATTTGCATTATTTATTTTTATGATTTTGACCCATGTTCTTTCACTGATATGCGTTAAAATTGTTAAATAACAAACGAAACCGTCAACGCCATCTATACGACTGTAGGCCAAAACGGAGTTATATCTATCTTTGGTTCAGTACACAATGTCTCATCTTGCTAATTACTGACCCCCTTATTCATAAAGCTTTACGGGCCTGATTTAGTTAAATTATAACTATTGTACAGATTTGTCGCGAAGGGTTTTTGGAAGGGTGGAAGGGCTTCCAAGGCACCGCAATGAAACGCCTGGTTCTATAGATACAAAGTTATTATAAGACTGAAATGTCATTGAACGGTTGCCACTGAATTATCATTTTAGGGCACAGACCACGTATTCTAAAGACATAGCATAGTACCGCTACTCCCCATTACCGCCAAGTAATGGCAGAGGCCAGTAGTAGGTAGCTTTACTTGATAAATTTTCGAATATCGAATCACACCACCAATCCTACTTCAGTCGGCGGACCACATGTCTTTGAACGGACCAATCACGGCACGGGACTCGCTCACCTCGTCCCCCGCACCCCTGTATTCTTGGCAGCATCGGTTTCATGAAATAATTGCTCTATGCGAGTTCTTTAGAAATAGGTGTTCTATGTTTTAGGGTCATCAGTAATCACTCACCGGGTCGTGTTTTATCCGATGGTTGCTGAAGGCCGCGGGCTCGACGTACCCTCGGCGACAAGGCGCGCATTTGAACGGCGCGTTGAGGTAGTTCACGGAGGTGCCACGTGCGCGTAGCTCTGCCAGCTGCTGCTCTGTGCTCAGGATCAGTTCTCGGGCGTAGCCGGATTTGAAGCCTGGAAACAGTACATTGTAGGCAGGCATGGTAATGGGGTGTTGCCGGCCGAGTGTGATATGAAGAGCGAGGACGTTTAGTATAAGGCTGGTAATCCTTATTTCTGTCGAGGTGTGTCAGTGAATTGATTAAAATAAATGCAAATAGAGTGATAAGGTTGGTATTGGGCTGAAAACGCGCGCGTCACGTCTTTGGCGGTTAAAGGAGTACCTTTTAAAAACTCCTTGTCTTTATTAGTGACACTCTTCTTTTCCTTCTTCTGGCTGATGGCGAGCAGTGGAAGGTCATCTTCTGAGTCTGATGGTGCCTCTTTGACGGACACACGGTCCTCAATGTCCTCGTGGTCCTCATGGTCTGATAACACACCTGCGGGCATATGATTTACACGCGATATAAAAAATCGCTCATTATCTTGTTGTCACACAGACAATTGCGACCATGGGTGGGAGGTAGCCATAGGAACTCTGTGATAGAATAACGCAAACTAATAGGGAATTTTACGCGAAACTGCGTAGGGGGCACCAGGGCGCCACTACCACAATCTGAGGGTCTATCGTGAAACAAGAAAATTTCTTCATCTAACATCTCTGTTACTCTTGCGTATTCGAGCGATAAAGAAGCAGATAGCGAATTTTCGCATACGCGTTTCCCGGTAGGTCCTCTGTAAGCAAACCGCCCTGATGCATCAATGTCATATTTTATTATCTCTGAAAACTGGTGAAAAACCTGTTAAAGGTACAGTATGTATAAGTTACTCTATGGTTTACTAAAAAAGCTAGTCCTGCACTCTGGTGGCAGAACATTGAAGTAATATCCCCTATTGTGTTTGGTAATTTGTTACAATTGTTTCGATGAGTATTAGTTGACTGTGGAAAGAAAAGTACCTACAGTCAGCGATAAAAGCTTGTACCAAAAATGAAATTTTTGCCCAAAACTTATTATTTTTAAATGGCCCATAAAACTAAAGCTCCCATCACCTACCTTCATGTTCTTCCTTCAATGGTTTAACTTCAACTTCTACTGAATCTGCACTGGGTTTTACATCGAATTGCTCAGTTTGAATAGTAAAATTTGTTGTTAGCTTGTGCCCTTGTCTGTCTATGTGTTCAATCAGGTCTTGTGTGAGCTGCAATTAAAATGGTTGTTAATAGAACCAGTTAGAGACAAATCAACTCAACAGGGACCATGTGATCGAATTTAAACTATCGTGAGACATATTAACTTAACTAACATAGCGGTTTCACTCACGTGTTTTTAGTCACTCGCGCGACATGTTTCGGAGAGCCTAGGTCTCCATTTTCAAGCACTAACAGTGCCTGAGTGAGTAGCGGTCACGACAAACACGAACACGTGAGTGAAACCGCTATGTTAGTTAAGGGACCATGTGACGTAGGAAACAAATCAAATTATTTTTAGTTTTGAATGATTCACGGTTAGTTTAACTAGACTTATATTGACCGGGATATAGACCGTGATTACCTTTTGTATTATTTGTGAGCTCCCGATATTTCGCCGCAGTTACATGCATCACCCGTGAACATGATGCATGTAACTGCGTCGAAATATCGGGAGCTCACAAATAATACAAAAGGTAATCAC
The DNA here is from genome assembly GCF_947568885.1 of Cydia strobilella. Lineage (NCBI taxonomy): Eukaryota > Metazoa > Arthropoda > Insecta > Lepidoptera > Tortricidae > Cydia > Cydia strobilella. Next base: position 4,056,524 of record NC_086066.1, on the reverse strand, counting down.
GGTCTATATCGGTCTATATCCCGGTCAATATAAGTCTAGTCGAATTATTTTTATTTAATATATTGTAAATGTTGGAGGATGGAGAGACTTGATATGGATGAGATAAAAACTTTAACATCACTTTCTTACTGCATTTATTATTTATAATTGAAAATACTTACATTTTTGATGTGATCGCTAAGAATGGCGGCTAGGAAGAGAGAGAACAGTGTTGCCACACGCAGGAGGCGATTCAAGCTATAAAGTAGGTTCTACACCACTGGACACTTACTACTTAGGTGTGTTTCACACAATATTGATTTGTGTTTTTAGTTAAGCTTACTATGGTACTGCCATAGTAAATTTTGTAGCCACAGTAAATTCACTGCCATCTATCGACACACAATTAAAACTATAAATGAAGATGTATAAAAATACCATAAAATGTATTTATATATGGATAAATGTATTTTTTATTTGCATTAATTATTATTATATGATTTTGACCCATGTTCTTTTACCGTCAACGCCATCTATTCGAAAGTAGGCCAAAGGTAGTGGCGCCATCTGTTCAAGAATCAAATTTTCTTGATTTTCAAGGCACGTTTTTTTCTTAGACTGTATCCATCTATTACGGAGTTATATCTATCTTTGGTACATATAATTATGTTAGTTGATTACTCAAAGATATATGTGTTAAAGTAAAAAAATATTAAACATGGGGCCAAATTGGGTGAATCGTGAGGAAACCGGATATATTTCCGGATATCTAACAAGGCCCAGTTTTCCCTGTGGGTTGGAAGGTCAGATAGCAGTCGCTTTCGTAAAAACTTATCACCTACGCCAACTCTTGGGATTAGTTGCCCAGCGACCCCTGGCTCCCATGGACAATGTGAGCCAATGATGCGCGAGCGAATGATGGGCCAATTTTGGAGGGTAAATTTACTAGTTGTTTTGTGTGACATACCAAATGAAAAGGTTACATTGTAAGAATTTCAAATATGTATATTACTTTTTATATTTTTAAGGGTTACCTTACATTTTTAAGATACATAGTAGTTTTGATGTCACTGAAAATTGAGTACATGAAACCACATCACCTCATCATTAGTAGCTAGCAGCCTGCTCAGCAGCCGGTCGGAGGTGACGGAGTGCACCCAGAGCTGGTAGCTCTTCTGCAGCAGCGCCAGGCAGATGCAGCACACTGTGCTTGGCTTCCCGTCGTCTGCATGAAGCTGGAACAGGAGTAAAAGTTTTGACCTTGTTATTGTTACATTATTTATTTATTTACTAGCAATTGTTGGTTGGCAGAGCCTATATCGGACAAAGCAATCAGTGTTTACCACTTTATTGACCTCTCCCTTGAGTAGGGAACTATGAAAGCACCCATGAGGCTGACATGTTCACCTAGAGTGTCCAAGGCCTCTATAGAAACTAGATAAAAAAAAAAAAAAAAAAAAAAACTAGTGACCCGCCCTGGCTTCGCACGGGTCACACGAAACCTTAACAAATTATACAGCTAAACCTTCCTCAAGATCACTCTACAGAAAGGTGAACACCGCGTGAATCTGTTCAGTCGTTTTTGAGTTTATCACGAACATACACACACAAGCATACAGACAGACACAGGACATTGTTTTATAAGGTGTATAGATTTAAACTTTAATAACTTTATTGCATAAAGATGCATTTATGTACAATTGGCGAACTTAATACCAGAAGCCATTCTCAACCAATCAACCATAGGGCCAAACAGAAACTAGAAGTTGGTGCAAGGAGAAACAAACAATCCAGTAAAGACAATTGACAAAATTAAATACATTATTAAGGCAAAAAAATAATATAAAAGCATTTGTCCCTATTCCCTGCCAATGGTCTGCTTCACTTAATTTTTTTTAAATTATGTTTGGTAATCTTTCTATTTTACATTATTTAATGTATCTTTTTAATCCTATTCGTTTTTGAGGCGAGAGAAGATGGTATGTAGTAGTGTTGGGCAGGTGATCTTACGTGTTACACAGAAGAAATGTGGTAGAATTCGTAGTGTTTATGTATAAATTATCACATAAATAATTTACATACCGGTAATCTCGTTAATTTCTCATACATTTCCTGAAGACAGGAGTTCAATATATTGTAAACAGTCACGTTACTGGCTAGGCACACTCTGCACAGTAATAATTGAGACATATTCAATGATTTCACTGATCACATAATATAGTAAATAAATATTAAGCACATCGTTTATACTATATTACGAGTTAACTAAGATAAAAATAAGGGGCGCTACATCATTTCATTTATTGCAGTAAATTAGAAACTAGTTAATATAGTTTTGTTGATAAAAATAATATAAATAAACATAAACAAATATCGAAGACGCGTCCTCTGAAATTATGGTTTAGGGTGACAATTTGTCAAATTTATATTAAAATACAAGACTATGCAGTTCAATTTTAAGCTTTAATGTGACGAGTTAAAGTATATATTGAGATATAAAACTATCTCAATATATAAGAAAAGAAGTACATTAATCGATTCAGAATGTACCCTACTACTTGACATCTTGTCTTTGTAGTCTGTGCTTGACATTAATTACTAGTGTTGTAAGCTGGCGGCCCGACGCAATAGACCCAAAGAGTAGTATAATATATAGGAGAAAGAGAGCCCTCTCGTGGAACTTTTTTGTATCCATTTTGAAGCGCCATCTGTAAATCTGAACAACAAGCATTAACGTCAATATTCATACCTACAGGGCCTGTTTACATATTGATTAATGTTTAGTACGACTTTATACATTTGTAACAAATGTATAAAGTCGTACTAAACACTAATCAATATGTAAACAGGGTCATATATCTATAATTTGTTATATCGAGTTTGCTTTTCTAGTACCCATTAATCAACAACTTTATTATAATATTTGCTTGATGTAAGATATATTGGCAAGCACATATTGTAAAGACATACAGGAAAAGTAAGTACAATACAATGTTATACAAAGCATGATTTTAACAAGAAAATTATAATAAAGTAGCTCGTTAAATACTGGATAAAATAAAATAATAAGGTGAGTATAAATTGGAAAGAAAAGATAGTTGATATTTCATAATTTAAAATTCAAAAGTTTATTACACAAGTCGATATAACATTTACATGAAGAAAACATCGTCACATTTACAAATACAGGAGCCAAAAGTTTACTACACATGTCGATATAACATTTACATGAGGAAAACATCGCAACATATACAAATACAGGAGGCAATATCTACCTCATGCATGGGTAAACATAACTTTACTTAACCTGCCTAGTTTCCCACTCATCTACTCAAAGGTTATTTGGAAGAGATCCCTTATAGGGATAAATTCGCCTTTGTACTTCCATTACTATATGTTTATGTTTATCAAAAAATGTTCCTAGTTAAACTTCTTATACCTACACAGTTTACACAATAAATATTTCTGATTTCTGATAAAGTATTTTTGTAAACCTGTGTTGTGTACAATAAATTGATTGCTACTATGTTTGTGGTGGACTTGGTCACTTTTTCTTCAGTGTATGATATCTATTTCAGTTTATAAAAAACATATACTTTATACCACAATAAACGTATCACACGATAGCAATTGGAAGAGACCGGAGGATTAGCGTCATGGCTCTTAGAGGGAAAGATATTATGTAATAAGAAAAAACCGATTAAATAAAGACTTTTTTATATGTACATACACAACAATCCATGGAGCCTAGGCTTTCGTTAACATTTACAATATAAAGCTAATAAGAACAGGTGAAGGCCTACCAATTAGCGTTGGGAGCTTACTATCACACCATGGCAATTAGAAGAGATCTGGCAATTAGCGTCGTGGCTCTTAGAGATAATGATATTATTTAATAAATAAATAAAAACGATTAAATAAAGATATTTTTATGTACATTTTCAAGCTTAGCAAGCTTTCAGTAGGTAAATAATTTATTACAAGTACACCATTTGTCTATAACAGATTTTCTCTTTTTTGCTGAAAGTCCATGCATTTTAGTATGAAACAATTTATAAGAAAATCAAATAACCTAAGCCAAAGCAGACATTAAAAATGTACAGATGGACATAAATTTATATTAAACATATTAGTTTTTTTTTATCAAAATAAATATCTGCCAACTTGTATTTATACTAAACGTTACAATACAGTCTGTACAATATAAAAATGAAGCAAGGAAATTAAATTCGATTCGTCAATAATATATTCAATTTGGAGATATTAAAGGTCCCTAATGTCAAAAAAACAATATTTATTTTGATGAAAATAAAAGACACGAATTCCATATAACTTTGGATATGAACATCCGACCAAAATGACATTTTAACATAACGGTAATAAATAGTGAATTATCTATCTAACAAAATGTAAACACATTGTGAGGTGTATGAGGAATGTTATGAAATTGAAGGAAGCGAAAGAGGTATGTCAGGATCGTAGCAAGTGGAAATCCGTGGTCTCTGCCTACCCCTCCGGGAAATAGGCGTGATTATATGTATGTATGTATGTATATCAGTAGATACAACTTTTTGCCTATAATTTTAGTAACAATACGTTTTGGTTCTGATATGTTAAGTGTGCATCACGAAATGGACCCAACTCAGCGTAATGCTAGATATAAAGCCAGCGCTGGTCTTCCGTGCGGTCCTTGAAGTGAGAAAGGCTTAGGCACATGTTAAAATGAAATTATTAGCAAAGTGCAGTCGGTGGAGGGAGAACACACATAATATTATGGAATGTCCCACATGAATTCTAGCAGCATCAGTTTGATAATTTCACTCCCGTAGAGAAGCCCACAAAATAAGGACAGCAGCACCCGTCGTGCACCTAGCCTAGCGAATATGAAATATGTAAGTAATTGTTTTGCGTCAGGAGACTAAGCTAACAGTCTTATAAACGAATGCTACGGAATACACAACTAATACGTGTCCAATAAGTCAAAATTGTACCATATTACAGAGACGCATAGTCTTTACGGTTAATGCATGAAGTTTGGAGATGTGAAAGGTCCTTCCTCATCATCTTCCGTGCGTTATCCCGGCATTTTGCCACGACTCATGGGAGCCTGGGATCCGCTTGACAAGTAATCCTAAGAATCGGCGTAGGCACTAGTTTTTACGAAAGCGACTGCCATCTGATTGGTTATTTTGTGTTTAATTCCTTCGAATATAATTGTGTTTATGCCACTGTGGTAAGTTTAATTTCGCCTAATAATCTTTTCATCGTTTTGCCAGGTGGAAGTGAAAAATATTCACACAACAGCCTGTATTAGCACTTCGGACTCTATTTGTAAAGCGAGAATGCCATAATTTTTTTCTTTTAGTGAATAGCGTCGTCCTTTAGGGTGCTTCGTTGATTGTTATTGCATTTTCACTAAAAGCTGAGCTGGTTTCGTCATGTGCTGCACAATGTCATACTGTCTGGAACGCGGCAGTGCTTGTATGAAAGTCCCCTTTTGGGCAAACGGTTATCTTCCATTTGAAGTTGTTTTACCTTAAGCTGCACCTCACGTTTGTTCGAACCTGAAAGAAAACAAAATTATAATATTATACGTATAATTTTTAATAAATTTTGGTTTTAGTCTGTCACTATAAATTTAAGTTTTTTATGTCACCAAATTTATTGTTGATACAACTTTTTATCATCAACTGAATTTTTATTTCTACAATAGGCTAAGATGTCAAATTTTTATTTATGGTATCAATCGATCAGGTTTGTTTTTAGGATGGGATGAGATCCATTGCAAAAGACAAAAGTCAGAAATGATAGTCAAAGTCCGACGTCAACTACTGATGTGGAACACATACGGGCAGAAACAATGCCACTAACGGGAGCACACGCTCACACGCAACTAGCATACAGGGTTAAGCATTCCCTAAGTAAGGCTACAGACGAAAATCGCTAGTAAGCTATATAAACGCCCCATTGTAAAACTGTATCCTCGTCTATCATTCCAAAACTTAATCTTCTTGAGCGGTTGTTCAATATTCTTGCGGTATGCGGCCGGAGCGATAATATAAGTATATCAACTTTAGCGGGCTACAATTGCTATTCAATATTGTCCTGTCTCGTTGGCCAGTAGTCCTAGTAGTAGTACCTTCGAGTTTTTATGTAAAAGAGGTTATGCCGAAAAGGAATTTGGCGCAGCAGCGCATAATGCAGAGGTGGTGGCATTATAATCACACACCAGGAATACTAATCCACACCTTTTTGTAAAACAAAATATAACTAAATGTCAAAACTAAATGTAACTAAATATAACTAAATGTTATTATATATCTTGTTATAATAATTGGTGACGTTATAAATATTTACCTTCATCTAATGTCTTTCTTTTCGAACGACTCATCACACTATAATTATGTTCTGCAAATACAGAAGAATCTGCAGTACATACGTTGTTGATGATGGTAGGCACCTCACTGTTGTATAGCGGGCGTAACTAGAAGAAAACAATACAAATAAATCTACATAATCATTGTTTAGGTAAGTACTTCCGAAAATAGGAGACCTAACAATCTCACCACTATTTCATAACTATCGAGACCTTAGAAAAATATTTAGTATTCATGTTTCTCACATGTATTTCAATAAAAAAATAAATTAATGGTAATTGATTCCCTTTTTGATCCAGAATCAAAATACAGAAAAGAAAATACAGCTTTTTATCGCTAAGAGCCCTATATCACACTGGCGATTTACGAAACTCACCGAGACTCAATTAGGTTGTGTTGTTTTATCGCAGAGTTCTTATGGCCACTTCCTATGTCCATCATCAGATAAGCTCGATGGAACCATAATATGTACTGTATTGTCACCCGACTTACATAATAAGTAAGTGAACTTTTAGCTCAACCTAATAATGAGAAGTTGGTTTAGGCTTGTAAGATTTGACCCGAACATGCGTACAATATATACGTACATACAAATTGTTTCAATTTAAGCAAGAAATCTATTTGATGTATTTGCCATGCTAAACTTGCAGGCGCTTTTTTATTTTTTATTAAAAGACAAGGCCGTAGCTGACAGAACGGTTTTTGTCACCTCGACTTAATAGAGAATTTTAATTTTAATACTCCAAAACACAAATATTGCTAGAAAAATATAAGCTTGTAATAAAAACCGGTCAAGAGCAGGTTGAGCCATGCTCAGTGTAGGGCTCCGTAGTTACCATTCTGTCCAAGAGAAGACCTATCCAATAAGTCCAATAACACGTTGGATGTTGTACAGGTTAACATAGGGTTGAAGCAAAAAAAATACGTGTGGGGGAGGTACGCTAAAATAGTTATTTACGATACAAGTGCGGAAAAGAGAAAATTCGAAACGAGTGGCGATAAATTAAAACACGACCGCAGGGAGTGTTTTAAATCGACACGAGTCGCGAATTACCTTTTCGCACGTGTATCGTACAACGTTTTACAGTACATATGGCCCTTTAAACTTTCGACATATGGACGAAAAGTGCTCTTTACGCACTAGTGCGAGAAAGTAGCACCATATGTACTGTAAAATATTTTTTCACCTCAGCAGCTCGAACAAGCCTACTTTCGTCACTCCCTGGAGTGAGGAAAGTGCGACTTTCCTCACTCCAGGGAGTGAAACAATGTAGCTTTTTAATTTAGTGAAGGCCATGAACTTCATACTACGGTACGGTACGGTACGGTACAAATAACTATTTCTAGTCTTTATTCTACCATTTGTCGTCATCATTGTTTTTTATATATCCATATCAAATTGCAGCTTTCTAGTACTAAGGCACATGGCACACTGCGTCCGATTCCGACGTGCAAGCGGAATGTCGCTATAATACGCGCATAGCGTTTTATCGCTAAAATACCGGAGCGATGTGCGAATCGGATGCCTTTCGATCATGTAACAAAGCTACGGACGGACAGACATACAGACAGGCATGTAGACGGACATGGCGAAACTACAAAATAAAAGCTTCCTCGGTATGTAGTTGACTACTACTACTCATGCTCTTCAATCCTATATCACTTCACTTGACATAATAGAAACCATCAAATACCTGGCATAGAAGCAGCAGAATGAAAGATGTGCTGATAGTCAATTCTAGGAGCAAATGTTGGGCGCTGGCAGTGCCTGGTGCCTGAAAGTATTATAAAGCTTATATTTATAAAAAAGAAAACTCCAACGTAATGCTACGACTTATGACATAAAGAGTCAAACTCTTCAGTAGACTTAGAGGTGTCATTCATAATTCTAAACTATATGTACCTACTTCGTATTTTTTACATTAGAAAATTTAGAAAGAAGGTAAGCGATTTTGAAGTGTCTTTTTATTAAAAACACTCTTGAAAAATAAGTCACAGCAAATATATAACAATTATAAATCATAATCATGCAATGAACCTGCTTTCTGTAGGTACCTAGTAACTAACACAGTACGTCAGTATAAATCCAATGCGTTTATGTATTGCCTGCGTATATTATTTTTAACTGTCCATAGCACGCAAGCGTAGGATTGAGACTAAATTATATTGCCGTCCCTCTACCAGATAAATTAAAAATAGGTATAAAACAAATCAAGGACTACCTGCAGGGCTTAAACTTTTTAGCTTCATGCAGAATTTCACCTAAATCAGTTGAATCGGTTCAGTTGTTTAGGCGTGAAAATGATAAAGAGTCAGACAGAAATATTTTCACGTTTATAAGCCACCTCTCAACTGCCTAGCCTCTCGGATCATGAATCGTCAAGCCCCAACCTCAAAACACCACCCTCTACCGTCTTCAGTCTTCACTTCTCACACCTACCCCTCACCTCTTAGTCTCTTTAGTCATTTCCAGTACTACCTACATTGTAAATCATAATACACTCAATCATAATATACCCAATAATAGAAAAGTTCCACTATATAGTCCGTGGTCTACATCACCAGGTCCACCCCCTAACATTAGTAGTTTTCCGGATTAAATGCTTGAGTTACTTTATAAGACACCGAAATCACCATATACGTGCCTTAAAAAAACTGGACAAGTGCA